>NC_060951.1:48337477-48496713 GCF_022045245.1 Lucilia cuprina | reverse complement strand
GGGGCGATGGTAGACCGTTCTCAAGTCTACCCTGTGGATGAAAAAGACCACCGTGAGATAAGGCCGACACGGCAGGTGCTCACGTTAAAACTCTCGACAGTCTGACTCGATGAAACAAAACAACCAAAATACTAGGAATTCTCCTTTTCCTGTTCCCATTCCATGTTAAATTCCAGCTCTTCTAGCCTTGTTAACACACAACAGCCTTTTTATTTAACTCCAAAAAAATATGAAATCTGCTTTGCTTCCAATTTTCTTTGACTCGATCAAACCAATCACCTGAAATATCAGGAACTCCGCATTCCAAGTAGATCTGCCGCTCGTTAAACGTTGTTGGCATACAACAGCGATTTCATTTCACACCGAAATAGTTTAAAAAGGTTAAATCGCACATCAGTATGTCTTTTTCCAATTGTCCATTACTCGATCAAAAAATCGACCTAAATTATTGGAATTTTGCATATTATCTATGATTGCATTTCGTTTAACATTGCTGCCAACTACCGGAGATTTTATTTGACTCCATTGAATGTAAACTTTACTAAAAATAAAATATCGGAAAAAGATTTGGAAACGATTTTCTATTAAATGTCATAGAATTAAGTTTCAAAATATGACAGAATTGAGACGCTAACTTCACTACTATTCCAGAAATGTAAAAAAGCGCTAATCGGAATAAAAACTCAATATCACAAGAATACAGAAAATTTACTTTTCATTCATTATGCAACTATAAATTATAAATATTTCTTTAATCCTAGATGTATTTCCCCAAGTATTCTTAATGTCGAAAACCCAAAATTTCCCACTTGAATTGACGGATTATATGCACCAGCATGATGTTACTAGTTGCGAAATTGGGAATAAAACTAGTACGATGATTCTTGATAATTATTTCTTATAATATTTTCCATCATCTATGACATTTTTTCGGTTTGTTTCTTTTAAAAGACAGTTGCAGCTTTTAATAAATTATCAATTTCTATATAGAGATATCCACAAATTAATTTGATGCAAGCTCCAATATATTATATAAGTATCACAGCATTCTCTTGATGAAAAGTAGAAATTAGACTTAAATAATAAGAACAAGAAGCCTATCAAAATAGGGAAAACGTATGGTTCAGATTCAGGTGGCGCTTAATAAAGCGCATCTACATATATGATATTCATATGCCACTAGCGCTTATAGAAAAACTTTAGTGACAATGTTAAATTTAACATAAAAACAAATTCTATGTTAAACCTGATCAATATACACATGTATAAAAACCTTTCTTTTCGTTGATAAAAAGAATTGAACCATAAACTCTATTCATAATCCTCTACCTAATGTTAAACTACGTTTCATTCTCCCTCTCTTGCACACGTTTACTAATGTTTTTTGTTACTCTCCTTTACTCAAAGGTAAACACACAACTATAGCAACAAAGATCACTTGTGTATTGTGCAAAGAACCCTAAAAAACTGAAAGAACTTCAACTAAAGAGGGAAAAAACAGAGCAGGTAGTTCAGGCAGAATACTTACTACTAGCAACCACTTCTCACAGTGAGTACATAAGGCGAAGCAACAGGACGAAGGGTATCATTGTGGAATACGATTCCAAACAGTAAACATTACAAAACAACTTCTACTACTCTACTATTTCTTCAACACAAACTCTCTTTTATACTTACACATATAAAAACTCAATTCAAACAAGATTTTCATACTTTTAAATAAAAATACTTGCAAGAAAAAGAGTTCAGTTGTAAACAAGAGATCGTTAAGAAAAGACGTTTAGCGCATAAAAAAGTGGATTTATTTTAAACTCAAAAAAATCATACTTGTGGATTAATTTCGTAACAAACAACACAAAATAAAAATGGCTAGTGTTTGCATGTCACAGAACAACTATCAACAACAACATCACTTTGAAATTGTCAACGGCAACATGATGATGTTGCAACAACACCATCAGCAACAACAAATGCCTGTACAGGCTCAATATGTCAACAAATTGCAACCTATTGCTCCAGCTCAACCCAAAATTTTGGGAACCAGCAACTTGCAAAATATTCAACAACAACAAGCTCCAGGACCCATGATGGTCAAGAAGAAGTACACTTATGCCAACATGCCCTATGGTGAGCAATTGCCCTCAGTAGCTCGCCGCAATGCTCGTGAGCGTAACCGCGTTAAGCAAGTCAACAATGGTTTTGCCAATCTCCGTCAACACATTCCTCAAACCGTCATCAATACACTGTCCAGTGGTGGCCGTGGTGCTAGCAAGAAACTCTCCAAAGTTGATACTCTACGCATTGCTGTTGAATACATTCGTGGTTTACAAGATCTTTTGGAATCATCTAATCAAGCTGGTTCCTCCAGCAGCATGCAACAACAACACTATGATGAAACCAGTAATGATGGCAGCAACTATGGTTACTCTTCAATTGGCAGTCCTGTTGACAATCAATCCTACCATATGACCCATTCTCCAACCTCATCCTACTCCGATTCCGACATTTCCATCAATGGTGCCAACAGTTTTGTACAACCTTTGAAATTGGAAGAACCCGAACAACAAGATTTCAAATTTGATTTCTCCGAACAACATGATGATGAAGAACTTTTGGATTACATTTCATCTTGGCAAGATCAATAAGTTGGTAAAATTTTGCCAACATTGCTACAAAGAAAAAAAACATACCCGCCTTTACGAAAAACAAATTGAAATTCATCTCTGGTTCCTGCTACTCATGAAGAAAGAAGAAAAAATGAAACGAATAACAAAAGAACTAGTCTGTCAGTTGTACAAATGTAAATAATTCTTTTATATAACTTGCTTTTACTCAATGAAGCAGTGCCTTGAGTATTATTAGTTTATAAGTTTAATTTTAATGGAAGACAATGATTTAAAACTTTTTTTATTTTATAATTTTAAGTTTATTATTTTTAAGATGGAAGACACTAAACTTTAGTTATTAAGCAAAACAAACCCCTTGAAAAAATTGTTATAAATTTTTTTTATTTAAATTATTTAACAAATACAAAAACACAAATGCAAACAAAAATTTACCAAACAATCTTTTTATTTCAATATTATTTACAAAAAGGAAATACATTTTATTTTTTCAGCATTAATTAAAATAAATAACAACTATACAAAAGTTGTTTAAAAAAATTTACTAATAATATTCACAATTTTTTTGTGAAATTTTTAAAAAAAGTTTTTCAAAAACAATCAATTAAAAGGAATTAATTTAATTATTTATTATTTATATATGTTTTTGAAATAGTTAAAGTTATTTTCACTTAAAAAATATTTTTTTGTCTTTTAATGACTGTTCAATTTTTGCCATACTCTATTTTATATCTTAATATGTCAGTTAGGAATATTTTTGGAATTCGAAATTCCGTCTCAGTGTTTGTTTTCCTTGAGAGATATCAAGTAGATTCTAGTCTAATCTCCAAGTTACCTCGTCGTATACACTTAATTAATACCTTTTTATCTGCTTAAAATCAGGTTTTGGATCACCAAATTCGCGATCGAATAAGCAGTATTTGACTTGCTTACAAATGCAATGTTTTCACATTAAAGTGCATTAAAGTCGTAGTCTAAAGAACCACTTGTATGTTTATTCTGCTAAAAATTAATGTATTAAAATTCTTTATTTTTAATCGTCGAATTTACGGAATAATTCGGGAGGCTTAATTTATGAGATCTTATAATTGTCATTAAATGATCTATTGAAGTTTTATTCCAAGAGTAAAGTCAACAACTTGATTTTAGATTTATATTATCTTATATGACTCTAGGAGAGTTGAATGTTCCGATTTAACTCTTAAAATATTTATAAAGTCGATGGGACTCCGTTTTACAGTACCACTTCATTCGTCAGATCTGTTATTATACAGTATTACATCAGCACGGAAAAATGGAGATCTTATAATTGTTGAATTAACGGAATAATTCGAGAGTCATAGTTTATGAGATCTTCTCATTGTCAATAAATAATGCATTGAAATTTTGATTTCTTTCAAATAGTAAACTTGATTTTAGGTTCATATTATCTTATACGAATATTATTATATTGGAGTTGCCATTCAATCATTCGAATATTTTTTACTTAGTTATATATGCCGTAATCTTGAACCTGCTCTCGTTGTCTCCTAGAGTTGATTGTTCCAATTTAACTCTTAAAATATTTATAGTGGTAGTTCACTGCTGGTGAAATCGATGGGACTCCGCTTTACAGTACCACTTCATTCGTCTAATATGTTATTAAATAGTATTACATCAGTGCGGAAAAAATGAGATCTTATAAATGTCATCCATTGAAATTTTCATTTCATTCCAACAGCAAGCTTAACAACTTGATTTTTGGTGCATATTATCTTATATCAGTATTGCTATATTGGAATTGTCATTCAGTCGTCCAAACATGGTCCACTTGGTTATATATGTAGGAATCTTGATCTTGCTCTCTCTGTCTCTCTTATTCGGATTTAACTCTTAAGACATTTATAATGGTAGTTCTCTGTGGGTGAACACTCAAGTAAAGACGATGTCATTAAGTTTAGACCCAGATATCGTACTAATGTTGGATATAAGGTAGCTACCAAGAAAAAACTCATTGCAACTATGGTAGAGTCCATTGGAGAGACCATACAGACATATATGTCTGACTTTCGCCCAATGTCCTTTATTACATTGGACTTACAAAAGGAGCCAACAACTATTTGTCTTCTTTACATATTCCTAGGTTATTACATTTCATATTCTTTCTTTTGAAGAAAGAATATGAGAATACTAAAACAGCGTACAAGATATCAAGAGAAGATTTTGTTCTGAAATGCTCATCTATCTGTTTTTTACCATAATAGACCATAGGTGTAGGGACCAAAATAAGAGTAATGCGCTCAAGCCAATAAGTAGAGTCGTATAGTCTCCGTTTTGTCAAGGCAACTAGACTCATTCGATGAATTTATATTAATATGGTATTAGATTAGGTCATTCAGATAATTCACAAAGGTTGGATAAATTGTATTTCCCAAGGACTCTTTTTTTTTCTAAATAGCATTCACATACATGGGCAGTAGCATTGTTCTCTCCAGTAACATTGATATCATTCACCTATTTTGGGATTAACTTGCTTTTAATAAATTCCAATGGAACTCCGTGAGGTTGCGACATACTCAGCGTAGATACCATTTGCACAAATTTACACAAATTATGAGTCCCTTACATGTTTCCAGTAGTAAAAAAATATTCTATTAATTTATTATATTATTACTTATAAAGTTTATGACACCAAAATATCTATGATTTCAGAGTTTTTCATCATCTGTATGGAAAGATTTATAAAGATATTGTGCAACAATTTTTCTCTGTAACAATTACAAACAATTAAGCATTATATTTATAAGTCTGTTAAAGAAATTTTATTTTTGACAATAAAAATTAAAACTTGTTCTTATAAGAAGAAGGTACATTCACCTAACAAGAAGTGCATGTGTGTCCTTTTGATTTCGAGAGACATTCATCAAAAATAATAAATAATAATAAACATTGTTTGACCGTCTAAGGATCTTCCGTTTAAACGTGTATTGCAATTGTTGTTGGATGTGCACAAAAAGAGGAAGTACAGGAAGCACCAAATAAGAAATAGGGATTAAGATTTCTTTTTTTTTTGTATGAAATGCAGAAGAACGAACGAAGATTGCGATAAATTTTTAAGGAAAAAATTTGTAAAAACGAATTTTTGCATTTTCTTGATGAAATTAAATACGTCAGCTTAAAATTTTTCAAATAATGAATATGAACACAAATGACAGCTATTAAGAGAAGAGAGTAAAGCAGGAATGGCTATACACAGGAGGAGGAGGTCATGATGTAGATAATAATTGTTAAGTATAGACAATAGGAACATTGTTACCGGATATCAAAGAAGCTTAAGTTGGAAATTAAATAAAAATCCATTGAAATCAGAATAAAAAAGACGAAAGAAATTTTAAACCAGCTATAGAGGCTGGTTCTTAAATTTGCTACTGTGTCTTTGACTGAGACAGTCTTGTTAGTAAATCTACAACAAAAAATTAAGGAAAATAATAGAAATTGTAGCAAAATTTTCTAAAGAAAAATGAAGGTGTCAAAATTCTACTTAAGCCAATGATATAATATTTGCTAAGATGACGTGACATGTCTAGTTTATGCAATCATATTCATTATCATGAAATCCTAAGCAGAGCATTAAGATCATTTTACGGGTATAAAGATTTGATTACAATATTTTCTCAGGATGTTGACTGGGAAAAGAAAAATATATAATGCAATTGAAAACTGGATTCAAATGAAATGTAGCGTGCCAGGAAATACTATATAGGCATTGTCCTTGTTTCTGCAGTAAATGCACTTGAAAAAAAAACGGAAAGTCCTTTCTTTGGCTACTAGTTTTATTTTAATAAGAATCTTTCTTTATCTAAGTATTAGTTACTTGCTACTTGTCATATATTTTTTTCTCTCACTCTCTTTTGGTTTTGTTTTCTTTAAATGACATTCAGGAAGTTCATATTTATTTATATTCCTTTCATATTTTTTGCACTTTCCTTTCAATATAAGTATTTCTTTGTTCTTTCAAGAACTTGAACTTTGTTTATTTTATTAAAATATAAAAAATGTCCTTTATTTTCTTGTCTGCATAAGTGTTTCTTGTCTTGAACCCTGTTTTATGTTCCACTTTGCTGACATTTAAGTGCTTGTAACACAAATTTTTATGTTGCTTCCTTAAAAACATATTTCAAACATATTTTTCATTTGTTTCTGTTTTGTATTTAAACGAAATTCGATACAAATAATATTATTTTTATGATCTTACTGAATCTGCTCCTCTCTCTATCGCCCTCGTGTATAAAAGATCATTTTTCAAAGAAATATTAAAAAAGCAAGAAAAATAAATAAATACTTCTTTAATTTTTATTGTTATTTTGATGTTTATATTTTATATTGGCGTCACATAAATCTAGAAATGCACCTCTCCTAAACAGCCCACTCGTAGGAACAACTTATAACAAAACATGTTTAAAAAGACGCCCTTTCAATGTTGTCTTTCTCAAGTAATGATTTATTGCTGTTTAAAGGAAAATCTAAAACAAACTTCTTTAATAATGGACCTTAGAGAATATGTTTTGTTATATATTGTCATTTTTTTTTAATTTACAAGAAAATATGACAAGTGGTAGTGGAAAATGTGAAAATTTTGACACTCTTTTTCAACTCAAAACACTTGAAAGTGCAATTTTCTCTAATGACCACTTAATTTTAAATGTTCAGCGAAATTTTTTTATATTTTGGTTTGAAATTCTCAGTATGTCCTTTAAAATTTATAAGTTTTTAGTAAATATTGTTGCAGTATTTAAATGGGGAATGTTTACCAAACATCAGTTCAATTAAGGATTTCTTTGAAATAATTAAACTTGTTGGCGCCAAACTTAAGCAATTAATATAGATATGTAATGGATTTGATAGACACTCAGAAGAAGTTTTAAAACTGTTTTTATATTCCTTTCAATAAAGTCCTTCTTCCTGGAATATTTGAAGAAAATTCGGTCTGATGAAGTTTTAAGAAAAACTCAGTAAATTTATTTTTTATATTTCTTTAAGGCTGATCTTTTTGCAATCATAATTTTGTTTAATATTTCTGATGATTTTCAAACGTCGAATTTATTTATTAAACTTTTGTAATTACCTTTTTATGACATGTTTTGAATTTTTAAATTAAGTACGAATCGTTAACAAATCAAGTCCATTTTGGTATTAATTAAATATTTTACATTCTCAAAATCTAAGGATTACTTGACTCAAAAAGGCATAAATTGGGTTTTTATACTTAACGATAACATATTTGAATTAAATATTTTGCATTTAGTTTTAAGAAACCCGCATTTAATTTTGGAAACCGCTTTGGATTAGTTTGACTACTTATTATTTAATATTTATTTTAAGTATATGTACACGATTAATATATTAAAGTTGTAATTGAAAGAAATTTCGAAATAAATACATATAGTAATAGTAAGTATGTGTAGAAATCTTCCACATTGTTTGAAACTTTTTAAACTTCAATTCCATTAGACCCGTTTAATAGAAAGAACTAATGAATCAAATGGATGTAATTCTACAGAAGTTGTATGGACTTAATGACGTTTCTCTGTCAATAGTGATGATCAGTGAATATTACATTGCATAACCTGAAGTTTCTTCATAGATTTTTTAATACGTTTTAACAATCCCAGCGCTTCTTTAAAGGCTTACCGCCTAGAGTTTCAATAAATCGATTTTCTTTTAAGAATTCAATATAACACTTCAGAATTCCTGAAATAAAAGACAGTTTTTGAAAAGAAGTCTTGGTCAACCGGAGCTGAACGCAAGTTCGAACTAAAAGTTTATTACACATTTAGTCTAGAGCTTATAAGTAGTAGATACATATTTCCATGTAGTCAAGATTATGGACTTGTTATAGTCTGAAGTGGATGATATGAACTCTAAAACTTTTTCGTTTCATCCGTATAATTCAATTCGTTAGAGGATAATACTTTAGACTTTTTCTTCTAAAGTTTGGTATATATACTAGGCGACAACAAACACACTGTGGAAAGTTTAGAAGAACTGTGAAGTTAACAGAGGATGTTTAATGAATAAAATTGTGCTCCATATAAAAAAGGGAATCAGGCCAATTACAAACCTTAATTCCCCGAGAGTTTATTCCCTTTTGCTTCCCAGCAAAAAAAGTGAGGAAAAAGAAGTAGAATTTTCACTACAAATAACATACTTGAAGTACTTCCGATTTTGGTGAAAAACCTATGAATTTTACATCAGCGTGTCATTATTAATTTTTGACAAATATGAACTACATCTAATCTTATCCATAATAATAAATAAATGCAATAAAAATACGACATTTAGATGTCAAAAATAAACCGAATTCGTTCAATGACATCCTTATGTTAATTTCATATGTTTTTCTTTAAAGTTTGTTATTTGTAGTGACTTTTCTACATCTATTTCCTCACATTAAACTGGGTTTTCGTTTGTAAGGAAATATTTGGTTTATAAAAGCGAAAAATATATAATCACATTTTTAGATGTGATTAAGATGTCGTTTGTAAAATTCGACATAAATTGTTTTTTGCTGGGTTGCTTTATGTATAAGAGAGAGAACAAAATTCCCGGGAATTTGTTATTTAGCTCCATATAAAAAGGAAAAACCACTTCATTCATTTATAATTTCCTTTACACCGGGATCGAAGTAATTTACGTTTATTCGATGTTCAAAATGTTCCTTTCCTAATTCCTACTTATCATTTTATTCCGAGAAGTATTGAAATATTCCCAGATATATTGTAATATAAATTGATTATTTTGGCGATTATATCTTAAACTGTTATGTTCTCGGAGGTCTTTCTCACTCACTTTGTTATTAATATTTAGATCAACCTAATCTGCGTGCAGAATATGAAAGCAGTAACGAGGTCTAAGATCATCTATTTATTGACAATATCTGCCTTATTAAGCAATTTAATATATTTATATTTAAAACTTCGTATAAGGCTTATACTGACCAAATTGTATTGAAATCAATTCAATATTTTAAGTGAAAACAGATACCAAATGCGTTTATCACATATCACTTTGTTTTCCACTGATTGTCATTGAATCCCAAAAGACTCTTTAGAAAACTAAGAAAAACTGTACTTTCTTCGCTTCCTCCTATCCTAATCACCACCAATTATAACATGATCTATCATCATTCGTTTAGAGTTAATAACTAGTTTTTGCAACATTCTTTCATATAAAATCTTACAACATAAAATTTGAGAAAACACCCATTTCCTTAAATACTCGTGCCACAGATTGTGTTGCTACAATTTATAAGAATTGAAAACAAGAAATGAATCAAAATTTGCATAAAATTGAAAGTTGTTATGTACATATGAGGCTTCTAGCAAACAAATTGTATAAGACAGATCAATTTACAATTAAAAATATTCAAATTCGTTATAACAAAACAATTTCAAGGGAAACCAAAAAGGACACTAGTGACAAGGTAAAACAATAATAAAAGGAAACCTAAGCATACAACAGCAAATTGTATAAAGTGTTGCATCAAAAAAAGTAGGTGTTGCTCATAAGGACATTTCATTAAGAATTGTAATAATAAGTCCAAGATGTGAGTTGTTTGACAAAAGCAACAAAAATAAAGAATGAATAAATTGAAGAAAGGACTAAAGTAAATGGGTGTTGATTACATTTTTTCTTTAAAAATTTTAATTTAAATTCATAAATGTGGCAATGCAACATATTATTGCAAAAACAACTACATATAATATAGTTATGGGTGCTAGTATTGTTCTATTGTTCTATTGTTATTTTTTTTTTTTTTGGTTAGTAGGGTGTGTAATGGTCCTTTTTCTCCTTTACAAGGCACACTTTTTGGAATTTCGTTTATTTTATTTAGTTTAATATCTTGCTATATGGATGGCTAGTTGTCTCCCTGGTTCCTGCTTTAGTTGATATATTCATATATTTTTATAAGAGTGTGAGTTGTTATTAGCAACCCATTATGTAGTTATTTGGAGTTTTATTGTATAAAACAAGTAGGGTTGGTTGGCTGGTTTTTTAAGTTTGGTAGGGTTGCGCTCACCACCGGAAGTTTATTACTCAGCAAATTATAATTTTTTTATTGTATTTTATTTAAGTAATTTTATTTGTTTGTATGAACGAGCCTTTGGCCTTAGCCAGCTTTGTTCGTTAAAGGCTTTTTGGTCTGTATCCTTTTTGAATGTATTGCTTTTGTCTGTATGTGTTGATTACTCATAACTATCCACGTGGTCCTGCTTTTCGCCCCGATCTATGAGGCGTAACCGGTGATTTCCGTTGTTTGTTGCTTGAAACTATTTATTTTTTAGTTTTTCGTAATTTAAAATTGTGATTAATTTTTTTTTAAATTTATGCGATTTCCGGTACACACTTATAAAGTGTGCCTTTTTTTTGAAAACTACATAAAGTTTGAAAACTTTCTACTTTTTATTATGTTATTGCAAGATCAAGTGGTACAGTTGTACAGATGCATGTTTTTATTAATATCTAACAAATATTCATTTTAATCAATATCATTAAAATTTTATACAAAAAGTATAAATTCTAAATTTCAGTTCGTTCAATATTTTGCACCGAATTTATCATACATTGTACTTACTTCAGAGTTATCAGATGTATATTTAAATTGAGTTTAAAATAAGATTGATTTATGTATGATCAAGATTGATTGGTTACCGACATGTACTTATTTTAATAACTGCTTTCTTAATAAAAGCCAGATTGCTATTGGATTTCAGAATATTTTAGAAAAACTTTATATGAATGCTATTTTTCCTTATCTCTTCACCTCGGACGTAATTCCTAAGAATTTTTCAAACAGTGTTAGTGTTTTTGCGCAATAACATCACTTCCAAGATACTTGGATCTGATTTCGACGAATGTCTGGCAGTGCTAAAGAAAGTGCTCCAGATTTCCACTGTCCTCTTCATATTTGTCTAAAACTGATTTATGTTACCGAAAATTCCCGAGTTAAAACTTTTTTACAATAAAGATTTAAGATTGAATTCTATCACCTGATATCGCCCTTATTGCCTTCTAACTGTCGGTAAATATATAAAGCTATGTGGGCGCCAAATTTATTCCGTTCAAATTTACACATTCCGTTATTGCTTGGACTTTTTCTGTTTCTGGGTCTTCAATATAGAACCCCAGTCACACTATATCCCCCAATTTAGAGCCATATGTGAAACAACAGGAATCCGTTATTGGTATTTGCTTGTTTCGCTTGACCAAGACATTTTATCAGCGTTTCAGAGTTTTCGAAATATTCTGTGTTTGGTCCAATATACATTGACGACGTGTCCTATAACAGCTTTTGGCCAGTTCGCTATGAGCCGTTCGGCTGACTCATATCTAGAATATGTTTCAATGTTAGGAATATCTGGTAACGTTTCCAGAGCCTTGGTTGAAGTGGTACACATGTTTGATATTACACTTGACTTTACATGTCAAGGATAACATCTAAGTACTTAACTTTGTCTGTCATCGGTATCTTCTTGCCCAGAAAGCAGGGTTCAGTATAAGTAGAAATTTGTGTCTTTTTTGTGAAATAGAGGTAGTTGTGAATAATGTAGTTAATTCTAAGAAATTCTATTGGACATCGTTAATCGTATTCCCTTTCCATCTCCTAAGAACTAGTATGTTTCGGGGAGTGATTTCTATTCATTTTTCTTTCTTACTCATGAATCTCATTGGAATTACTTTTATTGCGTTAGTCCTATACACTCACACCGAACTAATCGAATGACTAGTTATTTCCGAAACGATTCTAGTTCTAACAAGAAGGAAACCTCGACGGTCCCCTATGGCATAATACTTTTTAATATACTTTATTCGTAACATTAGACTCATACTTGGCAGTTTTTAAAACCATTCCTTGTTCAATTTCTTTAAAAATCTTTTTTACATAATTTCCTATTTTAGAAAACTCATTCTCTAATTTTTCTATCACTCTATTCTTTTTAATCAAACTATTATAAAAAGTCAATATTGATCCCTTTTAACACAAATAATTCGAAAGCTAGTTATAAATCATGTAACGCTTAGAATATCTACAACAAGAACCGAAACACGTACGCATTTACGCAAAACGATGAATGAAAAAAATCAAATCAATTTCGAACAATCAGCGATAACATTAAAACCGACGTTCATGTTATTTTATATTAAAAAAAATTACCCCAAAAATCAAAAATTCAGTAAACAATAGAAAAAAAGGATCTTATAGTTTTAGCTCCTACAACATGTAATAAAATCTACAAAACACTTTTATAAAGAAAGGTTGCACCACTAGTCCCTTTTCAAAGTGACAAAGGACTTTAAAACTTTAGTGGCAGGGGAACAATAATTTCATAGAAGCTAAATAAAATTTGAAGTCATAGAAAACTGCCTTTGTGTAGGAGAATTTTTGTTAAAGAATTTCTTTTCATTTTAAAGGTTAAACATCAATTTTTATGAAAATTTCTTTTTACTAATTTCATTCATCAAAAAAATTATTGTTTATTGTTTGGAAATTCCTAGAATCCTGTTTATTGTCTTGTATAAAAATTCCTTTTTATAAATTTTTTTATTAGTTTGTGTACCATATATGTGTAGACATTTAATTGCCACGCGTTATTATATATTTTTTTTATTCTTTAGTTTTATTTGATTGAAAGCTATTTTTGTGGTTTCTATAATTTAATGTCATGATATGTCATCGAAAAAGTCATGCGTTGTAGTATTGTTGTTGATCGTAAAAAACGTTAATAATTATGAATTGAAACGAAAATGATAATGACTTTTGATGATGTTTTTTATGCGTTTGTTTTTGTCGTAATTTCAAAAGGAAAATAGTTACCAGCACCTGGTAAGATGATTTGTAGATAATGAAAGTAATGAGTTTTGTTTAAGTTAGAAATATATTAAAAATATTTGTATCCTAGCGAGCTAGAACTTTGATGAGTTTTCTAGAGTGAAGAGAGCGATCATTCTTTCACTTAAATCATTCTATCACCTAAAATTACGTTTTCCGCAAAGAAAAAATCTATCTCTCTTCCTCGCACAAAAATATTTCAATAATTTTCTAAGGGTCCTTTACACGATAACATTTTACTTACGTAAAGTCGAATGAAAAAGTAAAATAACATTTTATATATATTCTGTACACTAATGGAATCGGAAGACCTCTAGTTGAGTCAGTCAGGATTACTATAAACTTTGATAAGCATAACGTTTTGTTACGATCTATTGAAAAGTTACTGATAATGGACGATAAAGATGAAGCTAGTGAATACGAGGACCCAACTATTCTACTAATCAAGAAATGTCAAAAACAAAATTTAAAATAAATGCTTAATCTCAAGACATGACCCAAAAGTTAATTGAGGAGGTTTTAGTCCTTTGAACATCTTGGAATCGGAAGAACTCTAGTTGAGTTAAACAAGATTACTATAAACTTTGATAAGCAGAACGTTTTGTTACGCTCTATTGGAAAAGTCTATAAGTGACTTTTCCGAGCGTAACAAAACGATAAAGAAGAAGCTAGTGAATACGCGGATCCAATTTTTCATAACTAGACCAAGTCAGTCGACTGAGTACCAGGAAATTCGGGGAGGAGAAATAATTCTAGACAGTGGATAAATCTTGTACTTTAGAAGAGGAGAAAGAAATGTTTATAGGTCCTAAAGTCTGGGTTATGCAACCGCTAAGACAACGAGTTTATTTCCACTTCCACAGCATCTTGGCTACGTTTATAGACATTATTTTAGGGTAAATTAAGTTTTCTTTCGTAGCCCAATTGTAACCAATAATAAAAAATCACCAAACATCATCAACTCTTTTCTTAACACATACACAGTTTGGATAACACGTTCTTTCCTAACAAAATGCGGGATTAAATTGTTTCAATCAATTGCTACAAAATTTCCATGGGAATTTACAGAAAGGAATGTTTTAATTAAAATAAAACTATTTTTTAATCCTTTTTAAGTACTTTATTGACTTTTCTTTAACTTTGAATTCTTAATTTTTACAAATTTCCCAACTACATACAACACTTGCCTAAATAACTTCTAATAAAACCCTCTTTCTAAATAATCATAAAAAAAACTAATAAAACCAAAACAACGTGAAATTTTTATTGTAAAATAAAAAAAACAACGCAAAAAATAACATGAACACAAAAAATTCGCGCAAACAATAGATAAAGGATATAAAATTGATCCTGATCATAAACATTATGAGGCACCATGACTAACAAATAACACATGATGAGCGACAGCCAAAAAGAAAATAAAAATAAACTCATTTAATAGATTTTCAAGAAACCTGTAACTGCGCATTTGCAAAAAGGAAAGGTAAAAAAAAATCCGAAACAAGTTTCTTAATATGCTGGGAAATTACGTCGTTTTATTTTGAAAATCTTTGCAACAGGAACTTGTTACATTGAAAATAGCGAATGAAAAAATCCAATACAAGTGTTTATTTTTCTAAGGACAATGAAAGAGCGAGATACCAATCTTAGCGTATAAGTATAGAATGCGAATGTATATATGGTGGGTGTTAAAACCATGATACGCAACTTAAATTTAACAAAAGATTTTTTGCGCAGTTACAAAACTAACGAAACAAAATCCTTTGTTGCGCTTCCCTACCTATAACAGCAACAACCTAAATAAGGATAATTTGTAAGAATAACAAAAAGGGAAAATATCTATAGTGCTCAATAGGAGGTGTTGTTTTAACAACAAATTTCGCTCTATCGCAGTATTTTTAAAAGATTTAAACGCTCATACTAAGGTTTCATGAGGATCTTCTTACTTGAACTAAGCTTAGGCGTTTACTAGTTAAAGTACCTGTTTAAAAGTACAGACTTAAAAATACTGCTAATAGTTTGGGAGTTTCCCAAACAAGTATTTTTACGAAAATTTAAAGTACACATAAAATTTGCCTAAAATGCGTGCAAAAATAATAAATTGTTGTTTTTTGTTTACAAAAAGGAAAACAGAAAAAGTGTTGCTATTCTGCTGTGCGTAGCAAATTTACTAAATTCTTTAGATTATGTTTGATAAAAATCATTTTTAGCCAAAGAAACTAACAAAATTTAAATTGAGTTGAGAACAGGCATAGAGGGAAAGAAATCTTCATAAAATGGGCAGGAAATTTAGTTTGTATTTAACACTGTTAAATTTTGGATTAGTTGCATTTTAGTCGATAAAATAACCGTGTCATTGACAATGTTTAAGATATGAGTTTGTAGGTGAAAATAAGGACGACCTGGGTTTAGGCTAATAAAGTAAGAGTGTTAAGATGCTTAGGACATGTAAGATTATGAACATATTTTGTAATTATAGAACAGAGGATTAGAATTATAGTGAAGACGGACACAATTTATATTACAACTTATTTTGCAACAAATACATATGTGCATAAAAATAAACAAATATATGTAGTTGTTATTAACTTCGAGTAGCGCGGATCAGATAAGTAAAACATTTGCTATGCTACTGCTATCTGAATGGGGTCGTGAATCGACAGAGTCGATTTTAACGCCCGCAAGACTTAATGTTGGTACATCTAAGTATATTAATGGGTAGTGTAAATATTAAGGAATTGGAAACTCTTGCAACACATTTTTCAAGTATTGAAAGAATTATTTAAGTGTTTTGGTTTTTTGAAACGGTGTAAGATATACTCCATCTGATCTTTTTACTATTTACATCACTTAGATCCGACTGAAAATGGAATACAACACTCATGTATGGGTCGGAGCTTCGAAATCTATTTTGGAGCTTCTCGGCCGCGTTCCAAAGAAGGCGGAGATACTTATCGGTGACATCCAACTCTATTGATTCAATGATTTATTCCTTGGAGTGAATTTCACTGTTCTATCGATACTCCCCCCGGTGGCATGTTACCTTGGCGAGACCTCTGCCTTGTTGTTATTGCAAGCCGGGGGTATAAAGAGGTGGCTAATACCTCCAATCTGATCGATATTGAAAAATTGATTACAGTCTACTGTTATTCTACTGTTTGGGTTAGTCCTTGCATAATTACCACAGTGTGTCTCTGTGAGTAGGAACAAGTCTATGGCTTATTGATGATCGTACTGCGGTCCACTGGTTAGCTCGAGTACTCCAGCAAAGTACTTGTGCATGGACCGGTAGGAACCAATGTACAAAAATTGCCACCGGCGTTCTTTATTGAAGAACAAAGGGGCGATGGTAGACCGTTCTCAAGTCTACCCAGTGGTTGAAAAACACCACCGTGGGATAAGGCCGTCATGGCAGGTGCTCACGAAAAACTCTCGACATTCCTATTCTATCGATACTACAATGGAATGTGTTCCTCTGAAATTAGGAATTTTTTAGCACAGTATTGAAAGAAGAAATTTTTTGTCTTTTAGGGAATTACTTGAAACTCAAATTTATTATGATAAATTAATTAAGTCGTTTTTGATTAATTTTATATTGCGGTTTAAACGGACTTTATATTGTTTGTTGTAGGTCATTAGTGGCAATTTTGACACGAATGACAAGGAAGACCCTTGTTAAATCGTTGAAAGATACTCAAGCTGAAGTTTAAACAAGTAATAAAGTATAGTCGAACTTACGTTTATATATCATTTATTTTAAAAATTACCTTGATTCGGATTTATTTAAGCAATTTATTGATGAAAAACTTATTTTCTAAAAGAGACCTTGTGTGGGGGCTAGGGTCAAATGAAGTCTGATCATTTCAAAATTTGGCAAGGTCATCAAGACTTGTATGAAACTTAGTTGTGTGAACTTTCATCGAGATACATTTATATTTCACATAATTATGAGCTCTAAAGCCCTTTTCAGGGGGGGATAGGTGAAATAATGGACCGATTTTAACAATTTTCAATAAGCTTTGTTCTTGGGTCAAAACAAACGTGTATACCAAATTTCATCAAAATATCTTGAAAATGCGACCTGTACTTTGATAACAACGTTTACATGGACACACGGACGGACGGGCATCGTTAAATCGACCCAGAAAGTGATTATGAGACGATCGGTATACTTTAAGGTAGGTATAGTACTAATATTTTAATGCGTTACAAACATCAGCACAAACGCATAATACCCTTCCCACTATGGTGATTTAGGGTATAAAAACGAAAAACTATTAATGGATCCCTTAAGACACTAATTGAAGGGGATCTTGTGTGAAGTGCTAATCGTCACATAATTGTCCCTTAGTATTCTAGAGTTTAGAGGGTGTAGAGTGACGATTGACTTCCTTGTAGGAGAAGCCTATGTTAAAATGGTCGGTCACCTGGGTAGTCAGGTGGCTAGGGGCCACAAGTGGTAGATTAAGTGGTCAGTTCGGGACTGTCCCGTCGAACTGCTGGGTGCTCTGTCAAACTACTAAATTTTTTATTTAATAGATAAAGAAGGTTTTCTCTGGAATTTTCATTCAGAACATGGTATCCGATTCGTTCTTGGCATCAAAAAAAGAGCAGTTAAAAGCGGTATTCAAAAGGTATCAAAATGAATAGAAGATGTTAAGCCGAAACGCCAATAATTTCTTTTAACAGCAATCAACAGATTGGACTAATTATCTATTAACGTCAAGTATGGCCAAAAATGGTATTTCCCATTTTTAGACGTTATAAACAAATGTACCATCCAAATCTAATAACGTCAAGTAAGGGCAAAAATGCTATGTTCCAAATTTTAAAACTTAAAATCCCGAAGTGCATACTCCTACTAGCCATCAATTTCTTTATTGCAACGTATTCTAAGAAATACTACAATTGTTTCCTAACTTTTTACAAGCAGACATTTTCCTGCCACTAATAAGAATATAATAAACTCCATAAACCACACAATACAACCGAAAAATTTTCAATAGAAATTGGTCAAATCGCAAAAAATCAAAACCGAAAATATTTATTATAAAACCAAATTTATGCTTCACTAAATTTTCTTTGACAAAAATCAACAAAGAAACTAAGACAAGCACGCTTGCGTAACAAACCCCAACTAAGAAAATCAAAAAAATTGCGGCAAAATACAATTTTCAATACTTGATCAAAATCGATAAATACTAATACAGAAAACAGTACCAAAAATCAGACCGCAAAAATCAAAATTTTGTTTATAATCAGATAATATTTTGTTGTAAGAACATAAAATATTCTATGTACAACAAAAGACAAGGGGACAGTAAACAAGAAATTTTCTTAAGAAACAAACACAACCCGCCCGCTACCGTAAAAATCAATGAAAACGTTCAATGGCAAAATACTAGGAAAGCGTGAGAAATAAGGAGGTTTAAAGAAAAACTACACAATTTTACCGCAAAGGCCAGTCAGTCAGTGAACAAATGTAGCACAAAAAAAGTATGCACAGCAAAAACAAATACACAGAACTAAAGGAATAAAAAGGAGAAGTGGCAAAGCGACACAACCACAATGTCAACCAAGTGTAACGAAGTGGCGGCAAATTTTCTTTTAAATTTTGTATTTGTAGTTTAATGAAAGCAGGTTAAATTATTATTATTGTGTTTTCTTTAAAGAAATCATTTTAAAAGATCATGTTAATGATGATCAGAGTTTTTTTTTGTAAAATTTGTAATTGATTTTTGCTATACATTTTTTAAAAAATTGTTATTGCATTTGTAATGTCATGAATTATATACAGTAGAGAGAGGTAGGACTATAATCTATTCTTTCAATTGCGATACAAACATTTTTCATGTTCATAAATATGTAGGTATGTTTCATAAAATGTTCGAACTTTTTAACCTTTATGGTTTAAGAATAAAATACCGGTAGAATTAAAAAAAAATATATAAGATGATAAAGTACAAAAATCTTTTCTCTTTTAAAAATTGATCGTAGTGGAAATAGGGCCAGTGGATTTTACCCAAAGTTTTCATTGGTATATATATGTCCGATTTGCTATTTACATATCGGGCTATGATCCTTCAAAGCATTAGCTTAATGGTATTGTTGACATTTTTTTTGGTGTAGATTTCGCCGGATGGCCGGTCTGGACATTCGTAACGAAGCGTAAGAAAGGTCAATTGTTTTTAAATCGTATGGTAGCAAGTAGCATGAGTAACTGTCAATGATTATTATAGCCACCATCAAACAAGGGTATATTTATTGATATTGTCATTCCATTTGTAAAACATAGATATATTCGTCATGGACTCACAAAATAATATATATTCTGGGTCTGTTTTTAAATTCTAAGATGATCTAGCTATGACCGTCCGTTCCATTGCATAAGTTTTGTTTTGAATTCGAAATGGGCAATTTCCGTTCACATTATCATGGCTCCCGTTATCTGTCAGTTGAAAGCACGATAGAGTCCGAACGGAATGGAAATTTTCCACATTTATTTTAGGTATGGTTTGTTTGGTGTTGAAAATGGAGCGATGAAATTCGACAAAAATAAGTTTCATATAAGCAAATTCTCTCTGCCAAATTTTATGATGGGTTCCTCCAAAATATTTACTTTAACGTCATTAAGAATAACTGCCTTAAGAATAGGAAAATAGTGATGAAATTCAACATAAGCAAGTTTCTTACGAGTCAAAATGTATTTACTAAATTTTATGAGGATCGGTCTACGATAAAATTCAACATTAGTTTCTTACGTTAAATCATTGAAAGATACTCAAAAATCTCGCTACTGGATTTTTTGAGAATCGGTACTTAATTGACCCTAGCTCTATATAAGATCCTCTTCAGAAAATTACTTTAATATATATTACGGTCTTAAAAATTAGAGTTTAGCAATGAAATACTATATAGAAGTATGTTTTTTTCAAGCCAAAATCTTTTAACCAAATTTTATGACGATTTGCACAGTCTTCATGAATTTATGCCTCTAATATTTGGTCTTGAAACTTGATTGGTTGGTCGGGTGGTCTTTGTCTTCTGTGCAATGCTTAAAGCTTTGAAGGAAACTCACCTTAAGCTAATTCATATTTTTCATAGATTTTCATTACTAGAATTTTAATATGTAAAAATGGACCTGGTTTGTTTATAATTATCTCATAAAGGATATAATTCCAAGACTATTAATCTCCATTGTCGCAAAATATTTGTGACTTAAGGATCAAGCAATCGATTAACCATCAAATGAAAAATATACACCATGAATAGACGGAAATTCTTGGGAAAATTTTTGATTATAACTTTTAGTTTTGTATTTTTGTTTGTTTGTTTCGCATTAATGATTGCGGTCATGGTAAATACATTATCCTACAAAACATATATATAGAAAAACAAGTTCAATACAAAAGCCACAAAATCAAAAAATTTTAACAAAAACAAATGAAAAAGGATGTCACCGACAAGGAAGGCGGCTTTTTGCACTGATCTATTCATGTTCATTAAGACGTGAAATTACTTTTGCCAACTCTACTCTTCAAATGTTCTACATATATTGTCCATTGATTATAAAAATGATCTTATTGTTATATTTCTTTAATAAAAAACAAAAACACTAAATGACATTTTTTTCTTTGTTAATCTAAACTTTATTTTTGCACTGCAACAACTACAACTAGAAAAGAGCAGTCACAGCGGTAAAAGTAAAAAAGTATCTAGCAAACAATGCCTACATACAGGATCAACTGCTTAGATATTGTTCTTAGACTCGATACACTGCATGTGATCTTTGCTAATGCTTCTAAATCATAAAAATGTCCTGTGGTTTAGACAAAAAAAGTCGTCTTTTAAACTAAAGATACAAAAACAACAAGTTATTGTTTTATAGATTTTATGTTCTTGTTTTATTAAAAAATAGATTTTTTGTGCAGTTTGATTAGTGTTGACAATATCAAAAAGAGATTTGCTTAGTAAATCTTTTATAAATCTTTAAGTCCCTGGACGAAGGATGTACATACATATACGATGTTTGTGACCTAATAAAACAATAATTCTTTGCAAAAAAAATTTGTTTGGTTTTTGTATAGTTTATTTTTATATTTTATTATCTAATGTCTATTCCTTTATTTGGTTAAACATTTTATTTCGTACTTTTTCATACTCCTCTAAATAAATTATTTCCTTCTGGTTCCTTTTTGGTTCGCCTCGGTTACACCTACTTTTTCTTATTTTTTTATTTAACATTTTTGTAAAATTTTACCTTAAAATTTGTTTAAATTTTATGGCAACGCAAATGTAGGTGTCACTTTGTAGGCGTTAATTGCAGATATTTTCACACTGTTTCTTTTTAGATCTGTTTGATGTTCTTTTGATTATAAAGCAACGCGCCAAAATTTTCTTAGTGCCTCTTAGATTTTATACGCCATCTTATCAAACCCCTAAATGTTTTATATCTCAAATGAAAATATTGCAAGCTGTAATGGAATTTAAGGCACACTTTCTTAAAGGAGGATGCCCTGGTTTACATCTGCCCTTGGAGAATGATCGTTAATAAATTTAGGAAATATTTAAAAATTTTATTAAAACAAAATATTTCAATATACGAAAATTACACGAATCAAAAGAGTTTTAAATAGAAGTACTATAAAATGCTATATCGAGACCCCAATAAATTCCCAAGGTTTTTATGAAAACAAGTTTCTCTCTAACTATTTAACTAATTAAAGCCCTTATTAATACCAACATCTTCAATTTAAATAACTAATAAATCTCTTTAAATATATAAATATTTTAAATATTTTAAATCACTTTCTTTTTACAAATCTTTGTAAATCCATAAATCGTTATAAATCTTTAAGGTTTTTAAAACGCATAAAATTGGTTCTACTTCTCTAAATCTTAATTCAAATCTATTTGCACAAACCGATTCTAGGAAAACAAAATCTTAAACCTCTCATATAACAGAAGAAAAAGAAGTGACAAATAACCTTAAGTGGTCTAACGCGAAAGTGCGAGAAACAACGAAACGCTTTAATTGTTGGAACAAATTTACAAATTTAATATCTTATGAAAATCTTTGTCGAAACATGCGAAATAATTAAAGAACACTGCAAGTGTAATTGAGGGAAATTTCCAAAATTTTATGGTCTTAAAGTACTTGAGATTTCATGGCAAAATTTAAAACCAAGTAGAGAAGAAGTTGAAAAAATAACCAAAAATTAACTCAACAGAAAGAAAAAGAGGACTAAAACTAATGTCCTGTTGATAATTCATGTTAAAAGCCGTGTGGACTAAGAATAACGTAGAGATAATAAAGTCCTTGTAATATGGTTGTATTTCTAAGATAAGGCTACGAGGTTGCACTGTCACTAAACAGGACTTTCTAGACAGGTATGTATGTATGTACTTTGCATGTTTATGAGGATTGTTAAACTTAGCGGGGAATTTTGGAAAAATTATCCATCCCTTTCTTGTCTTGTAACATTTTCATAGATAAGATTATTCACTAACTAACATTTTCATTCTGCTATCTTGTCTCTGTAATCACAGAAAGTTGTGAATCATCTTGTTTTCTAATTTGCAACCGTTTTACTGTATGAATCCATCCAAATCACCTGCTGTTTCAACATGTCCTTGCAGTTTTCTTTTTTTGTATAGAACTCCAGGATTTTATTTTTATTACACTATTTATACTGGAGGAGGTCATTCAATTTGACTTTAAATACTTTCGTATTTACATGTTTCTCTGTTTGCTAGGTTTAACCCATATTGAATTCCAATTAATTGCAAATCAGTTTCATTGCAATATTTGGTATTTATGTGGTTTTTAAAAATACATACTATACTCTTCGTTACTATCAATATATGCGGGAATCACAAGTTGGGTGGTCAAGATACGTTTTGTTTTTCTCGTTTTGTGGTAGATGACAAGCACGTGTCTTTGCCAGAAAATGAGGGTTTTATATGAGACAATTATTAAGAGATTAGAAGCCACATTTCATAGGAATTTTTAATGAATTTCGAGTCATGATAGGAAAAGGAATTATGTTGTTAACTAAGGACCACACATAAGCATATTTGCTTATGGCAAAATTTTTGATCCAATAAAACATGCTAAATGTTTTGTTTAATATGAATGCAAAAAGCCAAAGTCAATCTTAACAAGTACAATTGGGGTTAGTCCATCAACATGTTACTGAAAATCATCGAATCAAGAATCTGAAACATTAATTAGTTAATAGTGAATATGAGTCGCAAACAGCTCCCCTTCTTTGGCACGACATTGGCAGGCTGAAAATCTTAGATCAAACACAAACAAATCAGTTTCACCCTTCATTTCATTCCTTTTTTCCTATATGTATATCCCATCAGACGTTTCTAATCTGACGTTTCTACTATCGACCTATTGAGGAAAAACGAGGGGGGGAAAAGAAGGAATAAGAATACACTTCTCATTTTTTATAAAATTGAAAGCTTCAAATGGTATGTGGTATATTGAATTAATATACTCTTGGTGCCAAAAAAATTAA
This sequence comes from Lucilia cuprina, assembly GCF_022045245.1. NCBI lineage: Eukaryota > Metazoa > Arthropoda > Insecta > Diptera > Calliphoridae > Lucilia > Lucilia cuprina. The sequence goes on along the minus strand of NC_060951.1, from coordinate 48,472,690 downwards.
CACCAAAGTTTTTTATAAATAACATAAGTTTTCAAAGGATAGATGTCAAATCAACAAAAAACGACGTTATTAAATCAACCAATATTGTATTCGAAATGAAAACGATTCGTTGTCGCAATCACAACGATGCATTGCCGAAATGAAATGAAGAGTAATTTAAATTACAACGGTGGTTGTCAAAATGATAACTGGATGTTACTTAAAATGTATACACATCCGTTGACTAAATATTAACAAATGTGGTAAGCTTTGACAACAGATTGTGTCAATTTCGATACTTTTCTACCGTTTTTTCCTTCGGTGTAGAATATCGTATCAATTACGTGATCGATGAATAACAAATGATTTTAGAAACCAACCCCAACATATCTAGGATTTATCCGCTATCAAACTGAGGGAGGAAAACCTCACCAACACCATATCCCCCAAAAGACCCTTTAAATACTAAAAGATTTTACAAAGCAAACACAGCAATTTTAAGGCTACAGCAAACAAATCCGACATCTGACAGAGAAAGAAAATTTGGTAAAAGGAGAAAGGTAGCCGACATAAAAAAACTAAGTTGTCAAAATGATAACTTGATGTTATTTAAAGTGTATACACATCCGTTGTCTAAATGTTAACAAACGTGATAAGCTTACTTTTGACAACAGATTGTATCAATGTCGATACTTTTCTACCGTTTTTCCCTCCGTGTAGAATAACGTATCAAACACGTGGTAAATGAGTACTAAAAGATCATCTCCTCATAGGACTGTTAGAAACAAAAGATGGTGGATATGATGTAACAGAATGACGAGGCAAACTAGCAGAGCTTATTATAGATTACTTGCTTTGTAAATAAGGACAGGACCTCTTTTCATTAAGTTTTTAACGATCGATACGATTTTCAACAAAAAATATCTAGTCAACAGATAATACCCATTTAAATACAGTTTTTTAGAGCCAGAAATATCTATAAATTAGTAGGGAAAATCTCTAAAACCTACATAGAACACTTTAAGAATTATAATTAAAAATGTCGAACAAGTAAGGAATTAAAATCAGTTAACCACAACAAATTAAATTTCTTCACAAACACCAATAATCTATTTTATATAAAAACATAGTCGCCATAAATATTTTCATTCATAAATTTTAATATCTCGAAGGAAAAATGCGGAAATCAACACTATAATTAATTATAAAATTTATAGATTTTCATTGATAAGTCTGGAAAAAAAGAAATAAAAAATAGACAATAAAATGTACCGATTTACCAAAAGCCGTGAATAATTTCTAAAGCCAAAACAAAAAATTCAAACAAAAGTTTTAACACCTTAAAGAAATCATTTAAAATAAAGCAACTTCCGACCAATGACCAAACTAAAATCTGGGCGTAATTTGGAAAAGTCAATAAATTAATGGAAGACGAAAACAACCATGAATTAAATATACCCAATACAGGAGGAGGCAGTAAAGAAAATATTTAAAATTATTAAAACATAAAAGACAAAAGAACTTCAAAGTAAAACCGAGCAACCAAAAATACTACCAAATACTAAGACACAGTTAGACGCCATTTAATTGGCCAACAGGAAAAAATTCAAACAATGACAATGTTGGAAATATTTTCCTTTTTTTCCACATAGCCAAACACATTTTTAGATCAGCACAAGTGTATTTAAAATAAATGTTTGAAATATTTCGGCATTAAGGTAGACAGAGACACAAATTTAGTAGAGTAAAAACTATTGATCTTTTGTTTTAATATTAAAGGAAAAATTTACAAGTCATTCATTAGTTAAAACACAAAACGAAAAACGTTTAATTGACTAAAGTATAATTCGTAAAGATCAAAGAATATTTTGGTGTGTTTTTTGCTCTAAAAAAGGATGTTCTCACAGACCACCCATTTTAACAGTGAATCGGTTTGGTAGTAGAATAGGCAAGAACGCGCGCCTGCTCTTTGATGTTGTATTTTTGGTGTGCATTTATTTAAATTGTTAAACCAAAAACATTTAGTTTAATTAAAGGTTTTAGTTTAAATTAAAATACGACTAGAGACTATTACAAAGATCTTCGAAATATAAAGAAAATTTTAGAAAATTTAATTAAGAAAAAGTTATAGTACAAGAGAAGTGCAAACATAGTTTTGAAAAAGTATAAAAATATAAATGAAATGCAAAATTATAATTTTTTTTTTATAATTTCTAAAAAGCGGAAATGAATTTAAAAAAAATTTAATTTATTTCCGGTTTTGTTTTTTTTTATCAAATATAATTGTATTTATTTCTGTAACAAAAATTATTAAAAAATACTATAAAATCATAAAAAAATGTATCACTCAAATTTCCTTTAGTTTCTTGAAGTTTCGATTTTCTAAACTGAAACAAAGAAAAGGATATAAATTGTCAGGATCTACACAAATAATTGATTTAAACAATCTCATTCGTATAATTATATTTTTTCACGCGGTTTTGCAAGTAATTTTGTACCAAAAAAAAGGACACAAAAATACCAGAAAATTTAATGCGTTTCAATTTTCTATGGTAAAAGGATACCTTCACCAGCTTAGAGATTGTAGGTACAATGGGGGTGTTTATGAAATTTAAGTACCATTTGCACCTTATAGATTCTTAAAGCAAAATTTTATAAGAATTTGAAAAATTATTTATTTTAAATGTCACCCCCAAAAAATATATTAAGTTGTAAAAGAAATAGTTTTAGAAAATTTAGTAAACCAAGGCGTCATAAGTAAGTGTGAAATTATTTTAAAACCTTTAAATTACTTTACGTTAGAATGCAAGTATTTTCTCTATAATCCGCTTAAAAATAGCAGCAGTGTTAGATGGTGGTCTTCGAAAGTCCTCTTTTTAGAGTTCACGGCTGAATGCTGTTGAAATAGTCTTACATATGTACATACATTCATACATACTAAATGTAAAATTAATTTCTTAAATGAAATGTCAAAAGTGTGCCGAGTTTTTAATAATTAATTCTTCTTAAACATTTTAATTTCGCCTGTTTGTAAGTTGACATAAGTCCATTGGTTACAGTCATGTGCAGGTTTTTGTGGTTAGCTTAAATTAATTAAATGATCGAGAAAAATATAAATTTTTTAAATTATGTTTGTTTCCTCTTCCTCAGTCACGTGCGTCAGGACAGCTGGAAAATTCATAATTAAAATGAATACATTTTTTCTTTATTCTAGTCCACAAAACCTTTGAAAATATATAATATTCTTTCATTTGGAACCACAATGCAGGCAATATAATCGAAAAAATCGACTTCATATTAAAATATTGTCCATTTACTTAATGGCCGGCCGACTTAAGTTTTTTATACGAAAATCAATTTTATTTTAGAAACTGCCGGCGATTTTTGATGGAAAATATGAATGATCCTGTAATCAATTGGAACAATATTTAAGAAACTAAATCCGTTTTAAGATTTTTCATATAAAAACCGACTTCTGATTAAAAATTTGAGTGATCAAAGATTTTCATTATTTTCTTAATTGCAGCCATATATAGGAAACTACAGCCGATTGAAGATTTTTTATATAAAATCGTTTTTTAATGAAAAATGTGAGTTCACATATTTTAATTATTTTCTCAACTAGAGCCATATTTAAGGATTTTCATATAAAAATAGATTTTTATGGAAAATATGAGTGATCATAGATTTTCATTATTTTCTCAATTTTTGAAGAAAATATGATTGATCGCAGATATTCATTATTTTCACAATTGGAGCCATATTTAAGAAACTTCAAACGACTTTAGGATTTTAATATTAAAATCGATTTTTGATGAAAAATATGAATGATTATAGATTTTCATTATTTTAGTAATTGGGCTTTATTTATGAAATTTTATATTTTTCATATAAAAGTTAATTTTTGATGGTCATTATAAGTCATAATAAATTTTCGAAAATATGAATGATTACAGATGGAATGTTATTTAAGAAACTACAGCCGATTTTAGTTTTTTAATAATATGAACCCTTTTTGCAAAATAAACGTAAGCGACTTGATTTTCGATTTTTTTTATAGAAATCGATAATTTAGGTCTATTAGCATCATCTCTGAAAATTTCATAGCAATAAATCCACTGGTTTCAACTTTACAAGAAAAAGACGTAAGTACACATTTATTTTCTGTTTATAAATTTTGTAACAGCAAGGTGTCGGTTACGACTAAATTTTATTTTAAAATATATTAAATTGATAGAAAAATTTTAATAACTTAACGTATTAAATTTGTTTGTGAATGAAATGCCACATATCAGAGTATAACTGTAATAAATTCATGTAATTAACTCTATGCCATTACAATTTATGTGCTAAAATTTATAATTTTCTATAACTTTTTATGAATTTAATTCATTCTAATTACTAATTACATTACATTTATGTTATTTCCATTTAACCAACACTTATATTTGGTTGTAAATTTGTGGTTTTCGGAAGGCGGACTCTTAATGAAACAATAGTCCCAGAATTTACTTATTTATTCGATATAAGGCGAATTGTAGTACAATGTATAGATATAAATGTGGTCATCAGGGTGTTTTTCAGAATGGTCTTTAATGAAGTATTTGTTCAATTGTGGTCCAAGGTCTATAGAATTTAAACGCGTTATTAATTTTAAAAACAAATGTTTTTTGTAGAATTTCATCATACCTTTTTAATTTTTGAAAGATTTATTAACTGTAAACTTATTTTCTGTATGGAAAAAATCATTGTCTTATAGGATCCATATATAGAGGCTTTGGTAAAATATTGCCTGATATCTGTAATACTTCCCAAAATTATTTACAGGTATATATAACCGACTTCTGTAAAATTTTATAGCGATTGAATATTTATTAATGTTTTGACTATTTCCTGGGGGTACTTGTATTGAGGTTAAGTGAATCATGAATCATGAACAGGTATTTATAACCGACTTCTGCAAAATTTTGTAGCGATTGCATATTTATTAATGTTTTGACTATTTCCCGGGGGTACTTGTATTGAGGCTAAGTGAAATCATGAACCATTTTTCCCCATTATTAACACAAAACAATATTTGTCATCAATAAGCATCTTTAGAGAATTTTATCACTCTAGCTCATAACGTTCGGAACCTATCAGGTTTTCAACAAAAAGACTGACTTACAGACATCACTAGATGATCTTAAAATCTTATAAAAAAGTATTTTTTACACTATTAAATTTCAGATTTATACAAATTATATAAAGATATACACAAAAAACATTGTTTATATCACAAAAATTTATCCCGGCAAAAAAATCGAATAGTGCGTCAATATAAAATCGAAACAAACTGCATCCCTTATTTTAGATGTAATAGTATTTATTATCGCAGTTTTGGAGTAATGCTTTGTCCTATTTCGAAGATAATTAAAAATAATGCTCTCCTGTAAAATTTTGTTTTTATCGGTTACGTCTTTTGTGCGAAAAGGGCTCGATATAAAATCGATTTTTGGTGGAAAAAATTAGTGATCACAGGTTTTTATTATTTTCTCAATTGGAGCTATATTTAAGAAACTACAGTCAATTTTAGGATTTTCATAAAAAATCAATATTTTCATAAAAAATCAGATTTTAAGAATATTCTCAATTGAAGTCTTATTTAAGAAACTACAGCCAATCTTATGTTTTTCATATAAAAATTGATTTTGAAGGAAAATGACAGATTTTGATTATTTTATAAATTTGAGCCATATTGTGGAAACTACAGCAAATTTTAGGGTTTTTATATAAAAATCGATTTTTGGTAGAAAATATGAGTGATATATTATATATACAAACATTAACTGCATTTGTGTGAAATACTTAGAATCATTCATAATTTTAAAATTCTGAAATACATCATAATCTCAACTTGTTAATGAATTTTTCAGTATATAAAACCATTAACACTTCTTATCTCTCTTGTTAAAACTGTGGATTTATTTGTCTAATTACCATACCTTTTAGAAGCGCTCATCAACTTTTAAAGTGGTTTTGTTGAAAGTATACATTTATTCGTGTATTTCCTTTATCTTATAAATAGTTGAGTAAAGTAGAATTGATAAGGCATTAGAACAAACATTTAAAAAAGTGTTAAACTGACGTTTAATTGACAGTAAACACGTGCTCTTATCTGTGGTTTTTCAAAACTGATTTGTGTTTTATAATAAACATAATGCAGTTAAAGTCGTGGAGGGGTTCGTAACGAAAGATTACCAAATCTCACTATGGACAATTACTGTTAAACAAATTAATATCAATAATCAATGTTATTAGCATACTAATATTGAGTCAAAATTAAAAAATATAAATATATTTTTAATTTGGTTGATGTCACGTATTGACGAAAATTACATTTGAGATAAATGTAAGGAACATGATTTCTTTTTAATTTGTTGTCAGGTGCTTTAATAGTGTATATTTTCAGCAAAATTATATTGGAGTTTTCGACAATATTTCTTCTAGTCTCCCTTACTATTTCATACTTTACATTAAATTCTTCGGAATTACACAAATAACTGAGGCGCCACCATAAATATTTATTTCTTCTAACAAAAGAATTCAATCAAATTTTTAAAGTTGTTTTGTAAAATTTAATTGAATTCTTTTATATAAAAATTTTAAATTGTGAAAACAATGAGTTCCATTGTTTTCAATATAAATTAAGCAATTTTGAAATTGAAAACGCCCACAAATTTTAAGTGGAATCAAAACAATACTGCAGTAAATTGCAAAAACTAAATTTATAAAATCTAGCAAGAAAATTCAATTTGTTATGTGTGATTTATGAAACATTTCTTAAAGAAAGAAAAAGAAATTATTCCTAGAATTAAAAACCAAAAATAGTTGTTAACATGACTGCGATGACAAAGATGTCAACGTGAACTTTTTGGTTTGTTTTGACAAAACATTGCCAAATAAAAGAGATGTCACAGCTATAATCATGATGACCTTAACTGAAGACTAAAAATTAGAACTATAAATACCAAGACAAGGACATCATTGGAAGAAATAAGACCACCTTGAAGAAAAAAATTTTCATTTGTTTTGCCTAAGAAACTGCAATAGATAATGAAAATATTGCTAAAAGGGAGTGAGAGATCTTTAATACGAAATTGCATTGTTGTGACATTTTCTTTTCTTTTGCCAGAGATTTCTTGTTTTGTTTTTACGTAAATCTTGTCGTATATTTTGGTTTTACTGTGGTCACCATAATGTCTTCATTTCTTTTCTCATTATTTTCATATTCTATTTCGTTTTCAAAAAAAAACTAAATAACAAAGTAGAAAAAAGAGTAAAATTCTATTGTTGAAATAGCAGCAACACAGACCTCACAGGTATTTTCTTTGTCATTTGTAGAAGAAATGTGCTAAATACCTTGAAATGAACATTCAATATTGTGAAGACTAGGATTTAATTGTTGTAAATCTATTTTATTTTTTAAAAATCTTTGGATTTTTTTTTGTTTGTTCTTAGCAAGTTGTTTTTATGTGACATTTTTATTAAATTTCTAAAGTATTGAATATAACATTGAAATAATACAACAAATAAAAAAATAACAATCCTGTAGATTTTTATTATTGCACGCAAACATTGAGTTTTAGTATTGTTTTTTAAAAAATTTAAACATTTCTATTAAAATTATTTCTTGTTTAAAACGAATTTGGTATATGTTGAATTTTGATGCTGTGGTAGGCCATGTTTAAACAAAGCGAAAAATGATTTATAGATTAAATAAATAATCATTTTTAATAAATTATATTGTTAACAACGTTTTTTACAATTTTTTTGTTCGAGTAAAATATACCAGGAACTTAATGAAAAAATTAACAATTACACAGGCGACAGAATTTTAAAAAGTAGAAATCTTAAGACCAAGTTCTATTTTTGTAGAGATTTGCAAAATATTAGTTGAAGGATTGATATAAACTGAACTCTGTAATAAATAATACGGAGATTATTATAAAATACATACATATATACTTTTCTAATGGATTGAGCTACACAGAATTCGAATCTTAGATATCGTGTACTGAAGTTTGAATAAATTTAGTTCTTGGACCTTTTTGAGACGTCGTAACAGCGGCAAGACAACTTTATTTATAAAGTTGTATCAGGATTAGATATGTCCCGGGGGTAAAGTAACTAAAATAGATAAAAAACTAAATATTGGCTGTTAATTTGCTGCTGATAAACATAAAAGTCTGGCCACGTTATACAACATGTTTGGCGAATAGGAATATGATAACTCCGTTGGTGTCATGTTCAATTCAATCCAATTTATATCTTCGACCATGTAAACAACTTTTATCACCTTTTCAAGAATTAAACTTTGCGTCATATTAATAGCAGGCAGCTCGGGAATAATAAAGGGAAAGGGATATAAAACCTTTCGGCGAATGAGTGTATGAATTAAAAATGGTCATTTGAAGTAATGAAAATGTTCTTAGAACCACGAAGGATCTTCTAATGTAGCTCTAACGAGACGTGTATGTTAATCCAGACATTAAAACTGTTTGGAACCTTTGTTGGAAATTTATAGAATATTTGTACATTTGAACTAAAATTTTCCTTGTAAAGGACAACACAATAGATCCGATAAAGGTCTAAGTGAACTTCTTTGGATGTGATGAGATATGTATATATCATACATTTAACCTAACATAGGTTTTCCATTAACGCTACATGTAAGATAACCATATTATCGTAACTTTCTCAGCTTTCTTTGTAAAAGCAATAGAAAGTTATTTTCGAATTAATACACTTCTTTTCATAAATTGTCCTGCTACTGTTGACAAGGTATTACAAATTCATTCGATACAACTGGCGGCTACATTTTATATTTATTTTTAATTAACTTGAAAACTCATTTGACATGGCTTCGCCACATGACACAACACATATGCAAAATATTTAATCCTTATAAGAAAGAAAATGACATCCTTAGAGTATTTAAAGAAACTAAAATTTGCATTATTTTTCTAGAAGAAAATAAGAAATTTTAAAGAAAATAATGACAAAATTTTAAAACTGAAACAAAAGTCTTTATATATTCACGCTTATATGTACACAGCTGGTACTTGAGTTGGACAATAAGACAAAATATTGCATAATGGACTGAAGTCCTTAAAAAAACAATGGCAAAACACTCAACAAATATTTCCACTGTAATGAATAACTGATCCTGCTGGCGAGTAGATTAAACCACAGAAAATCATTCATGCGTTTAAAAATTAACAATTGCAAATAACATTGCATACGTGTGTGTGCGTATAGATAAGGATTTTTTGTCTCTCCTTGTTGACATTTCTATTTGTGTAGGATTATATTTTAATGAAGTACTTAACAGACGTTAATACAATTTGAAATGCGTAATAATTGTCATTTATTTCTTGGTTTTAAAAGAATTTCAAACAAATACATTTTTAAGAGTTTTTGTTATTTTTTCATTTAGTTAAAATTAGCAACACTTTTTTCTACACTTATTGCAAATTTATTACCTCTCGGTCTCTTCAATCCCTAGAGACCACCTAGGTTTAGGTTTTTACTTAAGTATTTTCTTTAAAATTGAAAATAGTTAAGAATTATTAACATTCTTATTCAATATGTGGTTTTATCTGAGAAATAATGTTTTCACGCATTTTATCCATTTGCCTGCATACAATGTTTGCTTTAAATAAAGATTATATGAATATGTTGCCTTAAGCATCTATATGCTATCTTTTATATTGTTATCTTTGTTGCGTGTTTCCAGATGATAAGAAAATTTTTAGTTAAAAGTTTGATTATAATTATATAATGCAAAGAATACCCTACATTAAAGTGGAGACGATTTTTCTTGTTAAATGATTTTCATATAGGAATTTAGAAAAAAATCGCATATTTTAAAACGCCCACTTTTAAATAGGCGTAGCATAGATGAATAAAGATCTGTATTTTGGCTTAAAAGTTATATAAATCTAGACTATTGTACTATATTCAAATTATATATAAAATTTACGAATTTATATTACACAGCGCATACCATGCCTACTTTAAATGGGCGAATAACCATTTTTAAAGTTTGATATCTTTCAAGGAAGAGGAGGATAAGTATTATGATTTGAAAGGGCTTAGAGTTGAATAATTTTTTGATTAAACTTCAAAATCAAAAATAAGTAAATCAAGTACGGTTTCACATATTCGTATTTATAGTCATCAAATTTTACCAATTACTTACGTATTCAATATTTAAATAAATATAAATTTTTATCATATCAATTTATATACATTTTACCTTCTCATGTTCAAGATAATATTTTATCTAACAAATCAATTACGTTTTTTCTTTGTTGTTTCTTGAAACTCTTTTTGTTTTTTTTTTGCTCCCTATATGAATTATAATCGTTTGCCTTACTTGTAATTTGATGTTATTTGTATCTTGTGTGTGAAGAGAGAGAAAGAGATTTATCTTCGATATCAAATCGATTTTATATGTTGGCACGCAAATAAAATCACACACTGTGTTATCGAATCGTATGAATTTGTGTTGTGACATGATTTAAATTAACTTTTTAACCAGAATAATTCAATTTAATTTGCGTGTTATTTGATTTTTTTTTTTTGGTTGTTTGTGTCTTATACTTTTCACAGTTTGTATCATTGAGACATCAGTGATTATGGAGTCATGTTTGTTGAATTAAATTTATTCTTTTTAAAAATAAAAGCGCATGTGCTTTCGTTTTTTTAAAACAAGGCGGCAATTGTGATGTAAATACATACAGTGTATGAGAAAAGTATTTTTCATCATTGAAATATTTTATTTTTAAACTGTCTACTAAATTTTGAAGCGGTATATAGCAATTTCTTATAAATTAATAAAACTGCATGACACTTTTTGAACACACTGTCGGAAGCAGCCTTCACATGATTCCACTTTGCGTAATGTCTAATGAAAAAGAAAAGGTAAATTTCATCCGTATTAATTATATGTTAAGTGTCTACACGATTGGTATAAAATCGTATCAAAGTATGATGGAAACAGCTGTTTCTTTTATCCATTGTGTTTACATAAAAATACATCCCTGATCTAATGCGACCTGCTTGTTTTTTGAATCATTTCAAAAAATGAAGACTCATAGGTGTGATGATTTCATAAACGATCCTATCCGTACTCTTCTACATCCCTTTTGTGAATGGGGAATGTAAGGTATCATTCCCAATTTGGGTAATTTCAGATAGCTAAATAAAAATAGGCACATAGCTTCCCCTTAGCATAATTAGTAAGGAATTAAAAGTCACCGCAAATATCTTGTGCGTGAAGCGAGATATTGGAGGTCAAAGGTTACAAAAATTTGTTGTTGCCGAATATATTTCTAAATATGCAACGGATGCATTTGTAATTATTCTATAGAAAATTGACTTTCCAGAATTCACAATTCCTTTTATCTCTATCTGATCCTATCTTCGGAAATCATTAAATATTTTAATTTCTTTGGGATCTTGTAGAGGATTTCTTTCTTCCCAATCTTTGGAACGGCAACCTAATGCTATTTAAGCTTACGGATATTATTTAAAACTTTATCAGAAGTAATTTTTATTAAAACTATTACTGATAACGACAAACAAATTCTAATTTTCAAGAAGAAAGCAAGTAGTTTGTTGTTGTAGTTGGATCTTGGATCAAAATAGTTAATCTTTGTGAAATTGTGTCTTTTTTTGCAAAAAAATTGCGTTTAAAAATTTAGAAATATAGAAAAACATTTTTACGATGGAAAGGAGTTTTATAAAAAATAACTTCGAGAGTCCATTAAAATAGTTCATATTTAAAACCCCTTTGACCAACCATGAACCGAATCCAAATTGCAATTCTAAGAGTAATTATATCCGGAAACAGACCGTTTCTAATTTTTTTAAAGAGTTACAATGTTCACGAAAATTATCACTTTTTTGAAAGTGTCGCAGTAAAAACAGGTGCGATGGATTAATACAATGGTCAGATTGGGACTAAGTGAATCTGGTTCACATACATGCTTTCTTAAACATTCCAGCAATATATTTTTCTTTCAAAACTTGATCACATCTTTTGCAACTACCTTGTTCACCTCGCCAACTATTATCGTTTTGCATAATTCTGGCATAAATAAGTCATCACTTTTTGTTAACACCTTCTATTAACTGTAATAAATTAGTACCATTATTTTTGGTTAGCAAAAACTCACTGCAATTTGCACTTCTTTTCATTTGACACTTCAGATGATGTATGGGATCTTAAGAAAAATTGTTAAATTACACCAAAATTAGTTGAGAATACTTTTTTTTTCCAAAAAGCCTCAACTTATTTCATTATCTCAAGTTTTACAAACAAAACATTAAAGAAATTTTAGTTAAAATAACTAAAGGCTAATCGTAAATTTTTAACAAATCTAGATGAGCTAAGTAAAACAAACAAAAACTAATTTCCAAGAAGGTGTTTAGATGAAAACGCTTCCAGTATTTTAGTGTTTTTGGTTCTTTTTCAAAAAACATGATATTGAATAATGATGAAAAGTAGGATATGAAAAAAATGGTATACATAGAATCTTAAATGATTTTTTTGTTGTTTAAAGCCGCCATCACAGACGCCACCTCCATCATCACTACAACATAAGCCATCAAAATATTATAAAAGCCGCCTTCACCACCACAGACGCCTCTTTACTGCTGTACTCTCTCATCTAATGCATTGAGTAAAACAAATAATACTTTTTATTTTGTTTTTGTTAATGCCACATTGATGATGATCTGCTGTTGTATATTAGTTCTGTTTTCATTTTTTATCGTCATGGCCTTAAGCTTTTAAATGTCTAAACAATTTATGATTTTATGCCTATGTTCGTGTTGTACTTTTTGTTTATTTTCGAGACGAAGAAAAAAAATTAAAAATACAAGTTGTTGGCAATGCTCTTGATCTTTTTTTTTCTTAGGTAAAACATTAAACTTAGAAAAATTGTGGCACATCAAAAACAAACATCAAATAATCATCATTCATGCAACATTTGCACCATTATAAATCCATCATTATTCACAATATTCTACAGTATATTAGAAGGTTTTTTGAATGAATATTCAGAGTTGTTACGGGAACGTTTATGACATGACAGAGTTGGGTAGTAGAAGGAGTTGATGGGGACAAATATTTCAAAATGAAAAAGTTCTTAGAGTAATGAGAATAACTAAGGAACTAGTTTCTTAGTTGTTTTTTTTTTTCTGTGGAAGTGCCGGTTTGTCATGATCACTTTGATCATAATGTGTCCAATATTTAAGTGTCAACTCTCCAATGAATTACAACCCTCAGATGACTTTGCACAAGTACTTCCAACTATCTATTTGAATATATCGAGCTTAACTAAGGAAACATCAGACTACTTACCCGGTAAGTAGGTAAGTAATATTGGAGAAAAGTGTAAGTAGTTACTTTTTAAGTGAATAACTACTTATTTTTGTTTGAAATGCTTACAAATCTCATTATCCGACTTTTCTGCATTTATAATTGGTTTTACAATTTTTTTTTTTAAGTTTGCTAGTATATTCTCTTATTCAATGCCCTCTTATCCAATACCATTCGAAGTGCTTTTAAAGCCACATGGTAAGCTAGAGACGATGTTGCAGCGACCTCTTGGTAATATGCAGATTAAAAGTTTTGAACATGGCGAAGCCGAATCGAAAGTGGCATCAGTATATACGGACTATTTGATCAATCTCTGACCATCGCTGCCGCGTTAATGTTACTTTGGTGAAACAAAAGTATTACTTTCCTGTTGATTGGACAACAGTATCTAGAAAACAAAATACGAATACAATAAAGGTTCACCCAGAAGAAAACTCAAATAGTAGCTCGCAAAGTTTCGGGCCTGCGGTGGTCGTGCTATCAAATACACAGATTTTATGGTTCGAGTCAAATGATTCCAGGGAATAGGCGAGGAGTCAATAGCACCACTATTTTATAGGACCAACAGACTAAAGATAACACCTCGTTTAATCCGAGATAGCAATAACGCCAAGATGGTAACATGACTCCGGAAACACCAGACAATTGCATATTATTGCATGGAAAAAAATCATAAAACGTTTTATAATTAAAGCTAATTCCACAATTATATTTCAATCTGAAAATCTATTTTTAGATAAATTATGTTGCCCCCTCCCATTAAAACATAAATTTCTAATATATATATTTTTCCCAAACCGCACTTATCCATCATTGCTTCACAAACTTTCAAAGAAAACTAAATCAAATGCTAGGAAAAACTACTACCCATAAACCTGAAATTATAACACATCCCTCAACAGCGAACAGTAAAAATTGCTACTTGCAGCAACTACATCAGAAGCTGTTGCAATAATAGTATTCAGTAGATGATTCTATCTACTGTAATAATAATGATGATTGTGATAATAATCATTATTATAAGTTGTACAATGTAAAAACAATATATTCGTTTATAAATGTGGCAAGCTACCACATAATGTTGCAACTTGTTGCTAGTAAATTGTTATTATTGTTGCAGTTCATCTTATTGTTGGCTGCCGTTTTATGACAGTTAATCTTTGGCAATTTTCATTACATAGAGTTGTTGTTGATTGTAGTCTGTATACGGATTTGGTCCTTCTATCTGTTTGATTTTTTTTTGTCCGTCTTTGATTCGCATTGCCATTAAACCATAAATATGGTTTTTATAACAATTTTAAAAAGAGTAAAGTTTATAGTTGTTGTGCTAAAGTTTCTTGCAAAAATGTTTTATTAAATTTAATTAAGGTTTTTTGCAGTCGGTTAATGTTAATAAAACAGGTCTCAGCTAGAGTGGTTTAATGAACAAAAAATTTTACAAAAGTTTTTATTACAAAAACTAGCTCCATTTGTTTGTTGGGTTCTCTTAAAAAATTTACGTTATTTCAAATCAACTTTAAATCATCAACCAATACATATTTATATTTTGGGCGTATGTTGGTGATAATGTATGAATTTCTGTTTAAAATTAATTTTATTTCAAAATAAATCAATATTTATTTCAAACAAATATTTAAAAAAAACTGCAATAAATGTGATAAATATAACATGACACACATTTCATTCTCAGCAAAAGGTTCTTATGAAAAAAAACAAAAATGAAATAAAACTTGCCACTTCCAAAACACCCACGCATTTTAGTACGTATTTATTGTAAACCTTACCACCAACAAGTCAAAACTGTCTGACTGCCATGTGTTTAAATAAGTAAAATAAACAATTCTTAACTCTGTCAATATAACAGTGGCTTAATATTATGTATGCGATATTAAGTCTTATCTAAAAATTAAAGAATTCTTTTTTTTTTTGTAAAGACGTGTGCTAAAAGTGTGCTTTAAAAAATCTTTAGCAAATAAATGATAATAAAAAATTCTAAAAATGAAATGTTCTTATCTGGTGTATATTTTTTTCCATTGATTTTTCAAGTGAATTGAATAAATTGTTTGATCGAGTAATTCAAAGAGTTCTTGATGTTGTCATCAAAACTAAATATATTTTATTATTTGTTAAAAAAAAAGAACATATTTGCATTTCTAACGATTTTTATAAATAGACTTTGCACTATGGGTAGGTATTCTTAATTACTTAAACTGTATGATACTTGCACATGGATTAATTTTTCATACCTTGCTACTGTCCTGCAACACTTTCCAATTAAGCATTGGAAGTCATTAAGAAAGATTTTGTCTGCATTACCATTCGCTAGTAAAATCACTAGTGAATGAAATACAAAAAGATAAGATAAGATATAAAAAATTTTGATTATATAATTTTTTATTTTCTAATGTAAATATTGGTAAGAATTTATTGACATTTTCTCACATACAAACATTTTTAAACATGGCTAGAAAACAATTCAGCCAACAATATAAACATCTATCTAGAATAAACAGAGTAATGAATTATACTAACTCAACAACTTACTCTTCAATGACAACTACATACCGTCTGCATTACTTAGAAGAAGTCTAGTAATGACTTAGTTTGAAATAATATATCCCAGCAAAAAAAACTTCCAAAGAAGCGAAAAAGATATAGAATTTAATCCATAGAAGTGATGAAAAAGACCTGAAGAAGTGATGTTTTTAATATAGGCTTGTCATAGGAGTGATGTCCTTTTTATTTGATTCTAAATTCACTTCTTTCAAAATCATTCTGGAGATGTCACTTTTTTTTGTTCTTTTTTTGAAGTTATTTGATAGTGAAATTGTAGTTTTATAAAAATATTACTAATTTGACTTAAATAATTCTTACACCTAGACACAATTAATACAAAAGCCCAAAGATAACATTTTTTAACACATTAAAATGTAACAAAATTGTAGAATTGCAAAATTGAATTGCTTCTTCGGAAGTCATTACTTCTATCACTTCTACAGAAGGGAAAAAATTTATTTACTGCTGCCTTTGAATTGGTCTCTCCTCCTTTCTGAATTTTGGGCATTTGTTTTTTCTCATAAACAAAACTACTTACTTTACACTCTATTTGTAAGCGAGATAGGTAAGTACATGCTTTCGTGTAAGTAAATTTTAGAATTTAGCCTTTTTTTGAAAGTTTTTGTTGGGTAAATATTTTCTTTAATAAAATCTTGAATTTTGGGTTTATAAAAATAAATGTAAAAAATGGATATTTAAAAAAAATTTATGCAAAATTAAAATTTTAATTAATTTTAATTTTTCTTATTTTTAATAGTTAGGTACTTTAGGCTTGACACAGTTTTCAAAATTTAAAACCTTTCTTTTTATCATGTTTACAAAATCATGTCCAAAACGGTGACTATGGGAAAAATCCAACAAATTTAAAATTAAATACCTCAAAATAAGAACAATGACACTAGCATTACAAACTTAAGACAATACCCATTGTACCTAGCATAATGGTATAGAGTATACCAATGTTATTGATTTTATTTAAATATATTTTTTTAATTTGAATGACTTCTTTGAATTCTGAATCAATTGCGTTTATCGCAGACAAATAATGATAGAGAAGTTGCAAAGTTGTGGGTGACGAGGTTATTGGGGCATAATATTTCCGGTCATAAATGAGTATATTTTCATATACTTATTTCATAATTGGATAATTTTATACAGATTCGAAACAAACATTTAAATTTCTCTACGATTTTAATGAAATAGGATTCATCAACATTTCAAAATCTACAACCTGTAATTATCCTATAATGAGCAAAATATTACATCTAATGTCAGCGAACACTACTCCCTCTATATGCATAAAAAAATTACCTAAGCAACATTAACATACACAAAGACTTCATAAAACCACAAATCAACATTTTTCTCACAATAAACTTTTAACAAAAATATTTACATACAATTTTCCATCAACCACTAAATGTCCACCATTAAATCTTCAAAATTGCACATACAAAGTTTTTAAGATGTTATCAAAAAATTTATCTATAACCTTGTTACATTATATTGTTTTATCACAAGGTAAAATTAACTAAGATATGGAATTATATCTCTTAAACTGACAACACATATTAGAGCTTACACTTTAAATACCTTCAACTGAGAGGATCTTCTCATGGCAATCTTATCTTACAGTCTATCCAAAACCATGTACTTATTTTTCGTATCAGAGACAGGCCAAGAGTCTGTATGGAATACAAATTCTCAATATCTACTTTGAAAGACAAGACACAAATGTAAAAGAACCAAAACAGACAAGATTAAAGTGTAGAGTGAAGGGTAAATGATAAATGCGTGGAAGTGTATGAAAGACATTGAAAAAACGTATCACATCTCGCAAGGATCACAAACAAACAGCATTCACTACAGATCTCACACACTCATATCACTATAAGAAGTGCCTTAAGTGATGTACATTGAAGATTATATTGATTTCGGAGATCACGCTTCAATTTTACGGTGTACACATAGTGTATTAAATCAATAATAAAAGAATGATGGAAAAAACATGAATTGAAAAACAAATATAAATGGTTTTAATGGCTTTTGCCCAGTAAGCCTTTCCGATTTTTAATTGCAATTTAATACAAAACTACAGCAAAATATAATTTAATTTAATTAATTGCAAACAACACGTTCATTTGTATCTCATACCTACGTATGGACATGTAGATGAAGAAGTATTTTTTTCGTTATTCTTATTTTTGGTATTGAATAAGAATAAAAATCAATAACATCAATGCCCATTAACATTATGAGTACATTAATACAATTCGCCCTGGCTACAGACAGACAAGGCCCCTTAAATGCTATATTTAAAATCTGAGATTTTTTATGTTGTGTTTACGATCATCCTTTACTGGAGGAGCAATTTTAATTAATTGTATCTTTGTTTTCCTTTTTTTGTTGAACTTGCAATTTAAAGAGCTCATTTATGTTGTGTGTCATTACAATTTAATTCGATTTTGAATGAAATCGTGATGTATTACACTTTAAAGAATATTTGATAGTTTATCTTATTTTAGATTTTCAAATTAGATTCTAAATACAGCAATTAACTCCAAAATGAGCGAATCATACATTCCGAAAGGATACAAAAGATTTCAGTCTCTTTATCACTAATGGCTTGGTTTATAGTTGCCAAAAGGATATGATTTCTTTATAAGTTCGCAAAGCAATGAAAAGGCGAGGCGTATAGTTTACTGAGACATTGGCAAGCAAGGATGTTCAATTTAGTAATATAGCCACCATCTCAAATTTCGATATTCATTATAGATCCATTTAAATTCCCAAAATTTTGGGAAATACCTTGATTTGGACTTATGTATATTGAATACTTTGTTTGTCCAACTCACAATCGGTGTTGTACGGTTGTATCTTAGTATGTCGAAATTTTTTTTATAATTGATTTTTGTTTCAAAAATTTGTATTTGAAAAATTTGTATGACATACAACTCTACAACGCCACAACGATACGACATCGATTGAGACTTGACCAATTATATTCAAAGATTTAAGACATTCTAGAGGCCAAACAGTGTCTAGTATCTGAGGTAGGCAATATGAATCGTAGAGTCCTTACTTGAAACAATCCTGAGCGGTGTAAAATTAAGTACAAGGTTCTTGTTTTAAGTACGGATCCATCAAGTACGAAATCTCTAATTGAAAAATAAAATTTTATCAATTGATCATTAAAATTGCGACCTGTAAAGTGCGCACAAGGCCTAAATTGACACATAGCTAAATCGACTCACAAAATGGTTCAGAGCCGATTAGTATACTTTAAGGTGGGTGTGGGACAGCAGCGGACCTATCTCGGGTGTTTAGGGGGAACTTTTGTTTTTTCCCTTATTTCATATTTTTACTTTTTTCTTATTTTTATATATTGTATGAACAATTCTAGTTTTGAGGTGTAAAGGCAAATTATTGGATCCGCCCCTGGTATGGGACCAATATTTTGTTACAGACATCACCACAAACACAATAAAATAAACAATTATTGAAATACTAATATAGGCTAAAGTTGAGATTCAATTCTTGTTAAATTTTCTCAGTGTATTTATAGGGTTAAACATCGCATAAACAGTACGTTATTTTATGTGCATTTATTTGAGTAAAAAAATTCATAAGAAACTAAATTGTAAAGTAAGAACGTGCACAATTATAGTTAAATGTTTAATAACACAATATTAGGGCTTATGTTTTTTTTTGCAATAATTTAATGCCATTTATAAGTGTATTTAGCTCACAAAGAAAGAAGCTTCTCTATGGAGTCACTTTATTCTGCAGATCTTTTAAATTGGGTTAGAAACTTCGTCACCCGTGGCAGCCGCAGCAACTCTTAATATATACGAGATCATTAACTTAGTTAATTTAAAACATTTTTAAGTAATGTTCCCAATTTCCAAAACTTCATACTATCCGTGTGAAAACCTATTGGCGGTCCACTTATTTTTCTCCTTAATTATAGTAAAGTTATTGTACTCTTTATATACTCATAGAGTTAATGTCACGCCCACTACTAACAGTGCCCCCATACCATCTATTGCAGTTTCTTCATAAGTTTATTGTCAATGCTAAACTAAGTGCAGAGCTTCACAAACTTATTTTAATCTACGCAAAATCGGTGGCTTAAATCGCCATGTTGTATTAAGAAAGTTGAAAATATTTTTAAAATTTGTTGCTATTAAAATATTAATTTTACACATAAAAGACACAATTAAAAAAACTGTCCAAAAGTATGTTCATTAAAAACTAGGACAATACATAAAACTTTCTCTCGTTGATTGTACTATCATAAATCATTTACAAAAGAACCTTTAACTTACGCTACAAAAAAACAGCATAAATCATTGAAATTAATATGATCCAATCAACAACAAAAATACTATAAAACCTTTTAAAAGGTGCGAATTTCAATAGCCTTACTTAAATACTAGTATTTAAAATGTAATAAATTAATCATAATTTTGTGACTACAAAACTTTATGACAATGTAACTTAAATGAAAAATATCGCTTACAACAAACAACAAAACATTTGCCATTTAGCAGATAACTTTAGCTTATTGTCATTTTATCCATAAAATTACAAAAACAATAATATTTCTTTTGTGAACATCATTGTAGGTTTTTCTTTAAAATACAAATCCCCAAAAACGCCTTTATTTGCATGTTTAACTCAACACTTGTCAGTTTATTATCATCAGTATCATTTAATTTGTCATCACATAATTTATATGAATGTTTGTGCTTTTTGTGTTTAATATTTTAAAGTTTTTTTTTTGTTGTAGTTTAATTTAATCTTAATTTAGCACAGCATCATCTTTAGAGGTATGTACATGTGTATGTAGTTTTTGTTAACTTTGTTAGTTGGTTTAACGTTGAGTAAAACGCTAAATAGATGTAAATGAGATTTATCCTCAGTGGTATTTTGTCTGATATTCATACAAAATAACTGTTAACCGGCTAAAATTGCTATTTAATAGTAAATTTAAAAATTTTAGGGCTGAATTATTTAATTGCCTACCCAGCAAAAAAAAAATTCAAGGACGGATAAAGTTTATAAGTTTGGTTTGAGTAGACTTACCTATTATTATGAATACATAGAACTTAACTGGGCGAACTAGAAAAAGTGGGAGTGTTATTACTCGTACAAAGTTAATACAGAAATTTATAAGACTAAATATTACGACATGGTAGCGCAGAATACTGGTCATAGATGGTATTTATAATTGTTCAAATTATAATCGATGTCGTATCGTTGTATGTCATAAATATTTATCAAATAAAACATTTTGAAACAAATCAATTATAACAAGAAGGAGTGTTATATTCGGCTATTCCAAATCTTATATACCCACCATCAAATCATTGCCATATAAATATGCTTTGATATTTTGAATAATTTATTATTACATATCGATACTAATGGAACATCAAGGTAATATTTGAAATAGTTCTCTTAATGGGGGTTCAACTATCGACAGTGAAGATTTCGGATTCGACGGTAGGAAGATTTAAATTCCTTATTTATTTAAAATTTATAGTCTACTGATATTTTTAAGCCAGTCATTTTCTTAAAGGGACCTTATACAGGGTTAGGGTTAATTATGGACCGATCTTCATAAAATATGGTAGAGAGATTTTAGCTTAAAATTAGTTTATGTCGAATAGCATTGGGGTATTCGTATTATCAGCCAGTTAAAGTAATTTTTTTCTTATGGTTACCTTATATGGGGGAAAGACTAATTATGAACCGATCATCCTTAAATCTCGTAGAACGATTTTTAGTTATACAAATAATAGTTATGTATAATTTTCAACCAGTAATGAGCGTTGTAGTCATTTTCGGTGGGGTAATTATGGACTGATCCTCGTAAAAATTGGTAGAGAGATTTCGGTTCCTATACAACTTATCGGTGTCGAATCGTCATCGCTGTACTCACATTTTTAAGCCAGTAATGAAAGTTAAGGTATTTTTCTGATAGGGTCCTTAAATGGAGGGTAGGGTTAATTATGGGCCGAATCCCACAACATTTTGTAGAGAGATGTTAGCTCATACAAATCTATTTTATGTCGAATTTAGTTGATCTACTAGTATTTTTAAGCCAGTACTTAGATTTAAAGTCATTTTCTGAAGGGGCCTAATATGGGGGAGGGTCAATTATAGACCGATCCTTGTAAAATTCTGTATAACGTCATGTTTATATCAAATTGCATCGCTTTAGTCGTTTTTGAATTATATTTCTGATGGTGACCTTATATTTTGGGAGGGAGATTAAATTTCATTGCTATACTCGTATTTTTAAGTCAGTAATGAGTCTTCAAGTAATTTTCTGAAGGGGACCTTATTTGTGGGGTAGGAGCAACTATAGACCGCTTCACATAAAATTTGGTAGAGATTTTGGCTTGTTTAAAATTTACATATGTAAAATTTAATCGCTGTACTCGTATTTTTATGCCAATAATGAGCGTTAAAGAAATTTTATGGAGGGGACCTTATATGGGGGGTATTATGGACCGATCCACATAAAATTTGATGGAAAGATTTTGGTTCCTAAGATACTTACTTATGTCAAATTTCTTCGCTATACTCGTATTTTTACTCCAAAAATGAGCATTGAAGGTTCCGAAGGGAACTTTATATGGGGGGTCGGGTCAATTATGGACCGATACATATACAATTTGGTAGAGAGGTTTTGGCTTCTATAAAACTTACTTCTGTTAAATTTCACCGCTTACCTTATATGGGGCTAGGGCTATTTATGGTCCTATGTCCGCCATAATTCAGAATTTTATTTCAGACCTCAAATACAAACCTATGCGAAATTTTATGATATTTGCTTCAACTTTAAAGCTCTTTATACAATGTTCCGGGGGGTTCATTTGTATGGGGGCTATGTGAAATCGTTGACCGATTTTGCCCATTTTCAATACCAAACATTTCTGATCAATAAAATTTATTTTGGGACGGACGTAGCTCGATCGTCTTAGAATCTCACGAGGTCCCAGAATATATATATATACTTTATGGAGTCTGTGAACAATATTTCGATGTGTTACACACGGAATGACAAAATCAATATACCCACATCTTTTTTGATGGTGGATATAAAAATTACGATTCATACGTACAACACCGATTGTCAATTGGACAAATATATGGCACTTCGTTTCCTACACTTTGATCGGGCATAAAATATTCTTGGCTTATAATGGGTTAAATTCATTATTAATTTGACCTGATTTTTCACCTTTTATTCTCATTTAAAATACTACAAAAAAATGCTTAATTATTTCTTTTTTCAAAATTTTTTTTTTATGATTTATCTTCCATTATTATGTTTTATGTTGTACATTTATGTGTGATAAGATAAGATTTGCATAAGATAAAAGATACGAACAAGTATATGGTCATAATTAAAAATTTTGTTAGCACTTTGACATCCACTGACCTTGAGAGAGTGAGAACATGTTGCATGTTCCATGTGACCATAAAAAGAAACCAAAAGACTTTGTGGCGAAAAAAAGAGGAAATTTAATATTTTTTCACAGTGTGATACAATACATAAGTATTGGATATGCAAACAAAGTTATTAAAAAAACGAAAAAGGGTTTTTATTTAACGACCAAATTGTAGATACTATTTATAGGTAAAGTTTGTTGAGTTATGACTGCTTTAAATTTTCATGCAAACACTTTAGTTTATTAATTAGCCACTTTTTTAGCACATTAAGCTAGAAGACTTTTTATGTCTGGTATTTGTTGCATGTTAAGAATGAAATTTTCAGAATTATTTTTGGAAATTTAAGAATAAAAAAGAAACATATCATTTGTTAAAGTTCAATACAAAAAAGTTGCGTGATAGTAGAAATCGTATCTTTTTGTAAAATTTAATCATACCAATTGTTCTTTTAATGCAAAAACATATTCTAAGAAAATTCAAGTAAGCGTTTACCTACCTACTTAAAGCTTAAATAAAACTATTTTTTTCAAAAACCTTATTTTTCTTAAACAATTCTTAAAAATTTAATAAAAACATTTTCGACCTTAAACTAATATGAAAACCATGAAATTGTTCAATTATACTTTCTAGATACAACAAAATATACAACAAATTCTTTTCAAATAGTTTTATAGGGTTTAACGAATTTTGTAAAATAAAATCCAATGAAAACAATAGCACAACTCGTTTACTAACAATACACTAAATTTACATTAAATCTAATTGAAAGAAAGAAAAATAACGAAATTAACTTTTTACACACAATTGAATCTAACAATAGAAATTTAGCACAACAGAGAAATTGTAACAATAGATAAAAATAAAATGCATATAATTTAATCCTTTCTAAGGCATTTTAAGGAGCACAACATTTAAATCTCATTCGTTGCAGCAATAAAAATGTTTTCAGTTTTTTTTAATAAAAAAGAAAACAAATTTAAGATTTACTTTTCTTTTTTGATTGTTTTCTTTGCTTAAATTGAAACGTGTGTGGGCTGTTAGATTTAAGGATTAGTTTTTTTTATAAAAATATATATTGCATAAATTTAAAATTGTTGTAGTTGTTAAGGAACCCAAACATTCTGTCTTTTACCTTAATATATATTTTTTAATTTAAAATAAATAAAAATTGTAACATCATAAAACCCTAATGTGTTACCGAAGACCACCCTTAAAATAGTTGTGTTTCACTTTTTTCGGCTGATTTTATCTTTGATAGAGTGTGTTACAATTTAAACTAAGTATGTTAGCAGGACACAACTCTAAAACTCAGCGCTATTAGTCATTGATTAAAATAATGTAATTCATATTTTAGTTTCTGTGTGTGTCCTTTTTTAAGGTGACCTCTTAATTTAGTTTAATCACTTGTTGTAGCAGGTTTTACTTTTCCATAGCCGCAACTTCAATGTCGATTTGCCGCCTATATAGACAACCTCATACAAGTTATTAAACTAAATTAAACTATCTAGTTGTAAGTAGACAACTGAAAAAGGATCAACTAAATCTACACAAATAAGAATGAATTTTCAACATAGAGATCAAAGTAGCTGGCCTTAGAGTTTCTCCATCATGTCTGGTATCTGGCTTTAGGTGAAGATATCACGATGATGAAAGAATCCCATATTTTTCTGTCGAGGGACTATATTCAATAGTCTCTCACAAGTTTTCAAGACAAAAAAACTGTTTATTTCGCTAGTTCGTAACGATTTTTACAATATATTGCTATGACCATATTCTTAATCCTTATTTAAAAAGAATTTAAAATTTTGCATTATTTGTAAAATTATTCACAAATTTATATCAGATAGAGTTTTTTTCCTACGAAAATTTGTTTACAACCTTCAGATAGAGAGTTTTTGAATTTGATTTAATAATAATAAATATTATATTTTGTGCAATTTAATGAAGTAATAGAAACCAAATTGTTGAAAAAGCAACAGATTATATGGTTTTGGTCCAAAATCAATGCTATATTGCTAAACTCAGCAATAAAATTAATCAAATTAATATCATAATGTGCGATATCTCGAAAACTATTAAAACGATTTAAATATTTTGGCGGATTTGCATTCAGCATGCTGTTTTGCAACAGAAAATTATTCAAAATAATAGAGTTTGAAACAATTTTTGGTGAAGATAGAGAGTTTTGCATTAGGATTTTTTTTCAGATAGAGAAATTTAAAAATTGATATATAATTGCCAAAAAAACAATTTTTTTGAAATTTATATATTGAGCGATCGAAATCATATTTTCATGAAAATGACAAAGACTATTGAATATAGTCCCTCGATATATTGAAAAGTAATGATTTAAAAAGGTAATAAAAGCCATTTTCGCTGCTTCTTTTTTTAATTAAACACGGTTATGTCATTGGATGTCAAGTACTTCCACGTTCGCTTACAAATAGGAAGTTAAAGAAGTACTTGCAATTTCCCTTAGTAAGTTGTGACTTTGGTTTGCGATAAAAAACTATTACCCTCTCTTTCGCACAACACTTAACACCATTATTTAGCTGTATTTTATAGAAGTCCTCCTACAAAAAAAGCTGATTTTAGATTTTTGTAAATGCCAAAAGTGACACCTCTGTGCACTCTGTAGCCTAAGTGCTTAACTATTTTATTGCGCGTCAAATAATAGTTTTTTACTAGAGTATTCAAACGATTAATCGTCGTTCGGTTAATCGATTAATTTTTGACGATTAATCGTTCGAATAAATGTAAATTGTCAAATTTCGAATAACAAATAACGAACAAACCGAATAATTTCTGTCAATTAACCGATTAAGAAAATCTCACTATTTAGCAGTAAAATTACTATGTATTTTCTACAAAATTTAATATTTTTATAATAAATTTTCTTCTTTTCTTAATAAATTTTCTATAATAAAGCTAATTTATTTGATGATTTTTGAAAAGAAATCATGGAAGTAATTATATCGTTGTTATTTTTACAACCATTTTTTTGGGAACATTATTGTGTTCTTAAGTATTTATAATAAGTTTTCAGCAACAGTTATAGTTGAAATAGTGGTCAATGGGACGTATGAATTCTAGAACTTTTTAAAAATCTTAAAAACTGTAATGTCTTTAAATAGAAAAGCATTTCACATAAACAGGAATAATTTCTAGTATTTGATAAAACACTAAACAAAAAATTGAAGTGAAAGGAGTGAAAATAATATTTTTGTTCATAAACCGTGCAAAAGTTATTTTCAAACATGAAAAAATCTATGCATACAGGAAACTGTGGACCATTAGTATTAACTCTGTTTTTCATAATTAGCTCTTATGCTCCTGTACAAGGACTTTAAAGTTTAAAAGACATACAATTTTAAAAGATGAAATTTCAAATTTATATTAAAAAGTTGGTATTAATTTTAATTTCAAATTAAGCTGAGTTCCTCCGCTTCGAAATAATATAATTTATTTCAAATCATCAAGATTATCAAGAAGGAATTGAAAATCATAAAGACAATTTGTCACAAAAAGTAGTAAAAAGTTTTTGAGTCGAAAATGAAACCTTTTTAAATTTAATTCCTTTTTCGTTTTTTTTCTCTAAGTGAGACAGGTAAATAATATAGATAGAATGTACAGATTCCCAGCTTTTATTTGATACTAGCATTATAAAATACATATATGTAAATATTTTAAATATTCGTTTGTAGTCCTTTAAACTTTGAAATCCTTTCGTAAGGACATAAAAATCGGAGTACGCAATTCTATAAGTGGAATCTATTTTCATATGGTTTCAACTTTTCCATGTGTAAATGCTTTTTTCAAAATTGTTACAGGGTGTATACGAAGAAAATTATTGTTAAGGGCAATAAAAACATGAATGGATTAACGAGATTCCTGCTGTCTATCTACCGAAACCACAGTCAAGGGAACGGGCTTGGAATAATTAGCGGGGAAAGAAGACTCTGTTGAGATTATCCGATTATTAAAATTTAATTTTGGATGTTAAGCCTTTATTTTAAAGCAGACAAAATGGACTTTCAGAGGGCATGTCTCCAAATTTCAAGACATGATATCTAAACTTCCAGATGTGTTAAAGAAAATAATACTGAAATTAAACGTAGTTGAGTCTTTTAGAAAAGTATAAGCGGTCTCAGATTTTTGACTTTATTTAAAACTTTGTCGGCCTGTGTCATTGGTAGGTCTAAGATTTTCGACATTTCTCTCTCTCTCACGATTTTCCCAGTTGACGCGTTAATTAGGAAACTTATGTCAATTTTAGGATATTAATATAAAAAGCACAAATTTTTGTATTAATCACCCAATTGGACCGATATTTGACAAACTATAACTATACTTATAGATTTTTGATGTGGAATATAATTAATTACGTTTTTTTTTATATTATCTACAGTCGATACTAGGTTTTTTCATATAAAAATTGAACTAATTATACATTTTTTCTATTTTGTCAATTGGAGGATTATTGTACTCTCTATCTCTCTTTTTGTAGATAATTATATTAATTCACTTTCATATTTCTCAAATGAAATGAAGTCGCTATATAAGCGATACGTATACAAACACAAGTCACGTTTAGGACTTAATCTATGAAATTTGCATAAAAAAACGCAAATCAAACCAACTCTTAAAAACTAAATTTTTTATTAATTAAAATTTTCAACACAACACTGCTGTTTGATTTTCTATTAATTTTCAATAAATTCCTTCTGTGATTATTATCACCAGGCAACATGCGTTACAATGTGTGTATCAATGAAATATCTGCGATTTTTTCACTCTTTACCGGCACATGTTTGTCGAATGTCTCAACTGAGATGCCATTTATGTTTGAATAAACCACACATAATAAAAATGTTAGCGGCTGAGTTTGAAGTTTTGTATTGCAACAGAAAAAAATAATGAATTTCTTTAAATAATTGAGTAGTTGAATTGACTCGAGTTAATGATAAAGAAAATATTCAAACATTATTCAAATTCACAGACTGCTGCTGTTCTTTAGTTTTCAAACTATACTAACGAAGCTAAAACAATGACATTTGGATGAACAAATACAAAATACTGGAGTTTATAAAACGCAAGTTATTAAATTAATTTAAAATTTGCAGAGACAAAAATGAGACCAAGACAAATACAACATGTTCGTTGGTAACAAATTATTAAACTCTTGTGATAATTGATAAGAAATATGTTGGTACATGTATTTTGGCGAATAAAATGAGATGTTCGGTATAGGAGAATTTTTGGGGTGTACTACAGAGTTATGGGAGATAGTAGTTAAAACAATAATATAAAGAAAATATTGTATAACTCAGTTAAATTGGAACAAATTCAGCTATTAAACAAAAACCAATTTCCTTCTAACTAAACAACCATGAAATAGATGGATCGTTATCATTAATAATCCTTAATGATTTATGCCATATGGTATTTAGTTTTTTAAAACTAGTGATTTCCTCAAAATCCTTGATGTAGCGTATTTGTCCTCAAAAGAAATCATTTCAACAACTTCCAGACAAATACAAATATCCAAACGATGGCAACAACATATGCATGATTTCAAATATTCGTAGTTATAAATAATCTTTCACAGTTGGCGGTGACACTTGAAGTAACTTTTAAAAATCTGCTACCAATTTGTTTTTGTGTCTTGTTTAGCTGTTGTGTATTGCTGCTCCTCCTGCTGCTGTCGCTGTTGCCGAGCTTTTGGATCATTTTGGTATTTTGCATGTTGCAGATTTGATTACCAACTGTGTTGAGCTTAAAACTTTAAAGCATAAAAGTACTACTATAGTTAAAGTTATTTCAATCTACATTTTGCCACTATACGATCGATATTAACTTGTACAACATACAAATAAATATATTTTTATAACTTGCAACAACAAAAACAAAAAAAAAAAAAACAAATTAGCCAAGTATGGTGGGGTTTTCTTTAGTTTTTGTGTTGTCGTTAAGTTTCGTTTGTTGCATTCAGAATTTAGCCATGATTTGTTGTGATCATTGTAAAAATTGGTGGCGGCATTGTTGTTACTTATTGTAGTTGCTTTTGCCACTGTTGCTTGTATTGCGGCGTAACCAATTGCTTTAATTTTACTCTTTAAACACATTAACAATACAAATGAAACACAAAAAAATCTGAAATCCCAAAAAGTAAAGGGTTTTGTGTCCTTTCCTGAAATGGGGGAAGTTAAACTTTAACTTTATGCTATACACTTAAGGAAAATAAAAATTATGTGGCGGCGGAAGATCTTGACAATTTTACAAATTATCAGATGATACCAATTTATATTATTGTTTATTGCTTGTATTTATATGCCAGATAATAATTGTATACATTACTATGGCTCCTTTTGTTTTCTTGTTGTCTTTTAGGTAGATTTTAGAAGGGAGTTTTAACTAAAGTTTTTTTTTTTTATTTTTTTTTTTCAACATTAACGTGAGAAATTAAGTTTATTTTTTTTTGTATTTACACTAGTAGGTTGGTTCTCTAGGGAATATATTTATTTTATTGCGCTACGTATAATTATTTATAAATCTTAATTGTTAAAATGTGTCTTTTAATAAAGACATTTACGTACTGTTTAAAATGGGTCACCATTTTACGGAGGAGAAAAAAACATTCTACTTGCAACTCTGATAAAGTAAAATTGGATAAGATTTATATTTATCGATTTATATTTATATACTTAAATCGACTTTCGAATAATCGAACAATCGACTTTTTGTCGAAAAAAGTCTGTATTTTATTTTATTCCAAAAAAGTCAATAACTCGACTAGCATCTGTGAAAAAAGTCGACATTGTTAACAAGTAGGAAAGTATAGTCGGACATGGCCGACCATATAATACCCTACACCATGAGTATATTTAAAAAAAATGTATTTTTTATAAAGAAACTTTTATGTTGAATATTAGCATAATTTCAAAATATTTAAGCATTTTATTGATAAAAGAACTAAAATTTTGAAATGAGGATTTATATAGGTCAAATATAGGCCGATCCTCGGTAAATTTGGGAAAAGGATATATTTTTAAATAACATAAAAAGTTCAAATCGGGAGGTACGGTTGTATGGGGGCTAGGTGAAATAATGGACCGATTTCAACAATTTTCAATAGGCTTCGTCCCTGTGCCCTGTGTTTGTATGTTACAAACATCAGCACAAACGTATAATACCCTCCCCACTATAGTGGTCTAGTGTATAATAAAAATCGAAAAAAGTCGAAAAAGGTCGATAAGTCGAAAAAAATCGAAAAGTCGAAAAAAGTCGAAAACGCGAAAATTGTAGAAACAAGTCAAAAATAGTCGAAAATTTTAAAAAAGTTGAAAAAAGTCAAAAACTCTAAAATAGTTGGAAAAAAGTCGAAAATAGTCAAAAAGTCAAAAAAAGGTGAAAAAAGTAGAAATGTCGACTATTTATAAAATACTTATAGTCTAAAAGTCAACTTTTAATTATATGAAAAAAGTCGAAAAATCGACTTTTCATAAAATGCAAAAGGTCGAAAAGTCGACTTTTAACTAAATGAAAAAAGTTGAAAAGTCAAAAAGTCGACTTTTCGTTTAAACTATAGAACCCTACTTGAATGATATTAAATCTCTTGTGATCACGATTAACTTTTGGAACCAATTTTTTGGGTTTGGAAGTTAGCACTTCAATCGTATTCATCATATTAGCTATACGAGATAGTTTATTCACATATGTATATAGAGATTTTTGAACGATATTCTGAAACGGCCTATTGTGATAGCCATATCACTTCCAGATATTTGGAAGCGATATGATTCCGAAAAAATTATGACTTGTAATGACAAGGAAAGTATTGCTGAGTTTCACTGTCATCTTCATATGCTCCACATTCTACGGTAGAATGTTTAATTTTGTATAATTATGTCATGAGTATCCACTTAGAATAACCTCAGACTTGATAATTCTGAGTTCCTATTCCAAAAGTGGTCTTATGGGATTATCTTCCCAATTTTTCAATTTTGCCTCGCTTTTCGTTACCCATTATTCGCGAGAAGCCTGTGACCTGGTGCTCATGTGAATGAAAGCTTACCTCTCTGGGAATATACGATTTACACTTTATATCTTACGGTTTTAAATTTCATATTTATATTACACTCTGTCATAGTTAACGACATATTACTTTAACAATATTCAATAATTTGTATGACACATCGCCTTTTGAATCCGAAAGTGGTTGCTTCTATATATACAGGAAGAGGTACTATAATACAATAAACAAAGTCGGTGCAGTTTTCAATCTATCTATAGTGCACTCTCAAAAATTTAGAGTATGACCCAAATGACTATTACTGTAGAAGTATGAGGAAAATATTATGTTAGATAACGAATTTAGTTGTTTTTTTTTGAAAATTATAAAATTGGAATCTTCCGAAAAATTAACTAAAATAGATTTATTTAAAAAATAATAATATCTTAATTGTGGCCTCCGGTATGTTAGTGGTTAGTGTTCTAATGTGGTAGTGCCACCCGTGGCACTGGTTAAGGAGCGCACAAAAGGCCCGATAGAATCCTAGTTGTATTTCTTCAGATTTGATGAGTATACATCCTCCTTTCAAACTAACTAACTAATATCTTAATTTAAAAAATTTAATTTTAAAGTTCTTTATAAAATCAGGAAAATAAAACAAAATTTATATACATTTTTTAAAAATTGTCAACATTCATAAAAAATTTTAAAGAATTCCATTTAACTATCCGCCATGATTTATTGACTTTAATACCATGAAATTTGAAATTTCTTAGCAAGTTAGGAAACTCTTTTGTATAGGATTTTACAAGGCTAAAATACCCTCACTCCCTAAGATAAAAGCAAAATGATACAAACAGCTAGAAATAGCGCGTTAGAATACAAATAAACAATAAACGCTGAACACCCACCGTGAACGCTAGAGCTCAGCGAGACGCAAACACTCTATACAAGACTCATTAGAATGTAATTCAAAGGATATTTACAATAAACAATATAGAAATAAAATAAAAATCAAAACAATAAACACTGGACACGGGTCATTTATAATTTAGAAATTGTAATGGAAATAACATAAAATAATAGAAAATGAGAAACAAATATATAATGAATTCTAAAGTAAAAATTGAATTGTTTCTAAATTTTAAAACAATGAAACCCGAAGAGTGTTTTGCAAATACTAAAGAACAAAAATAACAAGAATATTTGAATTGTTGTAACCACAGGATGTTTGTTTGTCAAGTAAATGAAAATGTAAGAGACAGACAAGCAAAATATAAAATCAGAAGTGTGGCCAAAAATACTGATCACTTTTCAGAGGATAACGAAACATCTGTTTCTATTTTTTTTTAGTCTTTTCGTTGATATTTTTGAGTTTTTAGTAAATATGCGGTTGCAAATGTCACCAGTTGTTGTTAGAAGAGATTTTTGTCGTCTGTTCCTTACCAGGTGTATAATTTCAGCATCATTTTAATGGCAGTTATTTGTTTATGTTTTATGATCATTTTGTTAATAGTTGAATTTCTAATTTTTCTTAAGGGAATTGGCAAATACTAATAAAAATCAAATTATTTTGTCTCATTCACAATTTTCTAGTAAATTCTGATGGTACTTAGACGTCACTGCTTGTGGTTTTAGTTTTTTTATAGTTTATAGATATGGAAAATTGTTATAGACTACTTGGGTTTTGAAAAACAAATGCAAACAAATTTTTAAATGTATTTTCTACATATTTGTATTACACACACATTTCATGTACATATGTAGAAACGGGGGCCTGGGCACATGTCCGCCATACGCATGCGTACATGCTGGCACTTGAAGTCAGAGTCATTACCATCATTTTACTATCTATCCTTTTGGCTGTTCACGTCTAATGACACAATACAGCTGCTTTCAGGCAAAGTGCAATCATGCCATTGAATTCTCTAGAGCGCTCCACCAGCTCTGGGGAAAGGGCGTAGTTTAAATGTGAGTGTATGGCTGGTTACATGGCCCGCATGTGCTCATCATAATCGTCATTAACATGATATACATACATAAAGTTAAAGTTGATGCTTTTAACTTATTGACTTTTTAGGAGCCACTATTAAAATAGTTTCACTTTTCAATTTAATTTATTAAAGACTTACTTGCGCTTAAGTAAGTCTTTAACCCATTTGGGATTTGTTGTAAAGGATATTGATATAAAGAGTATAACGTACTTAAAAGTGTTTAACTGATTTTAGTAGTTAAATCATTATAAATGTGATATTAACAAAGCTAAAGCAATAATATACCCATAACTAAAACTTTTAGTTATGGAACTGGTTCAAATTAGAGGTCTTTTAAAGAAAGATATATGTCTCGATGACATGACTTATTGACTTTTCATTGAAACCGACTTATTTGGATTTTCACATTTTTCGAATTGTCGTATTCTTTTTACAGAAAAAGCTTTAGTAGATTAACGCAATTTCCTTTTTCACATTTTTCGAATTGTCGTATTGTCTTTTTACAGAAAAAGCTTTAGTAGATTAACGCAATTTCCTAATATAAGAAACAATGCAAAGGAAGCCTGACTTAAGCCGTCAATGCACTTTCTATGGATCTACAACCGCGAGTAAAATATATTCTCACTTTTTCACATTGAACAAAATCTCTTCATCTTGAGAAAATATTTCTACTTAGCGGATCTGACGTTATATACATCTAGCCTAATGAAAACTAGTCTAAAGACAGAAATATGTTCGTAGTTCATTGTTCGAAATAAAATCTTTATTCTAGTTTACTATCGTTTCGTTTTGATTATTTATTTGATTTGGTGGTACTCTTTCAATCCCAGGGTGAGCTGGAGACGATCCACCAACGACAATTTGTGAACTGAAAACATTCAGATGAAAATTTCTATGTACTAACAGTTTACTCAAATAAGATCTGGCGCTGACCATGGCATTAACTTTACTTCCTGTGACACGATCTTTAAATAATATCTGAGGCATGTTAACTACAATCTAAAACCACACCCAGTAAAATATTTTCAAATTTTGGTAATGAGAATTGTAGATAGTTATTTCATACATTACTTAATGATGAGTGGTCGTTATGAATAACCTTACTTATTTTTTTTAAATAATATTTGTAGCCAATTGCTTATAGCATATATCTAATAAGGAATTAGTTTTTGGTTCTAACCCTAGTCGATATTAGAAGTTTTTAAAGTAATATTGATATTTGCATTTGTGTATGAAGCATTACAGATAGAATGATAAAATAACTTCTTCGTGGAGCATTAAGTATGAGAATAGACGAAATATTAAGTTCTTCGTTACGTTTATCATTTGATTCCTTTCATAAAGTTTTTAAACATATACCCTATATGAACCCCGTAGGTACCTAAGCGTATAACTGATACGGAACAAATCCTCTAACACAATATTATGTGCTTCTCTGGTCAGACTATTAACCAAAAAATCTAATTAATGACTAGATTGATTTCCATAGAACTTGAAAAATATTTTCCAGAGGTATAGAAAATAGGAACCTAGATAGACCTGAAAATTCCACACATTTAGTTGTATCAGAAAGATATTTGTAATTGAAACCAGTAAGAAATTATAGTCGGGCAGGTCGACCATATAATAATCTACACCTGTTACAAAAAGTAAAATGTGATTTAGTTTTCATAACAACAAATTTAAGCTAAATTGTACCTTGCCTCAGATGTACATATACATATAAGCCATTTATTGTTTTATAGAATTGTGGACATTTCAATCAAATTTTGAAGGGGGCTTTTTATAGGGGCTAGGGTCAAATGAGGCCCTATAATTATGAAATTCATGAAGGTCATCAAGGCTAGTATGGAACTTGGGTTTTAAGCTTTTTGTCGAGATACGAGTATAATAAACATAATCATGAATTTTAAAGCCCTATTCGGCAGGTACAGTAGTATAGGGGCTAGGTGAAAAATGGACCGATGTTAATCATTTTCAATAGATTTCGTCTCCGGTATCATAAAATATTATATACGCAATCTTCAAAATTGCGAAATGTAGTTTAATTACAAGGTTTTCATGGATGGACTGACAGGCGGACTCACTAAAGTAGTGTAGGGTATAAAAATGTACATCCAGCACTTTTACAAAAATCGGTTACATGGTTCATCTTAACTCAACACTAAGTCCAATGACCTTTAAAAATATTGCACATATCGTTATTGAAAGATTCATAGAATCCTAGACTATGACAAATAGGACAACTTTAAAATTGTCACAATCTTGATTGACATTTTTAGTTACACATTTTTTAATTTCTAAAAATATTTCCGAGTTCCCTAAAATATTTGCTAACATTTGTATGCATAGTTATTTGGTCTCCATTGTCGCAGGGCTTGAAGAAATCCAGTCAAAATTAAGCTTTTTGTACTCCTTTTACATATCCACCTATTATGTTGAAGTCGCTTGATTGAAAAGTTTATCTGCCCCAAACGAGTTAAGGACACGCGTATGTAATATATTGTTTGGACATAATTTTGAAAACAAAAAAATCAAAACATAAAATGCACTTCATTTCAATTTGATTTTATTATATAGATGTCAAGTACGAAAAAATACGTACGTAACTACAAGCATATTTAATTTAACGCCTTCAACCATTATTATTCCTTGGAATACCTGTATTTGTCCATAAAGCCAGTAAACTTACTATAAACAGTGGCTTTTGATATACTTCCAAATTATAAACTACATACTCCACCGCCACCAACACCACATACGAGAAACAACCAACCAGCATCATCATTAACCAAAAAGTAGCTGCCACTAGTAGTAAATTAAATAAATCTTTGTTTTTTTTGCTGTTGCTCCCGAAAATTGTTGGTTATAAGGATTTTACATGTTTATCATCATCGCCGATGGTTGGTACAGGGTACTGGCAGTTGCATACAATTTTCAAAAATTTTGTTGCTGTTTTAGTTGTGTGAAATTTCACGCGTTTCTTATTGCCACTTCTTCTCTTCGTGGCATTTCATAGTGGTTTTCAAAGTATTTCAACTATGTCGGTCACAAATTGTAAGCAACTCTTTGAGATACAAGTACCAAGAGATACAGATACGATACATTATCATTTTATGGCGGGAGTTGTTGTTTGTTATTATTTTGACAATGAGGGAATTTTCTTACAACATTAAATATTTTGAGGCATTAAAGTACATTTTTTCGTACGTTTATCATTTAAAAAACAAAAAGTAAAAGGTTTTTATAAATTTCTTGCTTTCTTGCAACATGTTGGTAGTAAAGAGAACAAGCTACAATGATTTAGTAATAAATTAGTAGTAACATTTATAAACTGGTAGTTGTATATAAATTTAAAACTTAATGTTACCTCTTTAAATGGAACAGAATTTAATTTATTGTAATGTATTGAAGATATGCAACAAAGTCTGTAAATTTTTTTGATAATGAATTTTATTAATATCACTTCATTGAAGAGCCCTTATGAGATTCGACTATAAAAATGACAGAGAAAATTTGATGGCAATAAAATAAGGAGAGAGTGAAAATGTGAACGGTAAATGTGGAAAATTGCTGCTGATTAAAACATTTTCTTATTCAATTATTTGAGCAACATAAAAGAAATAGTTGAAATATTTTAATTAATTTTAAAAATTTATTTAGAATGTCTATATAATAATAATTCAGGGACCGTAACAGTTATGAGTTATATCAAAAAAGTTGATTTATAACAGTTATTTTGTGACTTTAATAATAAAAATCCGTCTGAAAAAGTTATTTTTCAACCTAAAAATATTTTTAGTTTTATTTTTCCATCATAAAATAAAAATTATTTGAGGAGTTTTATTTTTTCCGTCAGAAAATAAAACTCATTTTTAATAATAATGCCTACTTAATGGACTTGGTCAGATAAACTCAAAAAAATAAGAGACTGAAAAAATATATAAAAAACATTATTTGATTTTTTGTCGGGGAAAGCAAAACTTCCCAAATGATTTTTATTTTTTGATGGAAAAAATAAAACTCCTCAAATAATTCTTATTTTATATTTATTTTATCAGACTTTTATTTTTCCATTAAAAAATAACTGTTATTTGTGGAGCTAAGATCGTTTTTTAAAATCACCGTGTATTCTGAAAAAAACGCATCATTACGAGTATATTGGTATATAAAAGTATAGGTCTTCGTTGACTCTAACATAGAGATTTTTTGTGTTAAAAATTTCAGAATAACAGTTATTTACAGTCCCTGTAATAATTAGAAATTTATGACAAAAATTAAATAAATAAAACTTACCTTGATTTAAAATGCCTGTTCTGAAAAGAAAAGAGAAAAATTAATTACTAGGATATTTTTATTTATGAAGACTATTTATATATGAATATATTTAAAAACAATTATGAATGTATAGTCGGGAATGGCCAACCTATGAAAAACTACACCAGTCAGTAAGTAAAAAATTTGGATTATTTTTTAAATAATAAAGCATTTAATTTATTGTCTAATCATATTCCGGAATATATATGAGGTCCGATATTTATAAAAATCGGTAGTATCGTTTAAAGTTTTATAAAATTATGTTTTGCAAATTATGTTGACATAATGTTATAACGTAATTATTAGCAAAAAAATCCTATTCGGAGTGTACGGTTGTAAGAAAAAATTTACCAATTTCAACCATTGATCAAGAGGTCAAATTTCATCAAATTATCTTGAAAATTGCGACCTGTAGCGTCCCCACTATAGTGGTGTAGGGTAAAATTAATGAGTGTTTGTTTGTATGTTTGAAATTTTCACAGTGTTCAGTATATCTGGGATAATATGACAGTTTTAGTCTTAAAAATTTCTCGTAGCCATTTCAGTATCATTATAATTATTGGGGCAAAAACTAGGAGGACCAACAGCAATGGGCGTGGCACCTTCCATATAAATTAAATACGAAAGTTAATTTTTTAAACTAATCACAAGGAGCTTTACCATTCATGTTAACATTGTTGGCAACAAAACAGTGAACTACCAATGAGGGGAGCTGCACTGCCATATGAATTAGATACAAAAACCAGTAAGATATTATAGTCGGGCGAGGCTGACCATACAATAACGAAAACCTGTTACAAAAAGTAAAATATGATTTAGTTTTCACATTAAAACATTTAAAATGAATTGTTCCTTGCCTCAGATATACTTAAGTTATGTCAAATTTTGAAGAAGAGCTTTTTATAGCGATTAGGTTTAAATGAGGCCCTATAATTGTAGAGTTAATGAGGGTCATCAAGACTAGTATTTACCATAATCATGATCTTAAAAGGCCTATTCGGGGGTTCAGTTGTATGTGGACTAGGTGAAGTAATGGACCGATGTTAACTATTTCCAATAGGCTTCGTTTGGAGTATAGAAGATCATGTGCCAAATTTCATTGAATTATCTTTAAAATTACGACTTATAGTTTGATTATGGGTGCTCGGTGAAATAATCTACTCACAAAATGATTCTGAGCCGATTGGTATACGTAAAGGTTACAAACATCAATATACCCTCTAAAGTGGTGCAGAGTATAAATACGTTTTTCTAGGAAACTAATAGCACAAAATTTTTAAAATTTTGCACAAAGAACTTTATTATTAATCCGAACATTTTGGAGAAAAAAGGGTGGACTTTTATCTGGGGGACTGTAAGGCCGCATATGAATTAAAAAGGAAACTACTAGAGCTAGAATCTTCAAATTTTACATAATGAACTTTGACATTCATGTGAACATTAAGAGAATGACGGGAGGACTATCAATGGGATCTTGGCAACTCCTGAATTTCGTATACCTAGGAAACTATTGGATTAAAATTCAAAATCAAATTGTATATCTGGAAAACTAGTATTGTTGGAATCTATAAAATCATTAAGGGGTATTTATTTATATTGATTTTAGGATAACAATACACACTGGATATAGCTTTAATAAACTTTCAATATATTTACTTAAGAAACTAAAAGAAATTAATTAAGCTAAAAATGCTTTATAGCAGGTGCGGATACAAGGGGAACCAGAAATTTGCATGTATAAATACAAAAAATTTCAAAATTCTAAAAAAACTGTAGTTGCAAAATTTTCCCCTTAAAATATCTATCGGCCACAATTGAACTGTTACAACAACATTCCCGAACTTATTGTCACAAGACTCAATATTTCTATTACACAAGACTCAGGTCCCTATTATACTGTTACATTCGTTGCTACAAAACTGGTTTTCTGTTTAATATAAAATTATATCTTGGTACAAATAATAAAGACGCTGAGTCTTGGGAGCATTTGTTATTATTCATTTGGATGGGACCTGCCATGTCTATGTGACTTGTAAAACGCACGTGTGCTAATTTTTTATTTTGTACGAAATTTGTATAGTTTTTTGTTGTAGACTTGATTATTTAAGATTATATTAAGAGAAATATCAGAACATCTTCTAGACCACACAGTTTGTTACTTAACTATCTTTAATCCTGGCTAATGGACCTTAAAAGCCTTAAAAGAGTTCTTAAACGATGGCTTATAATTATGCAAAAAAAAATACATATATAAAGAAAACTACGAAGCAAACAAATTTTGGCATTAGAAATATTTTTTGCAATATTAAAAATATTTGTTGCTCATTTGTACAAAAATATACAATAAATTAAGGGATAATATTTTTTAAGCCTTGTGTAATCCAAGGCTTAATGTCAGTTCAGGCCCAACTAATTAGAATGTATTTGCATGCCATTTTACATTTTACAAATAATTTTCGCATAAAATAATAGAAACTCATTAGTCATTTAAATATTTTCGAAAACAATGCTTTAATGTAAAAATAAAATACAAATGAGTGCGAGAAACAACAGAAATGGATTTAACTAGAATATGGAAATTTTAGAAATATTGAAATATATAAAGAAAAAAATAATTCATATTTTATATGAATACTTTATTTTTAAAAACAAAGAATGAGTTTTAAAAAGAGTAAAACAAAATGATTGATATATTTTGAATTGTAGTTTTTTAAAAAAATGTAAATAATAAAAATAAATAATCCTTTCTTAAAAAGGGTAAAATGTAATACAAGTCATAGAAATGCCTTTACTTCCGTAGTTAGTTATTTTTTTTTACATTTGAATATGAGAGAAAACACTTACGAAAGGATTAACTGCAGCCCATAAATAACGTTTCTCAAAGTTTTTAGACAATAAAACCACAAAATGACAGTTATTTAAATTTTGATCCTTTTCTATGCCCATAGTTTTGTTTTACATTTCCACAAACGTTTCTTATTTTCATAAGCCAAGATTAATGATGTTTTGTGTGTTTTGACAGTCTATACGAGAATGAGTACAAAGATGAGTACAACGACGTTGCAGTTGTATTCCCAAGAATCCTTTCATTTCCGTTTTTTCAATTTTTTTATTTGTTTTTCTTTTTGAATTTTAACATGGCTCGTGTTTAACTATAATTTATTCTTAAGTTAGTTTTTATGTGACATTTATCTATTTTCTTGTGAACTGTTTTTATAGGTGTTGCCCAGTTAAGTGGTTTAAAGACGAAAGAGTTGATATTTAGCACGAGTGTTTCCAAGAAATTCTTTACTAAGGAATTTACTATAATGATGGAATTTTGTACTTGTTTGGAAGACTAGGAAAAGGGGTAATTCCTAACATGAGTTTACTGACATTTCTGCGAAAATTTTAAGAATCAAGATTCAAGTGCAAAACCTAAAGTTATAAAAATTGATATTTTATTTTCGATAATCTTGGGTCTGGGTATAACATTACTTCCGTTTATAAGTAATAGAAGTTATTTAAAAAAATATTATTTTAAAGAAGTATGAAAGGATACAAAGCTATTCTAGTAATAGCTTGAAGTCTGGTTCAATAAATAGTTCTATGGAAAATTGGGTTCTATCATGAACATAATTGGTTTTGCTTTTCTAAAATATAAATTTATAAAATAATTTTTAAATTTTTTATTTTAACAATTTAAATTATTATCCGATAAGCATCCTCCATTTATATAATGAAAATGAGCAAATTTCATCAATAACTTTATGACCTAATTAGAAGCTCCAAAGCTGCAGAAAATTATGTCATAAACATAATTCATTATAAAATCATGTTTTTAAATCATTAACCAAAGACTAAATAAAATTTATTTATCTTAAATAGGCATTTACAATTCCTCCTCTTTCTCTATATACATAACTAACTCAATATAAAACTTATATTTTATGATTAAAATTAATTTCTCCTCCCAACTAAATCATCTTTAACTTATAATATGTATATAAGAACATAAGTAATAATTCATTCAACTAAATCCTGCAACATCATACATTTTATAGCTTTATCTTTTGTGTTTACAAGTTAAAAAACTTAAATCTGTTTTATTTTTCATTCAGTTCGTAACAGTTCGATTACACTTTCACATTGCTACCTGTACTCATTAATATTCAATCAGACACTGACGACGACGTCAAAGATTGAGATTAAAATCAATCAATTTTGAAATGAAATCCATGTTTTCTTTGATGGATCAAATCAAAGGATGAAATAAGTGAAATCTTTTCATTTTCTTTTTTTAAATTGTTGATGCTGATGGTTATTTAAGAAATTTATGGGACAAGATGTCGATGTTGAGTGTTAAAGATTGCAGTGAAAATATTTAAAGAAAATTTTTTCAATATATTATGAAATCAAATTACAGATTTATGTAATTACTGTCGTAACACATTAAATATCTTATATCTGTTTAATTATAGTTCGCTATCGTTTATTCAAAAGTTTATCTATTTTCGATATATTTTCATTAATCAAATGAATATAATCTCAATCCTACCCAAATTATATACAGACGACAAAAATGGGCGGATTGGGTATAATGGGTGTGGCACCTCTCATATAAAGAAAATATTATTTAATATATGAATTATTTTTAGATAAACTTCGATCTAGTGTCGTAAAATTTTGCATGGGAATAGTGGAAGTACTTACAATAGTGGGCGTGGCATTTTCCGTAAGAATTAAAGGACAAAAGGCGCATTTTGAAAATTTTTGCAAACTGTTTTATTGTCAATAAGAACATATGGGGAAAGCATTTATTTTTTAGTGAGCTTTTCACATTTTGTATAAATAAAAAACTAAAATACATATATCTGATATCCTACAATAGCGTCCAAATTTAACAGAGAAATTTATTTAATTTGAGTATTAAAATGGGCAGATTTTGTAAATGGGCGTGGCGCCTCTCATATAAAGAAAATATTATTTAGTATATGAATTACTAAAATCGTATATTAATGTATGAGAGTAACTTACAGATATAGTGTCGTCAAATTTTTCATGTAAATAGTAGGAGAACTTACAATAGTGGGCGTGGCATCTCCCATATGTACTAAATACCAAAAGGTGCATTTTAAAAATTTTTACGAGGGGAAAGCATTTATTGTTCAGTGGGCCCTACACATCTTTCTATATACCTATATTAGTTCATAGTGAGCAAAAACTGATTTTCAGAAAGAGGGAGCTAACATAAAATATTTAATTCCGATTTTCCAAGAGATAAGTAATTATGAAATTTATTGACATTGTCGTCATTGTGAAAACCGGCTGTATGATTTTAAAAACATAGCAGAGTCAACTTTGGTAAATATTTATCATTGGGTGTCCGGTTGTATAAAATAATGGATCGATTTTAACCAAAATCAATA
This sequence comes from Lucilia cuprina, assembly GCF_022045245.1. Lineage (NCBI taxonomy): Eukaryota > Metazoa > Arthropoda > Insecta > Diptera > Calliphoridae > Lucilia > Lucilia cuprina. Next base: position 48,429,526 of record NC_060951.1, on the reverse strand, counting down.
GGGTTTGTTTTTAAACTTAACGTATTGTATGTATTCAATAATCAATAATCTTTAAAATTGAATCCTGTTCTTTAATTACAATGTTTATATTGACAGAGCAAGTACATACGGACGGACAGAAAAGGCTCAGAAAATAATTTTTCGAGTAGTATTATTTAAGGCGGGTGTAGGACCAAAATATGTTTGTAATAGGAAAAAATTAAGCCCTATCGTTAAGAATATTACAAATATACCCCCTTTTTGTAAACACTTCACCTAACGTTGAAAATATTTTTATACAAATTATTGAAAATACAAAAATAATTTATATAAAAAATTTAAGTGAAGAGATTGGAAGAGATTAGCTTTGTTCCAGAACTTTTCTGGCTTAAGAGAATTTTTGAATGAAAACTTTCTCTTTCAATAAATAAAATATTTATTTTTTTTCTTTTCATGTACTTTTTAAACAAATAATTTATTTGACAATTTTTTTCTATTTGCCAGGAAAAAATTTTCTGGGTAAAACCGACAAGATCTGGCAAATAGAAAACTATTATAATTTCTTAATTTTGTTCTCTTTTACAATTTCTGGTTTAAACTTGCAAACATAGCAAGTAAAGGAACACAGCTAATATAACCCCCATAATTATTGAAAACAATTGTGTATAAAAACTTTTTCTTATAGAACTTACTGTATACACTACATACAGTATGTTGTGGATTAGCTTTAAGTCTTAGATATCTCTTTAAGCCACAAGAAAAATCTTCCATATATGAGTATGATCATGCAATATAAAGATGATCGCAGAGATTGTTTTTATACTACTTACATACATAGTACTTTTTGCTTACATGAAAGACAATTACATGTCTTGTGAGTGGTACTAATTGAAATATTCTTAATCAGATTTTAAGTTTTTTTCTTATTCAACTACAGAAAAAGCTACTTTTGTTGGCGGTTGTAAAAACTAAAAAGTTTAAAATCCATTTAAACCAATGTGGTTGATTTAATTCATGATTAAGTATTGCCATCTTGAAGAAGTGCAAGAAAAAGAATTACAAGTGGCTTAACAGTAGTAAGCGTTAAGGTTTACGTGCTGTAAACGTTTTCATATCTTGTTATAAATACATTTTTACCTCTGTACTTATGGCAACAAAAAACAGTAAAAAGAAATTAAAAGCCCAACTACCAGACAATAACTATGCGCAAGTAACGGTGGCAGTTTGAACTGCTTCATCACCATGATCATAAACAGCAGCCTCCAAAAAACCACCAAAAACAAGGAGACCTTATTACACACGCGCCTTTTAAACGCGTTTTTAGCGCTTAACAAGGTAGGCTGGTCTTCCATGCAACTCTTTTTTTCCACATTTTCCTTAATATTTTCTTGTAGTTACATTTCTTAGCCATTTAGAAAACCTTAACTAAAGTCTTGTTAAGCAATTTGGTAAGGTTTTCTGCTACTTTTACTGTTGCTGCTGCTGTTGTAGCAGTATCGCGCAACAATAAGAATTGGGTGGCAGCGCCCCCTTTTTTTCATAGTCATTGCTGTTGAAGTTGTTGTGGCAATCTTTAAATTAACCTTGGCTTAAGTATATAATAAACCATAACTAAAAAGTCTTTCTCATATTAAAGCCCCAATACAAGACCTATTACGCATGATTTAAACCTTATTAAAGAGTTTTTACTTTAACCACTTATCCACATATGATGGTAGGCTGGTATGTGGAGCGTCTGTCCTTGTGTCCGTCCGTCCACCATTGTAGTTAGTTTCACTTGCTTTATCCAAGCGTATCCTCTTTTAATCATTTTATAAGTATGTACTTCTTTTTTAAACATAAAGAGTTATAACTCTTCCTCTAATTCTTTAATAGTGTTGTGGTATCATTTGGTATTGAATATAAAACATACCGCATAAATATATTACCACTTTAGTTTAAAAAATGGAAAATAAACTTTTATTTTATAATGAAAATGTTACCACATTGAAAGTGTATACACAAACAGCCGTGAAAACAAAAATCACCAACAACAGCAGATCTGTGAAGAATTTCAAAAAACTCATTTCCAAAATGTACTCTATAAAGGGTTTTTATGTTTAAGTTTTTAAGTAAAGAAAAATTTATATGTTAAAGATAATTTCAAATTTTCTAATAATTTTTTGTATAAAATTATCTTTTTTTAAAAATTGTGTTTTTGTCTCTTTTTCTACAAAATTTTCTAGAAATTTTCCTTTAAAACAAAGTTTTCAAAATATTCACTTTCTCATAGAAAGAGAAAATTCTTTATATATAAAAAATTTTTGAAAATTTCTCTTTTCATAAAAAAATATTTGAATAATCATGATTTCATAGAGTTTTTAAAAAATATTGAAAACTTTTGAAAAATGCTCTTTCTATAGCACATTTTCGATAAATTATTTTTCTATAAAAAAAAAATTAAAAAATTCTCTTTCTAAAGAAAATATTCAAAAAGTTTCTTTCTATAAAAAATTTGCAAAAATTATTTTTCTTTCTAAAAAAAATTTCAAAAAATGTTTTTCTTCAGAAAAATTTTTATAGAAAATTTGGCAAAAATTTATTTTTTCTTGTATACAATTTTATAAAAAATCATAATTCTGACAGATTTTTTTTAAATTATTATTTAAAAAAAAATAAAATTCACGACTTTATAAAAATTCTTCTTTTAAGAATATACTCTTAAAATTGTATTTTATATAAAATGTTCTTGTTTTTTAAAAATCTTCTTTTTTGTATTAGTTTTTTTATATTTTTTATTTAGATATTTATGAAAATTTTGTCAAAAAATATGTTCACAAAATTTTTTCTTTTTGGAAAAGGTTTGCAAAAAATAGTTTTAGAACATTTTTTAAAAATTATTAAAGAACTTTTTTATACATAAAAATTCAAAGTGTTTTATTAAGAAAATTTTTATATATTACTTTTTATATTTATAGAAAGAAGGACTTTGTAGAAAATTTTCAAATATTTTTTTTTAAGTTTTCTAGTTTTCCTTAGCTAGAGTTAAGGAACTTAAATTTGTCTAAATATACCAGCAGTAGCGTATCAGAAAACAATAATTACAACATACAAAAGTAATCAACAAGTTTGTAATGTTAATGTTCTAACCATAAAATCCCCAAAAAATAAGAGTTAATAAGACACGAAATTATTATTTCATATTAAAGCCATGTTTTATAAACGATTAAGGCAAATCAAAAAGCCATAATTTTTGTAAGAAACATACATTAAGGATAAACAGCTCAATTACCAATATAACAGAGGAAAAATGGAAAAAGTATGAAAAATTACAATGAAAACGAGAAACAATATTCTTAACATCTTTAATAAAAATACATATTGTTGCCATTATTTTATGGGAATTAATAATCGTTTAACGGTACAATATGTTAATCTAAAGGAAATGGTAATAAAACTTTTTTTAAGCCTTACTGAAAAGCAATCAAAAAACAATTCATAAAAATTTGCAAATTTTTGAAAAATTGCTACAAACGGTGAAAAAACGAACGAAAACAACTACCGTAACACAAATTTTGTTATAAAACTGTCAACAGCTTAAAAACCAGCAGCAGCGAAAGAGTTTTAGAACAACAATCAATTGAATTGAGAGGAAATAAACGACAAATGTGATAAAAACGAAAGACTTTGAGACATAAAACTTCATATGCAAACAAGTTGTGATTTTAGTTTTAACTGCTACTGCTGTTGTTGCACTGTGGTGAGGAATAAAAATTAATCAAGAAAGAGCAAATACTTATTTAAAAGTTAATTTGGTTTCAAAGCAAAATTTACCAAATTTGACATTTTGAACACATTAAGAATATTGTAATTACACTGATTTGAACTGGAACTGAACTTAAACTTAACTAGAAATAAACTAGAACTATAGTAGAACTAAACTAGAACCGAACTAGAACTAAAATAGAACTGAACTAGAACTGAACTAGAACTGAACTAGAACTGAACTAGAACTGAACTAGAACTGAACTAGAACTGAACAAGAACTGAACTAGAACTGAACTAGAACTGAACTAGAACTGAACTAGAACTGAACTAGAACTGAACTAGAACTGAACTAGAACTGAACTAGAACTGAACTGAACTGAACTGAACTAGAACTGAACTGAACTAGAACTGAACTGAACTGAACTGAACTAGAACTAGAATTACTAGAACTAGAACTGAACTAGAACTGAACTAGAACTGAACTAGAACTGAACTAGAACTGAACTAGAACTAAGTTCAGTTCTAGTTCAAAATTGCCAAAGTTGCATCGACATCATTACATAGTGTTGTCGTACATATGTATATACTTGACAACGGATGTTTGTTTAAATATTTGGTGTCAATTTGGTACCAGGCGTATATATTTCTTTTACCCCTCTGTGTAACTAAAGAGGTCTTAAGGACCAATATTATGATTGACAATATTACTATTATATTTTTTCTTTATAGACATCGAAAGCTTGGTAACAATATCGGACCACTGTTCATTTCACTAAGTAGACAGACCAAAATCCGTCTTTTGCATATGATGTTCTCTGTAGCACAGACTTGATATAAAACAGTCATCATATCAAACAATGACATCAATTGCTACAGTCGCAGACTTGAGGCAAACAAATAAAAACCATCAATTTAAATCCTCAAGACGTAGCAGTTTATTTGACACAATTCAATCATTTTTAAAATCATTGTATTTTTTATATAATTCTTAGTATCGTGGTGGTCCCTTTAATTTTTTTTTTTGGCGACATTTATTGTATTTTGTATTTTAAGACAAGATTAAAGCAAATAGATTAAAAGATCATCGATCAGTGAATGAAATCGCATGTACAGCAGGGCACTTGTTATTTGAATTTGTTAAGGAACTAAAATTATTATTTCTTATTCATGATTTGTTTGTTGTAAAGATAAGGGTGGTCTTATCTTAAGTCATGATTTTTGATTTCCTTTACATATAAAATTTATACTTTTTCTCATAAAACACCCATATTTTTAAGAAAAAAAATGATACATTACAATTTAATATATTCTACAGGTTCATTTGTATAAAATATTTTTTACTTTTCTTTATACCAAAAAAAAAGGATAACATTAAAATGCCTTAGTGGTAGTTGTTCACAGGTGAAATTATGATTATTGTCTTAAGGATTTATTCTTTTATATTTTGTCTATATTTAACCACAATTTGTTTCACTTTAGCTAAAAAAAGACAATTTTGTTTCTTTTCTTAATCAAATGATCTTTTTTGCTTTTGGGTTTCTTTTGACTTTGTAGTGGTGGATTTCCGTTGTATCGTATAAAGCGATCAATCAAAAATGTTAATATTTGGTTTTTGTTTATGATCGTATTGTATTAGTGAAACAATTGTATAAAGATATGGAGAACATGAGAAAAGGTTGTTAATTTGATATACAGTTTGTTAGAATTTGAATTTAAATACACGCATCGTAAATTACAAAAAATTGGAAAAATGAGAACAAAATATATTCAAACCGTAAAACGAATTTATACGATTTACGAGCATGTCTCCGTTTATGAAAAACATAAAAGAATAATTTAAAATTTTGAAATAATTTATTCAAATCCTGTTTTAAATAAAATAATAATAAACAAACCTATAAATATCTTTTAAATATTTCATATAAAATTTGAAAATTTTCATTTCATTTTACGCTGCTATTTATAATTAAACCATTTAATTTTATATTGTTTATCTTACAGAATTTCTTATCATTATTTTCTCTTTTTTTAATAATTGTTGGGTTTAAAATTAAAACTTTTAGCAACCAACTTAATTTCATTTAATCATGAATTTAAGCCATTTCTCCTTAGTTAAAACGTTTTTTTTGCTTAATTTTAATTAAATTCCTACATTTTGTAGCATCAAGTTGATTACAAAAAATTACAAAATGCAGATAACAATTATGAGCTTATTAATAATATTTTTTGCAGCATTACGAACAATACGAAAACAATCTACAGTCAAAACTAAATAAAATCAAGCTGTTGAATTTTATCAAGCGAACAAACGATTAAAAGTAGTTCAGCGACAACTACTGGGTAAAATACACAAAAACAAAAGACCTGTCATAAAACGAACCGACAGACAGACAGACGTTAAAATATCCACTGTTTACGCAGTCATGTAACATACATTTTTTGTCAGTATCATGGCAAAATAAAGTTTGTTATAAATATTTTAATAAAAAGAAAAAAACTAAATTTCAGAACATGTTTATGGCAACTTTTTATTAAAATTATTTTTAATCAATGCGTAAAAATTTTACTAAAGTTTTCCTTTCTATAGATGACTTTAAAAAAATGCCGCAGGTATTAAATAAATATGGATTAATGCAAAAAAAAATATTTTATATACGAGTATTTCAATTAAGTTGTAGCTTAAACATGGAAGTGTCTGTAAAAATATGATTTTGAAAAATTGTCAGGTGATATTGGAGGTAATAGCAACTGGATTGGTACCCTAGTATATCTATGAATAATGTTTGCACTAATTGCCTACAGTCCCAGGACCTCTGGGGAACTCTGACCCACTAGTATAGACCCCCTCTCCTTATATATGTATATATCACTTCCATTATTGTTTTCAAAAAAAAAATATTTCCATAGCAATAACACTTGGTTTACGTAAATTGGTAATCATTATCAGTTCATTCACGAATATCATATAATATATTCTAAAATCTACCCACTGGCTAGGCCCCCCACATAATATGTCATTTCTTTTTTACATCTAAAACCAATTTTGGGACAATAATATTATTAAACTGAAACTAGAAACCATACTTCCCAAAGCAACACTTCTGAATCCTTTTTTATTAATAGAAGGGCATTCGTCAGTTCAAAAATATTATAAAACTGTACCCCTGGAAAAGGTACCCTACCTTTTGACTTTCAGAGAAAGACTCAGAAAGTCAAGATCAAGTAAATAGACTGACTTTTTTATCCCAACCTCTTTATGTGATCCTTTACGCATTTCCTTAAAAATGTGTTCTACACATCTCGGCTGTGAAATTGCCAAGACAGAGAGTAAAGTTCCGAAGCAATATAAGAACTATTAAATCATAGTTTGGAATCAGATAAATTCATTAAGTTTAAGAACATTTATATGTAAATATATGCCATATTTAGCACAACAATACTGTAGCGTATAACAATTGAAACCACTCTACACCTCGACACAATCAATCGAAGTGAATAATATTGAAATTGCAAACTATTATTTTAACACTTAATCGCAATTTTTTTGGGGATAAACACTTTTTTTAAACGAATGATTATAATAATTATGGATTAAATAATACAATCGATATAAGGTTGAACTTAATAATAAAAATATGTATAAAGAAAAACGGTTTAATAAAAAGAAGATCAAAGAGATTAAACAGGATTTTGTATCTACTGTTTAATTCGAAACCCTGCCAATAAACTAGTTAAAAACAACGTGTTTTTGTTATAGCTTATAACAAATAATTAATAAATTATAAATTGAATACATTTTGGCATTTAATGAAATTGATTTTATTAATGAATTTTTACTTTAATAAGTTAGGTTATTATAGCACATATTGTTACCTTGACCTTAAAAACTAAATTTTGTAAAATATTTTTCTCACACACCTGTGTAACATAAAACTCTTCAATCATTTACTTTGTTTTTTAAATAATATTTTGTTTTATTTTAATTGAAAACTATAACACTAAAGACATTCCTTTTTTATTTGTAATTTTTAACAACCACAAGTAAATTATGAACAATTCTTCATTTTTACAGTTTCCTTTTATAAATAAGATTGTCAAGTACTTTTCTAGCTCTAGGACAACAACGATTGAAGAGGATCAATTGTTTTAGTTGGTTTTTGTTTAAAATTATTTTTAAGAAAAATAGATTTTTACTTTTTGTGATTATTATCAACAATAAAAACTATTCTTTATTAACCATTTTTGTCAAATGCTCATGAATTTTTGCGGTTTTGTTGCTAAGAAGTTTTCAATTAAGGTTATTTCACTTAAACAAATTTATAAGAAAATTTATTAGTATAAATTTCTCCAGACAACTAATAAACTCGCAATGCCATTGAAAAGTTTGGTGTAGGACTTCAAAATCAATTCAACACTTACTGACTGACTGACTTAAACTTTCCATTCGAAATTTTTAATTTCTAACTAAATGTCAAAAAACAACAAAATGTAACATCTTCCTCTTCTCCTGGAACAAGTCAATGTGAGTGGCGATCAAACAAAATGATCGACAATGTTCGAATTTTTCCCTTCAAAGTAAAATAAACTGATGGCAGTTTTTATATTTTCGCTGTATATTTTTTTATTGTAGACCTAAAGACAACAAAAAGAAAACATTACACTAAATGACATTTTGTGACTGGATTGTCAAGTGACAAAATGTTACATGACTTTATGGATGTTATGGCTGATGATCACAATGATGATGTTGTTGTTGGTTGCAACGATCGAACAAACACTATAATATGGCTGATGATGATGATCGTCGTGATCATTGATTGAGTGCAAAAGGTTGCGCCAATACAATAACAACAATAATATTTTTAAAATACTGACACAACAAAGGATTAAGAATGAATAAAAATGAAGTAACATAAACACTGTTTCATAAAAAAAAACATTTTGTAAGAAAAACTTTACTAAAATACAACTGCATCAAAAAAGCAACCGACACAGTACAAATCACAGCTAAAAGAAATACAAACGATGCAACAAAAAACAATACGAATATAAAAAATGAATTTCATTCAATATTTTTCTTTTTTATTTTATTTCAAAATAAATGGATGGCTCGATCTTTAGATTTGGTTGGTATTGTGTCTCCAAGCGATTCAATCAATTTCAATATGCTTCAATGATTTTGACACCTTCAAGACAATGCCAACAAAAAAGAAAAGGATTTCTTTAAGGATTTGTAGTAGTAGTAGTAGTTGTTGTGTCATCCAGTAACTTTATGACACTTTGTTGCTTTTCTTACATACATATTATGTACGTTCGTATGTTTTTGTATTTGGTTCACAGTTTATGATCCATACACCATGAATCATTTGCTACCATTTGGGCAGAACATAACCAAGCAGTAGCACAAGTACCAAACAACAACTACTCTTACTCGAAGGAATGTTAATACATTAGATGTGTTTATGTGTGTGTCTCCGTTTTCTTTAAGGACGACGGCAGGACATCAAAGAGTGTTAAAATATAACACCCGTTAAAAGACATCACAATAAAGTGTGGATAAACTATTTACTATTTTAGTTTCCTTAAGTCAAAAAAATTTTTAAATTATCTTGTGGACCATGCAAAAATCTTACAATTTTTACGGTATTAGCGTAAAGTAGTTTTTGTGTATTCATAGTAATACTAATCCAAAGGCGACAAAATAAAAAGCAGGACCTCCTTCGAAGTTTCTTTAATGTTGTCGCATTTTTTTGTCATAATTTATTTTAGGTTTTTAGGGCTATAAGTCATGCTTAATCAAGGCATATCTAACGCATTGACATTTGCTAGCAATTGTTGGTTGTGCGGACGGGTTCCCGCTTTTAACTCAGCATTGTTTGATTAAGAAGTATTAAAATTTCATTCATAAATACAAAGTCTTATTGTTTATTCGTAATCAGTTTTATTTGGTTAATAATGTAGTATGTTCTACTCTCTTGGGGGGCATCGAATTTTTTCTACTATTCTCTTGTAATGATATTCAAAATTATTATAGTGTTACTGGCATGATGGTTTAGCACATCCCACTTTTTTGTTGCAAGTTATCAAAAATTTTAAAGAAACAAGAAATTTTTTATGGATTTTGTTTAAGGAAATGTAAACTGATGACTTCATTAGTGTTGACAAGAGGAATAATAATTATGAAACTAATTTTCTTTTTGTATTGTCTTTAAATTAAATTTTCATTGTAATGCGAGTTTTTAAAAGTAATGGTTTTCAAAGTTTTATGTGATAACATCATTCGGAATATTCTCAAAAGAAACCTGAATTGTATCTAAACTTAGCATTACCTAAGGGGCAATTTATTTAAAAAGCTTGAAGAGAAAATTGAACTTAACTAGATCTGAAATAGCACTAAACTAGAACTGAACTAGAAGGTGATAACCTCACTCGGAACACAGAAAAAATTATCGGTAGTTTATTTTCAATTAACATGTTTTAATTTTCTTTATTTTTTATTTAAACAAATTTTTATTTGTCTTAATTATCTCGTTTTTTGAAACTGTTTGAAACTAAATTGTAAAATTTCGATTAAATTTTTAATTAATTCAAGTAATTTTTTAATTGATTGAAAAAAATTTTCTGGCCTTCTTTTCTAAATTAGATTTATTTTTAATTTTTTTTTTTTGAATTTTTGTGCTAGCAATATTTATAATTCTTAAATAGTCCATAAAATTTTAGGCATATAATATTCAATTGTGTCAATAAAGTGATAATTTTTTTTAAATGCTGAATGCATAGTTAAAGGTCTAGCATTCCTTTAACGTTGTGTGTAATCGATTAATAATTTGATTGTTTTAATCACATTCTTAATTGATTTATAAAAAATTATCTATCAAACAGTTTAATTTATTTGATTAATAAATGAATAAAAAATCAATTTTATATTTATTAAATATTTAATTTATACAATTAATGAATTAATCAATTTTAAATCTTGTCTCAATTATTGACATTAATTGTTCTGATTAATTCCTTTTTTGGAAAAAATATATATATTTTTACTTTTTTACAAATTTGGTAATTGATATCATCATTTTGGTTATAGGTGCAAAACTTTCTTGATACAATTATTTTGATAATTAAAACTCATTTTCAGTTTTTTCTGTAAACAGAACAGAACTAGAACATAACTAGAACATAACTAGAAAAGAACTAGAACAGAACTAGAACAGAATTAGAACAGAACTAGAACAGAACTAGAACAGAACTAGAACAGAACTAGAACAGAACTAGAACTGAACTAGAACAGAACTAGACCAGAACCAGAACAGAACTAGACCAGAACTAGAACTAGAACAGAACTAGAACTGAACTAGAACTGAACTAGAACTGAACTAGAACTGAACTAGAACTGAACTAATACTGAACTAGAACTGAACTAGAACTGAACTAGAACTGAACTAGAACTAGAACTGAACTAAAATGAGGGAATTTAAAGTATGTCTGTAAGGTGTTTAAATACAATACCACGAGTTTGATAGCACTATTACCTAAGAGACAAAGTCAGAACAATTAATACGTAATAATAACGAATCGCTTATCAGTTTTTTCTGATTCTTGTGGCAAATAATTCAAAATTTATAAAAACCTAAAAAAAGCTGTTGGAACTTAATGTCAATTTAAGCAATTAAACTGTTTAAATTTATTAATAAAAAGTTTGTGAGTCACACTTTAGATGGAAAAACATTTATTTAAAATTAATTTTCAAATCGCAAAGAAAAATCAATCTTAATCACAAAACGTTAATAGAGATAGAATCATTTCAATTCTAATTTCAATTTAAAAAGAGAAAAAACTAAATTCCAATATTCATTGAAAAACTCTTTAAACATTTTAGAAATGAAAAGAATATGTTTGTACATCTTTGTTCCCTTCAATGACCAGGCAACAGCTTAATAATGTTACTGTCAAATGTCTGTAATTTCCTGTAAGAAGACTCCAAACATACGAACTTACTAACGTGCCATGTCGTACGAATAGATGCCACAATCATGATAAACTTTTATACAGTACATACTTGCAACAAGAAATCAACAGGTTTCTTTATTTAGGTTTTTCTTTCAGTATATTTCTTGCAGTGATTTTTATTTTTCAGTACATTTCAAGACAACATTGGCAGCTTCTCAGTTTTAAATGGGAAACAATTGTTGCTGGTGTTTTTTGTTAAGCATAGTTGTTTTACAATGTAAAAGATAGAAATGATAAAAAAAATCTACAAGAAAGATTCGTCTTAGTAGAAGAAGAAAATAAGTGAAGTGATGTGTTAATAGTCATTGGGAAGAAAGGCCCTTTAAAAATGAAAATCTCAATTAGAAGTTTTAGGATTTTAATATACAAAATTAAAAGTGATGACTTGTATCGAAAACAAACTTAATTTTATTCATTTTGCATGAATAAATGAGGCATCACGTACGCGTCATTTCGATTCTTTTGATTTTCATTAATGAGCATTTAATTCTGAATAAAGACTTTGTTTTTAATTTTCTAAACATAAAATGCCTTGATTAATATGATCACTACTTTTGTCTTGTTTTAAACACGTTTATTTTACTTTATATATGTATGTATGGTTGTATAATATCACAGAAAAAAGCGTTAAATCCTTATCGATCTTAAATGATCGATGGCTGTTTCGTTAAATGTTGCAAAACGTCTATAACCAACCACTTGAATACATAAATAAAAAGAATTTTAAGCAATTGTATGTTTAAAATAAAAAAAGTAATAATGATGCCTCGCAAATATATTTAAGAATAGTTGAAAACTTATTTACATTTAATTTGCATATTTTTCCACAACAAAAATAAAACTCAAAGAAACTTCAAGCAGCATCCCTCCAAAATTTTATGGTGGACAAAACATAAGCTTTAAATGCGCGTACGTGCGTCTTGCTACGAAATAAATGATCGTTTCATTTTTGTTTTTTTTTTTTGTATTGGAAAATAAAAATAATACAACAAAAAGCTGTCGATTGTTGATGATAATAAAACATCGTTCCTAAGCGTATATGTGTGCGTACTTCGTCCGTCTTTTTCACTGTTTGTTAAATACAAATCTTAAAGATTTGTTAAATTATTCAAATATAACAAGATTATCAATGCCATTGAACAGTAAGATAAAGGATCCATTTAGTAAATTGTAAAAATGGTAAACAGACGAAAAATAAAACTTGAAGGAGTGTGTTAGTAGAAGAAAAAAATGTCTACGGTTTAGAGCGACTGACTTAAGTACCTTATATGAAAAAAATCCCTAGCTAGATCAATGGAAGTCGACTTAAAAAATGATCACACATCGGTTGTTAAAGCTTTAAAAGAAACCCATTGGTGCCATTATAGTAATTCGTTGTTAAGATCTGACAGAAAATTTCCATATTATCCATAATCTTACTATAGAAAGAATCAAATCATATTAGAAACCAAAACATAAGCATATAACTTCAATATTCATGATCTTAGCGATTAATGGGAACTACAATCATAAGGTATCAGAAACGATTGGACTTGCAGAATCAACAAGAAACATTTTTGATAACATATACAACATTGTGATAAATATTCTTTTTATATAGAAAAATTTAAATTTTTATATAGACAATTTTTTTTTAATTAAAAAATAAAATTATTTTTAAATTAATTTTCTTTTAACATAAAATTCTTTATATATTTTATTTCAATATAAAATTTTAATTAAAATTTATTTTAATACAAATTTTATTCAATTTTCACTTTTTAAAAAAATTCTAAACAATTTTATTTAATAAAAAATTTTGATTAATTATCTTTTAATAAATAATTTTATAAATATTTACTTTTTATAACAATTTTTCGATAAGTTTTCGTTTTATACATAGTTTACTTTAAATTTTTGTTTTATAGAAGATTTTCGATAAATTTTGATTTATAGTCAATTTTTATCATATTTTTGTTTTATTGACAATATTTTAATTTTATTGAAAATGATAATTTATCATTTTATAAAAAATTTCCAAAAATTTTTATTATTTTTTTTTTATTTGTAATAAATTTTTTCTTTTTATAGAAATATTCTATAAATTTTCTCTTTCCTTTAAAAATTGCCTACAAATTTTCTATTTAAAAAAATATCCAAAAATTTTATCTTTTTTTAAAAACTATGAAGGGAAATACCATTCGAACTCAGAAATTCATTCTTTTAGACGTAATTTCTTAAAGAATTTTAATATAAATTTTATCTATGAGTGGGAAAAGTTTTACATTCCAGTCTTAAACTCATCGGCTGATAACTGTTGGATATCAGTATATAATTTAACATCTGCTTGCGTCATTAAACAAAGCTAGTTCCACGTTTTCGATATTGATCGAAACAATGGTAACGTCTAATGTAGTATTAATATACTTTAAAATTAAAATATTTTAGAATTTGGTCGGTATGTCATAAAATCTTTAAGAAAAATAGATAAATATTTCAGATATATTTTATCAATTCTTACCTTTATAAATTCAATGATGTTCTTGATTTTTTCGTTTATTTTTCTGTTTATTTTTTCAGAAGAAAATTGTTTCTAACGTTTCATTTTTAAATACAACTTTGATACATTTGAAAAATCATCAATTTTTCAAAATTTTTCAAAAACTTAAAAACTCATAATCAATAAAATTGTATTTAGACTACGAAATTGTATTATACTACATGATATTTTGACAAGTATTAATATTTAATATTGTAGTCTGAAAATATCTTAAATTTCATCCATTTATAACAATACACAACAGTCAGGAAACTATGGACTATTAGTATTAACCCTGCTAACTCAATTTTTCAGTTCTTATGTCCCTGTAAGAAGACCTTAAAGTTTAAAGCAAGGATTACAAATGTAATTAAATATTCATTGGATTCCGATTACTCCACAATTTATAAAATATTACTAATTTTATTTAAAGTCCATACTTTATATTAAACCAAATTAATTCCCCTTATTTAAGTAGTTCAACTTACGAAAACTGCTTAAAGCACAATATTTCGTTAAAGATTAGAATGAAAGACAAAAACGTATAACATGAAAAATCTGTATTGGCAAAATCAAAAAGAAAATTTACATAAACTGATTAAGATATGAATTTTTTCTTTCGTCTTTTAGCAAATATACATACATACGTTCTTACCATCTTTTGACTTGCCCCAAAACGAATGATTAAAGACAACGCTAAACGAGATGGCCATTAGTAAAAAAGTTGTTAAATAATTAAGATTAACAATAAGATTATCATTAAATCAATATTAGCCAATAACAAGATAAACACCAGACACAAATGAAGCGTGTACAAGACAATTGGGATGGTCAAGTTAATTGCGAAGAGAAAAAAGAAAAGAACTAAAATAAAGTAATTGAAAGAAATAAAATTTGCAAATAAATAAATAAAATTATTTATATAAAACCTTTTATTACTTTATAAAATAATTGCAACAACTTTGGAGGTCTTTGTAAAACTTACATAAATATCCTTTTCGATTGTTATCATTATCAATCTATATTTATCTGTATAAGTATGTGGTCAAAAACTCAATTCATATAACAAATTAATGACGGATTTTTATTTTCAATTTTATTTTAACAAGAAATAAATCAATTGCCAAAAGATTTTTCTGCTCAATTGCTTTTTCATTGGTCTCATTAGTTTCAATTGGAAATTTATTATTGTATATGTATGTAAGCCTGCTCTCATTAAGTGTATCGAGGTTCATCATAAATCCTAATCCTTCTTCTTACATGATGCTGCTGCTACAAAGAAAATAAAAAAACTAACTGATTTTTTTTTTTGTTATTTCTCTTGTTGGGCTGAGCTCAAAGAAAAACAATCAAGTTTTGTAAATTTGGTTCTTTCAATAAATCACTGGGTTAAAATGAACAGAAGACGCTGCTGTATAGATTCTTTTTTTGTTAGCAAATATTCGCCAATTTTTTTGTTGAACATTATATTCATTATTTGTAAGTGGTTGCATTTGTCTTTAATGAAGAAGTTGGTGGTTAGTTTTGCTTTTGTTGCAAATATTATTGAACTGAATAAAACAATTGAAAACGACCTCACACAACGTACATGTACACCAAAATCGGTGTAGTTTTATGTAAGAAAAAATTAAGCCAATTATTTTTCAAGCACCGCTTGTAATAACAATTTCAGACACAGAATACACTCTTTTCTTTAAGGGTCTATTAGTCTTTAAGCCTGATTTCATTGACGGTATTTACTTATAAAGTGCTAAAATAATATTGTTTCTTTTTGTTTAAGTACAACTGTATTTAAGACCACCATCATGCAATTGATGTTCTACTAGCGACATCTTTTAGCAATGGATCGAAACAAGACATAAGCAACTAACATAATAAAATACATCTCCGTAATTTGTCTATAACTGAGGTACATCTGGGAGTTGTACCTGTGTTTATTTAGTCCTTTGAAATTATTTTCTATACCTTTTTTATGCGATCAAGGTTGTGCTGCCCACTGAAGAAAATCATCCTAATAAGGAACAGTGTTCTAAGATTCCTACTATTTCCCGCGGTAATAAAACTGGTCAATAGATGATAAGCTAATTCTTCAGACTCTTTTAATGGATGACCAAACATTGGTCAACTAAACTAACCATTGACTGAACTATTTTCCAGCAACTCTCGCTTGCCGAATGGCGATCAATCGCCGGACCTGGAAACAGCCCAGCAAATATAAAACGAAGTACTTTCAAAAAACTATCACCACTTCAAAAGAAGCAATAATTAAATCTTTTACCTTCTATGGAAGTGATGTTTATTGACTTCTAAAGAAGCGGAAAAATCAATTTTTTTTATTATTTGAGTCAAATTAGTTGTATTCTGTAATACTACAATTTCACCCCATAATAACTCCAAAAAAAGAACATAAAAATTATTTAATGAATTTGAAATCAAATTAAAAGGACATCCCTCGTATAGCAAGCCTGTGTAAAATCATAACTTCTTCTGGTCTTTTTCAGTACTTCTAGGGAGTAAATTCTACTTCTTTTTCGCTTCTTTGGAAGTTCTTTTTTTATGGGAGTATCAGTAACTATGACAGCAAAATGGGCTTTAGCGGATGTCAACGTAAACAAGTCTTATGTACCAGATGAACATTTAAGCACTGGTTTTAAAACTTCTTTGACGCTAGGTTATGGATCAGGGTTCAAAAGAGTTCAAGATTAATTAAGTTGTTACACAAGGTTCTGTTTTCCTCTTACCCTATTTCAAAGGATGTCCATTCGGACTTCCAAATCCGCAACAGCAACATTTGCGTTGTAATTCTTTAAATTGCAGGCCAAGCCTTTGAAAAATGAATCAATGACGCACAACACAAACGAATCGATTAACTGTTATCTAACAACAATCTCTAAACGGGATCGTAAGGACTGCAGGACTCAATGGTGTGGCCATGAAAATGCAGCCTTATGTCCGCTAGACTAAACATATTTTTCAAGTGTCGAATGAAGCAAGTTGCAGAGATGTATTCCTCTAAAATTTAGGTTCTTGTTTCCGATACTAGCAGATTTATAAGCAACGTACGTCTCTATAAAAGAACTCTACCATTTGTGGTCGATTGGATTCTTGTCACTTAAGATGTAAGAACATTTAAATCAAATGTCACCACCTTAGTGCTGATTCAAGGAATGTCTAAAAATCCATAGTTTTTATTATTAATTTCATATACTTAAATGAGTATAAAAGTTAATGAATCTGCCTGAGTTATCATGATTTTGAAATAATAAATTTTTTCAAAGACTACAATTTTATGAGCAGTTAAGCCACTTTTATATTCAATTTGTTCAGACAACTCTATAATAAACTTATAAAATTATTTTTCTTAAACTATTAAATATTTTAAATACCTTCTTTACTATTCCGAAATTTTACTATTTTACTAAAAGCAACACCCATTTTTCTGGCGGTAACATTTTTATTAACAACTTGATTATTTATGGTCCAAAGACCACCATGGCGTTTCATAATTTCATTCACAAAAATTCATTTACCGATCGCTTTACAACAAAACTGCTTAAAGGACATAAAATTCATGACCAAGACATTACATTTGTTTCCACACCCAAAACCAAACAAAATTTGATAATAAAAATATTTTTACGATTTTAAAGTGAAGATCTTAATGAAAAGAAAATCATTAAAATTACAAAACAAAATGAAGACATTTAAAAAATAATTGATACCTACTGCTGAACTGAATTTTATTATTAATAAATATTTTGTTAAATAAATATGTTAAACATAAAAACAAGTGTGTTAAAATAACTATTAACAAGAAAATATATAAAAACAGTAGTAAAAGCAAATTTTCAAGGATAACAATAAAAATCGTTCTGCAAATTAAATTTAAAGACAATTTTTAAATTACTTTTACATAAAAAAAGTATTTTTGATTCAAACAAAAAAAGCCGCGAAATTTGTTATTTTGTTAGCGTCTTTGCTCAGTGAATTGAAATGTTTACTAAACAATAATAATCGTGTTTTGCAAAAAAAAACTTTTAAGCCAAAAAAAACATCATTAATTTCCTTAAAACTAAACGATTTTTGCACGCAATATCAATTGCCGGAATATGCGATTTATACAATTCGATCATCCAAATTCAATGATCAATTCAAAACAATACACGCGTACTTAGTCTTAAATTTATGATCGTTAAAGGCGAAGGCGTTGCGCGTTATTGGTGTTGCAAAATATCATGTACGCGCAGTTTACTTCAATACATGATTATTTTCTTAACGCAATTTTATTTTATTTCCACTTTGAGCTTTATTCTGAATTGTTCTTTAAAAAAAATTCAATTCTTTCAATTTGTTAATATACTTTTTGGACACGTATTGTTTGAGTATTTATTTATGTTTTACTGAAGAATTGATTCAAGTATTGATTATACTTTTATATTTAAAAATATATATAAACAAATTGTAATCGTGATTTTCAGAACGTAAAGAAAATATATATGTTCGTATACTTAGTGTTGTTTTTAACTACATATACACTTTATACAATTTTAAGCAGAAGCGCAACATATGTATGTACTGTAAAGGGGTCAAATATGTTTAAATTCTTTATGCACACAAAAAAGTTTGAGCATAAATATTATGAACTGCTTCCATTGGCAAAAGTTAATAATATGTATTTACAATAAGTTCCTATATGGTATGAAATTTTTCATATTTTCATAGAAAATCTAGAAGTCTTGACTTAAAATATTTCAAATTTAAATTATATTTTATTTTTGTTAAAATTTTTTTTTGGTGATTTTTAAATAAAAAACAAATATGAATTTATAGTCGGACATTGCCGACATATGATACCCTACATCAGTTAGTATGTTAAAATTGTGGACTTTTTTTACATAAAGTATTTAATTTGTTTTATTGTGAAATTTTTTACTTATTGTTGACGAAAAAGAGAATTTCTACAAGAGGGCTCATAGGAGAGAAGGGGTAAATATGGACCTATCCTTATAAATTTTGGTAGATTAAATTACGTCTACATGGACACACAGACAGACAGACGGACGGACGGACATATCTAAATCGAATCAGAAAGTGATTCTGAGCCGATTGGTATACTTTAAGGTGGGTCTAGGACCAATATTTTTGTGGGTTACCAAGGCTAGTATAGAATTTGGTTTTGCAGCTTTTTGTCTACATACGAGTATATTAAACATAATTATGAACTTAAAACCCTATTCGGCGGGTTCGTTTGTATGGGGACTAGGTAAAATAATGGACCGATTTTCAATAGGCTTCGTCTACTTTATCATAGAAGATCATGTGCCAAATTTCATTGAATTATCTCCAAACCTGTAGTTTGATTACAAGGTTTACAAGCCCTGGGGGCCAGATGAAATAATGGACCGATATTAACCATTTTCAATAGGCTTCGTCACTGGGATCATGTACAAAATTCATTGAATTATCTTTAAGGTGGATATAGGACCAATATTATTGTGCGTTACAAACATCAGCACAAATACAATATACTAAAGTGGTGTAGGGTATAAAAATGGATGTTTTACTATGATTGCTGATGTTTTGTTGTTTAAGATTTTGTTTTTCAACATTTTAATTTATATATTTTTATTATACAAAATTCGTTAATATAGATTTACTATCTACATATCGTAGAAAAACAGTAAAAATTCAAAAAAAAGGCCATTAAGTATAATTCATACATTTTATGAACTTTTAATATTCTGAATGAAAATGGTTTGGGAAAAAAGTCATGTTCGATTCATAATATTTATCGTTTAAAAAAGATATGTTTAGCATAAATGTTTGGTACATATATAGGAAATGTTGGTGGTATATCTGATCATCAGGGAAAGCACAAATATGCTCTAGAAAGAGTTTTATACGCTTTTTATATGCAATAAAACTCAAAATATGCTCTATAGCTTCTAAACTATCATTTTAATCGATAATAAATAAAAAAACAAATATTTTATCGGTTTCGTATTTTATTCAAAAGTCAAATCATTCTAAATTATACTCTTATGTAAAAATATGCTCCAACAAATTGATCCGAAATTGTTAAATTGGTTTAAAACTTAATAAATATCTTATCCATGAGTCCATACTACATACCTCAAAAAACTTGCATATATTGGATTCCCAGCTCGGCCGGATTTATTATTTTACCGCAGTGGTATTATTGCTTTGGGTTAGATTAAATCACTTACAATATATTCGATATGCATTGGTTCAATGTTCTATTGCAGCAGAATGATATTTATAGAGCAAAAAAAGTTTTAGCGTAACTAAGTTTTTAATGAAGCAACAATTTAAATGCAAAGATCAACCGATTTATATTAAATAAGCTTGTTGTAACCCAGTAATATCTGTACATATCCGGTAAGAAGGTAAGTAATTTTTGAGCAAAGGTACTTACATTTTGGGTGAAAAACTACTTATTTCTGTTCCGCGATTACAAAAAAAATAATTTTCTCTTACAAAATAAACTATTAACAAGTTATTTAATCATTCTAACTAATTTATATACATACGTTTTATATTCACGCCTTGGTGAAGCCTCCACCTTGGGGAAAAGAAGTGTTTTACAATACCTCGGTCTGGCCGGGACTATAAATTTGATTGAAAGAGGTCAAACCAGAGCACCGCATAATCTGGTACTACGGGTGGCTAGTTGCCCTCAGGACTATGTCCTGCCTGGTCAGTTGGTTAAGGTTCCTTCGGGATCCACGTAGAGGCTGTGGTTTAAACCCAAATTCGCGGGGAGAGAATGTCGGTTTAAGGACAGATATATCCAATACCTAATGGGTTGAATAATTCTCCCTTCAATCAGGTCTGTTTACAAAGCGGCATATGCTGGATACCTGAACTTTATCGATTTTTGACGGCGATCGCGTTATGGGACAACGGCATATGCTGGGGAATTGTCAAGTTGATCTTTATGATTGATCTTTATGATCATGAGAATGGAACTGATGCGATGGATTGTGTGAACCATTAGAAACTCTCCATGTATTGGAGATTAGTACTGACTTAGTATGCCCTTTTCGCTTCGGGGAAGTTCCTCGATGTTGTTGCCATCTCAACATGATATATTGATACATGCTACGCTAAATTTTGATAAAATTTTTCTGGGAAATGCAATTAAGTCCATATACAAAACCTAATTCCCTGTAAATCTCCCTCACTGTTCCATTATCTTCAGTCAAACAAAACTAAATATATTTATTTGTTTGCAAACAAGACTAATCCGTTAAAACCCAAAATCTCACAAAAAAAAGCTGAATAAAAGACAGACAGACAGACAGACAGACAGGCAAACAAAAAAAATAAAAGAAATATTTTTATAAGCATCCTCCTTCACACAAAACACCCCATGGAAGCTTTCAAGTTTATCAGCAGGTTAAAGCAATCTGTAAACACCCCAATAATGCCGCTGGGTTTACATTGCAACAATAATACACAGCAACAAAAAAACACAATGCAGAAAAAACTGCATACAAAACTATACAATAGCAAGCAACAACTTCACTTGGCCCCATCAGGTGAATTTTGTAATTGTTGTTGGTGGTGTTAATATCACCAACACCAACCACACAGCAACAATTTATAGCAGATACCAAAAAAAAAAAAAACAAAAAATAACGTACCAAGTCAATTTAGCAAATGTGTTAAAGAGCATGATCATTTAACTGACTTTTTTGTATACCCCGGTTTTGTTTCTGTTAAACGTAGAGTTTTTTTATACAATAGGTTTTTGTTTTTTGCTTATTCCGCCTACACGCTGGCTTTTGAACGTCTGCGGGAGCTTTTTTATTAAAGTGGTTAAACATTTATATGTTTTTATTTCTTTGTAGTTGGATTATAGTTGCTGTTTGTTGTAGTTACAAGTTAAGCATGCGCCTTGCAGCAATTGAGTTTTTGCGTAAATTTATGATGTGATTTCGATCAATTGGCATAATCTATTTAGCGCATGCTCTCTTACTTTATTTATGTTTGTATGTAAAAATATTAAATTTATTGTAGTTTTTCTTTGAGAATTTTTAAATGTTAATGTAACAGACGCAGTGATTTTTGGTGTTGCGTGTATAAATTTGTATATAAATTTGTAATAAGATAATTTTTGTTTTATTGTTTTGGGAAATTGGTCATTGAACTTTTTGAGAATAAATGCAAAATGTAGCATATTTTTTGCATAAAATAGTAAGGTTGAACAAAGTTTAATATAGTTTACTAAGAAGAATAACCCCAAAAATTTGCATTAAAAAAAATAAGATAAATGCGAGCATATTTCTACCAATTGATTTCAAGAAATTCAAATTTATTACCAGTACTACGGACCTAGGGAAAACTAGACTCTACTTTTAGATCATAGTAACTACAAAGAACAAGCCTCGGTACTATTTCTGCAACAGTTTATTTATTTTTCGTATTTTTTATCAAAATTTAATACTTAAACAAAAAATGGCACTCAAAAAATCTCCATAAATCACTTAATTTAATTGAATTATTACCCCATTTGTTCAAAATCCTTTATTAGCAACATTGCCATCAAAAACGAGCTATTTCATAAATCCCTATAAAAATAAAATGACAATTAAATTCTTTAAATAGTTTTATTTTTGTGCAGTAGTATTATTGCTCGATCATAAAGATTTCAATTTTAAATTGACAAATTTTTATTAACTTAAAACTTCAACTTGAAGAAAATGTCAATTAAAATAAACGTCAAACGAGTACGCCCAACATTTCAAAAAAAAAAAAAAAAACTCAAAACTTCACCAACTTCAACACTAAACTTTAAATCATATTCATGTATACTACAACTGATCAAGAGAGCCTACTAAAGTTACTACTACTAGTCAGTCTTATGACAACCAGCAAGATTTTTTGAAATTCTTTATAAAAATGACAATGATGCTGTCGATGTTGCAAAATAAAGTAAAAAAATAACTCTATAAAAATTTTATTCTTAAACACAATTGTGCGATGTGTGCAGTTTTAGTCATTACTTAATGGACAGCTCTCGAAATAAGCACAATGATACAAAATGTTTGGCATAAAAAAATTTACAATATGCTTAATGTATTGACAGTTTAAAGTCATAATCAATCTAAAATTGTTTACTGTAAAAAAATCAAATAAGAAAATATAGTTTTTTTTTGTTGCTTAAAGGAACAAGTTTTTAGTTGTTGAGATTTTTTTGATTGATGTTTTAGTTGAAACTAAAACATAATAACTACTTTGAAAAAGTAGTAAAAATATTATATGTTTACATTAGCAACGAAGATTTTGTTAAAAAAAAAATCAACAAAACGCCTACTTTCAGAGGGCATGGTTTGTTACCTTTTATATAAAATTTTCAAGTTATGAATCACTCTCTTTTGCCTGATAATATCCTTAAAAGTTTCTCCCCTTTAGGTGATTCATTAAAATTTGTGGAAGACCCAGAGAGTTTCAGTATTTTGACGTGAAAGACATGACTGTCGAGAGTTTTAACGTGAGCACCTGCCTTGACGGCCTTATCTCACGGTGGACTTTTTCATCCACTGGGTAAACTTGAGAACGGTCTACCATCGCCCCTTTGTTCTTCAATAAAGAACTCAGGTGGCAATTTTTGTACATTGGCTTTGATTGGTCTATGCACAAGTACTTTGCTGGAGTACTCGAGCTATTTAATCTCTGACAATAGGATGGTCTCTGTTGATTCGGCAACAGCACTTATAGACGTAACCGGTGGACAGAAGTACGATCCATCAATAGGCCGTAGACATTGTTCTTACTCACAAGGACACACTGTGTTGTTGTTGTAATTCTGATATGAACAGAGTATACCCTGAACATATCTGGACAAGATATGGTATCATATGTATCCTTTCGTCCATCATCATTCATACGACACATTAATTAGGTAGACGAGTGGGGTAAGGCCCGCCGAACCTCATATTCATCCCGTACCATATACAAATAATACCAACTCATTTCTAACGCTTAGTCTTACAGTCACTCCTGTGTGGGGTATCTGTTGTTTTCGGCGACAGCACCGAACTTATCCCGAAATATTGACTATTATCATGCATCAGACTTTTAACCGCCACTTACTCTCCTCCCCCCGAATTCGGGTTTTAACCACAGTCACTACGTGGATCCCGAGGGAACCTCAATCAACTGACCAGCCAGGACATAGTCCACCCGTAGTACCAGATTATGCGGTGCTCTGGTCTGACCTATGGCAATCTATGCAAGGACTAAGCCAAGCAGTAGACTGTAACCAATTTTTCAGTCCCGGCCAGACTGGAGGTATTGGCCACCTCTTTATACCCCGGGATTGCAATAATACCAAGGCGGAGGTCTCGCCAAGGTAACATGCCCCCGAGGGGAGACATGAAAGACAGTTTCATAATATTTTTTGTTATTTTATAGTTTATTCTTTAATCATGCTTTTGCCAACTTTTTTCATAATTTCACTGCTAGTGTAAATCATTCACCCAGAATAAAACTATGTCACTTAGTAGTTAGTGCAAGCAGTTTAATAAAGTTTAGATATTTTCAAACATCTCTATATGATTTCGCTCTTGCATTCATTTATTGTTTTATAATCTTCTTAGAGTGAGGTTAGGTTTTTTTTCACAGACATTAATCATTTTTTAATTGGCTGCAGTTTGTCAAATTAAAAGAAAATTATTGAATTATGACAAGATTATAAATCAATGTTATAAATCGATCGAATTTACTTCAATGGAATGTTGTTGCAGGAAAAAATTAGATTTTATATTGAGATTGGTTTGAGAGTATATCATGAGAGATGATTGTTATATGGAATGTTGAAAAGTTAATATTTTATATTTTTTTAAACTAAATATTTTATCAAAATAAGTATGTTGCTTAATTGTCGGGTTATGGATAATGGGTGGTCGCGGAACCCAATGACATTTCGTGGGTTTTGAATTTCAAAATTTACTGCTGATTGCTTTGCATAAAAAAGGAATTAATGAGATTTCCTATTAATTTGGACATGTTTGATTATAAAAAAATGCAAAAATGTTCTATGTTTGAGATCCTTTCATAGTTGCTATGGTCGTTACAAGATCTTATATAATAAATTATGAAAAAGATAAGATGAAATACCACCTCAAACAAAAAATTATATAAGTCTTAGTAAAACATAATTTTAAAAATTTTCAAAATATTTCATTCATTAATAATTAAAAAAAGTTAAATACCAAAAAAAATATAAATTCCTTAAAAAAACACTGCTGTAGGTCGATGACAAAAGAAAAAGGACATTTTATTTAATTACTTTCTTAATAGTTCATAAAAATATGTCATATACTCCACTCACTCTTCTTTTTTTTACAATCACAAGTGATATTTTAATGATCGCTACTAACAATAAAAAGTCTATATTTTTCTTATCACAACCATAACTAATCTCCACTAACTAGCTGTGACAAGTATTTGAAAAGAAAAGAGAAACCTTTAGCCATTAGTTACCAATTAGTAGCTGTCATAGAGAAAACGCGATAAAACCCACAAACCAGAAGCTACAAATTGTGTTAACCTTTAAATAAAGACAGCTACTAATTAAAAGAGGTAACAAAAATTTAAAGTCATAAATGAAAATCTAGTTGTTAAGCAGACCTACCACACGTTTAAATCAACAAAACAATCCTTTCTTCGTTTTTGGAGTTTAACTACTTTTTTAATATTTGTTTTTTAATACTTTTTACCAACCAATTCGTGGTGGCAATTTAGTTCTTTTTTTAAGTATGCGCTGCATTAAAAATTTTATGTTGGTTTTAAGAAAGAGGTTTATCTTAAATTCAATAAATAGTTACTAATTTTGTTTAATACTTATATCTTTTCATTTTTACTTTGTAGAAGGCTTGACCCACTTTCTGATATTGTGTTTATTTAGTCTTTTTGAAAAAAAAAAATAATATTGTACAGCTTTTTGTTTGTATGATTTTATGTAAAGTTTAATGTTTAAATTAGTGTTTTTGGTAAAGTTTTTTTTTATAAATGTTTTGAAGAACTTTAATTATGATTTAAAGCTTAACTTTTAAACATATTTAGAGTTATGTTGTTTTGATATGTAGAAATGTTTACTTAAACTGAATACAAACCGACTTTTTATATCGATTTTCTATAATTTTTATCTAAAAAGTTTTTTCATAAATGTTAGAAAAAATAATGTGAATTTGATGAAAAATTTTCAGCTTTAAATTTTAAAGTTGACCTATGACCTCAGCTTAGTCAGTGATGGTTCCTAGACTTTAACACCATAATTGTGTTGAATTCTTCTCAATTCCTTGAAATTAAACCATTTATTGACCATAAAGTTATTTTTCCATAAAGAGATTATGATATTTGCAGAAAAGATGTTGGTTCATAAAAAAATGCTTATACCAAATTTCAAGACTCTATCCAGCAAAAGTAAAACGAATTACTTCCAAAAGAATAACATTTATCACCACTTCAAAAGTAGCACTAAGTGAATTTTTTTTTTCATCTGTGGAAGTGATATATTTTGAATTTCAAATAAGCGAAAAGAATTAAATTTTTTTAATTGAATTGATAAATTTCAAATTCCAAAAAAAGAACATAAAAATGACTTCTTCAGAATGTCTTCAGAAAAAGTGAATTTGGAATCAAATAAAAAGCACATCCTTTCTTTGACAAGCCTATGTTAAAATCATTACTTCTTCAGGTCTTTTTCAGTACTTTCACAAAGTAAATTCTTCTTTTTCGCTTCTTTGGAAGTTCTTTTTTGCTTGGTAGTAGTATTTAAAAAAAAGTTATAAACGTTAATGTCATATTCTGTAGGTATTGGCGACTACGATCAACATTTCAATTACAAAAAACTGTATCTGTTTGAAAATTCTACCATCTAAACGGAAGGACATGGCCAAATCTTCATTGAATCTAGGGATATAGAATAAGTTACAATAAACGTAAAACGTTTTTAAGGAGATGGCGACTACGGTCAAGTTTTTAATGCCAAAAAAATGCAATTGTTTAAAAATGTCTACCTTATAAACGGAATCTAATAGGGATACAGAATATGTTACAATGGAAATATTATGTCTAATATTTCAAATGGTGAATGGTATAGGTGGGAAAGTCAAAAAACAACTTAGAGAATCCTAAATATCTGGTATTCCAAAGTCGACTTAAAGCAACATATTACTTACTCCCAAATACAAAATCAACCACGCGTCAGTATGGTTTGAAAAGTTTAACCTATAAAAACATAATTTAACATTAAAACAATTCATTATACATTAAACAAAAAAAAAAAAACAGAAAAAGGCTTAAAATGAGTAAAACCGTTTTTGATGTACTCGCCCGAGTAAATATATCTTTGGCCGAATTAACGTTCAGATATACCGTACTGCCCTCCTCAACAACATAATTTAAACGCCTTTAATGGTATTTATGTTTATGATGAACTACTTTATTTTTAATTCTACTTACTACCAACAGACTGACAGATCGTTCTGACTTTGGACGCTCAACAAACTGACAACATGCTGTTAAAACTGTTACAAAAGTTACTGATCTTTTAAGACTAATCACGGTCTTTGTGCTTTTTTTTAAATATGCAATTTTAAAACTTCTGTTTACAATACAACTAAAAATAAATATTAAAACTTTAAACGAAACAAAAAACGAAAATCCCTTTTTTTTCATTTGCAATAAGCGTGGATTATAAAGAAGTCTGTCTGGTTGATTTCCATATATTTATTGAAAATCATGCAGATCATATTGTGTTTTCTCTGTATTTTATCTTACAGCATGTTGCCAACTTTTCAAGTTGTTGAAATATGATGATCGATAGATGTTGCCTGGATTTTGTTGCTTTACATATCGGCTTGATTCATTGTTTTGTCTGTTTGTATATTTGTTCAATTATGCATAAATTTATGTTGATTTAATGGATTCGTTCACTATATATGTATGCAGGAGTATTTGACTTGACATGCCTGCCATTCCGTTATCCTTATATGGATAAAGCAAAGGGCCACCCATGTTGTGAACATTATTAAAATTGCATAAATATTTAGTAGCAGTATCGTTCTAGTAAAGTTAACAAATATTTTTTAATTATTATTACAACCATATATGGCAGGGTATCATTCAATTTTAAGTTACATAGTTTCATTAAGATTAAGCTATATAAACGATGGATATTGGAAGAACTTGATTAACTCTTATGAATTACAACCTGTAACAGACCACCCTCAGTTTTAAGATTTTCTCATAACTTATTTTCAAATAAACAAAAAAATGCACTTCCTAATTTCACTTCCTTTTTAAAAAAATCTGGGAAATTTATATAAAAAAAAAATCAATTACACTCTTCACAACACATGACTCGTGTCGTTAAGTATCAATAATTAAAAATTTCCACAATGATTTGCTAGTTAACGGTCAATAGTTTAAGACCACCCCATAAACATGTGAAAATATTTGTACCGAAAACAATTTAGGGAAAATCCTTTTAAATTAAACATCCAACAAAAGCAGAAGAAATAAAAAACTGACAAAACAATTAATTTTAACAAATTGCTGCAATATAGGAAGTAAATTTCAAATACTCATAGCAGTTGCAAAAGATAAAGCAATGCAACCAACCAACCAACCATGAGTGTGGTCCACTTGTAAAGATTTTGTGGAAAGAACAAATGATTGCCGTAAAAACAAAGACCATTAGTAAAATGAATTGCATAAAACTGAAATAAAATTTGTATTAAATTGAAGAGATTTTCATAAAAAGAAAAGACAATTCATTTCGATTATATGGTTAAGTAGGAAATACAATAAATTGAGATGTTAAAATACAATAAAAAAGAACTATAGTTAAAAATTCTTTAAACAAACGAGTTGAAGAACAAATTTGTCTTATATGCAACACAAGCACAAAGAGAAACTTCCGGTCTGGTCAAGATTGTTGGTGATGAACTAAAGAAATAGAGACAGACAGTCAAACAGGCAAAAGGACATAAAATTGAGTTGTCAAAAGTCTAGTTTCTTATACATATTAAGGCTTTGCAGGTATCGTGTCTTTGAGTTGACAACAATTGTAAAGTAATATTTTTATGTCATTTATTGTGAGTTTTTGTTTTTAAGTAAGTTGTAAGCATAAATAAAAATGCTGCAAACGGATTTCCGGAGCAAAAGTGTGCAAGATACAAATTGCGTCCCTTTTATAGAAATATACATTTTAAATCATTTTTTGTGAACCTTAAGGACATTTATAGCATTTTAGTTGATAAATATTTATATAAGAAATGTTAGTGATGAGATATTAAACCATTTTTTCTTATCTAACATATTTTAATAAAAAGACAAGCCAGAAATAACTTTTTTATACGCCAATTAAAAGTACTACAATGTAACAGGATAAGGAGCAAAAAAATCCATTAAAACACTAGGCATTCGTCGAATTTAGATTCAATTGAAAAAGGAGCGGATTTGATATAGTATACATCAGGTTATCATCCTAACCTTACATACTCACTGATGTAGGGTATTATATGGTCGTCTATGATCTACTATACATACTTGTTTTTACTGTGTTTCTTACACATAAAAATAATCCATATTTTTAACATACATGCTGGTATATTGTATATCGGTCATAAAGTACCAAGTATGTGATAGAAAAATATATTCGTTTATGCCGAATCTTGTATATCCATAATCAAATCATATGTCGTAAAAATAAACTAAATATCGGAAGATGGCAATATATATGGAGTTTTATAATTAAATTATTTTGATCAGTATCATTTTCGGATTAGATTTGGTTAATTTATAGAACAAGTTAAAAATGTAATAATTTTTCTATTAAATTTCTATCATAAACTAATGATAAGATTTATCTATATACATTAGAGTGCTCCAAAAAAACTAAGTTTCGAATTTTGACCGTCCCACCACCCCTAAAATTGTTTTACGGGTTATAAAAATAACGCTATTTCTGTATACATTACGATTCTTTGACAATAAAATGCAAAACAAATTGTTTAATGACAAAACTTTTGTGAAAACTGAAAAAATTGCATATTTTCCCCTTGTAAATGCATCTTCAAACTTCAGAGCCGTTGCGGCACCAGTTAACGTAATCCTATTGACCTAATTTTTTGTACGACTTATTTTTATAACCCATAGAATAATTCTAGTGGGGACGACGACCTGTTGGATAAATTTTTTTCCCTTCATACAAGCTTGGAGCACTTCGTTTCAAAAAACAAAATGTTTCCCGGTTTTGTGACTTCACAACTTTTTGGAAGGTTTTAATATCAGTGTCCACTATGCTGTAATAATTTTATCGAAATTCTAACTCCTTCCTTTGCATATTTCAGGCGGAAACCACTGGTTTTGAGCGACATTGTTTACAGAGGAGAAACTGCAGAATTTATAGGAAAATATGCTTTAATAATTGATTTTATAGGAAAAATCAAAAAAAAAATATAAACAAATTTCTTTACAATCAAAGTATTTTTTTTTTTTTTTTTTGCTGAAACAAATGGTGCAAAAAATCTATCATTAACTCTTTAGATGTGATGAGTCTTGAAATTTTTAGATTTTAAACTTTCAAACGCTATATTTCGCAAACGAAACGAAAGTTATAAGCCCAGAAATTTGTCATTTTACAAGTTATATCTGGAACATTAACTGGGTGTAGTTTTATTAAGTTCAAAGGTGATAAAAACACCATTAGTTGATGAAATTGAATTTATTTATATATAAATAAATTGAAATTATTAACCCACAAGTTGACATTATAACCATCATAACTGCTAAACGGATTAAAATAAATTAAAAATTTTTACACTATTTTTTAATGGCATTAAATATAATATTTACGAATGATAAAATCAAGTTTCGAAATGTTTTTCTTTTTTTCTTATGCATTTATAGTGTCAAATTAATTTTATATATCTTAAATTTTCCTATAGAATATTATACTAAAGTCGGATTTGAAATATGTTCAGCAGTTTTCGGTCTATCAAAAAATTTCGCCCAAAATCGGTGCAAGAGTTGAAATTTTAACAAAATAATTACAGCAATGTTAGTGATGATCCAAAATCTTTCATAAATGGTACGATATCACTATTTCAAAAATGTTGCGTGAAGCCTAATATATAAAAATTAATATGTGTTTGTTTGTATGTTTGAATTTACGTTATAGACTACTGCTAAACGGCTGAACCAATTTTCTTAAAATTTTCACAGCGTATTCCTGTATGTCTGGAATAGTTGATAGGCTTTCTATTTTGAAATTTCAAGTGGGCGAGGAGCCACGCCCATATTAAGAAAATATAAAATCCATATATTTGCGATAATATAAGTTATATTATATAACAGAGTCCTCAAATTTTGTTGAAACCACTTTAGTGTCAATATAATTATTAAGAATAAAAAATGGGCGAACTTGCATTAAGGGGCACCTCATATATAAATTAAATACAAAAAATCTTAAAAAATCGTAAAATTTTGCACGAATAGCTTTAATATCAAAAAAAATTTTGGGTAAAAATTTGGCGGACAACACATGAGGGGAGCGGCACCTCCCATACTAATTAAATACAAAAATTTGTTTATCTGGGAAACTAATAGAACTAAATTCTTAAAATTTTGCACTAAGAACATAAATATTCGTTTGAAAATGTTCAAGTAAAAATAGCGGACTTTCATCTGGGAGGGCTTGGAGCCTATTAGAAAAACCTATAAAGCCTATCTGAAAAACTATTAGAGCTAGAATTTTTAAATTTTACTTGAAGAACTTTGAAAGTCATCTGAGCATTTAGAGTATAACGGGCAGACTTCCAATGGGGTACATGGTACATCCCATATGAATTAAATACAATTTTTTTTTTTAGCTGGAAAACTAATAGAACTAGATTCTTGAAATTTTGCACAAATTTCTTTAATATTCATCTGAACATTTTGGCGGCCTTTCATCTGGGAGGACTTGGAGTCCCCAAATAAATAAAATAGAAAAATACTTTTATCTGAGAAACTATTAGAGCTAGAATCTTTAAATTTTACTTGAAGAACTTTGATAGTCTTCTGAACATTTAGAGAATAACAGGCGGACTGGGGGGCTGGGCACCACATATATGAATTAAATATAAAATTTCGTATTTCTTAAAAACCTCATTTGACCCTAGTTCCATTCAAAGTTTAATTTCAGAGAAACACTTAAACGTCCGTAACTCAACTCTAATTACTAGTATTATGATAAAATTTGGCATAAAATAAGTTTTATATGAATCAAAATCACACCCTAGAATTTTATGAGAATCGGTCCATATTTGACTCTGGTCGCCATATAACTCCATTTCCAAAACATATATTTTATAACCTTAAAAAAGTCAGGAGAAAAATCTGACACATACGATGTATCACGTACGATATTTAAAAATGTTCATTATAAAATTACTAATGAAAAATATGTCCCATAGTGTAAGAAATTAAAATAAAAAGATACACCTACAGAATTCGCAGATTTTCGTAAATATTTACATCTACTTTAAAAACACTACCGTTATTTGTCACATATAATATCGCCATATTTTAATCCATATTTTGGAAAACAAGGTTCCGAATGGGATGATTCTTTTTGCAAATATAGTATTCTTTAAATGGAACAGAATGACAAAATTTTTTTCCAAATACTCCTAATTTTACAAAATCTATACCACTCTGAAAGCGTGCGAATGTCATATCGTATGGAATTGCCCATATGTTGGTCTTCATAAAATCCAAAGTTTCGAGAAGAACATAGAATATATGGTTTTAATTTATAGCAAACATAAATTTTTAATAAAAATCGGATGAAATCATATAAACAAGCGTATACATTGACAGATTTAGTTCTTCAATAAAATAAATTAGAACGTACGAGAAGCATGTGTAGGTCATGCAGAAATAAATGACCAGAAAACTTATAAAACACCGCATTTTCATTAGAATTAATTGTCAAATGTTTTAAACAAGTATGAAATTCATTTCTCTACCTTTAGCAAACCCCAAATCAATTTTTACTATAACGAATCAATTTTATTTACGCCCACAAAACAAACTCGATCATATGAAATTTGCTCGAATTTGTTCTACCCGATGACAAAAAACAACAAAAGTGTAATAATCACCGAAACATAATCATTGACACCTTAGAACAAAATTTGCAATGCACATCTGGAAAATTTTTTCCAAAAACTATTTTTTATTCGTTAGAATTTAAAAACAATTAGCGGAACCTTGACTGAACACTTTTTCTGTTAGTAGAAACAATAAGAATTTATAATAATAAAAGCAAAAATGGAAAAACAATGAAAAACACTTAACAAAAGTGATAATGACACAAACGAATCATAGAAATTCAATTAAAGTGACCAGTACACAATGGCATGAATTAAACAATGAGCAAACAAAATCAAGAAAACAATGGGTATGTCTAATAAATTTGTTATGCTCGATATACGTTTTCCATTTAGTCTAAACGACAAAAGAAAATCAATTTTAAAATGAAATTGTATTGCTTATGAATTTAAAATGAAATTGTATTGCTTATGAATTGACAATAAATAAAACGAGTTTTTTGCTGTGAAAATTTCCCAAGAATTTTGCAAGAAATTTAGGTATAGAGCGTGTCATCAAGTGTTTCCAAAGTAGACAAAAAGGCGTCGTAAATTTTAAATTTCAATAATATTCTAAAGAAAAGTTAAAGAAAAAAATGAAAAACAGTGAGTGAAATAAATTAAATTAAATTAGAAGATTTAAAAATTATATTCTTTTGAAAAGGAACTGTATTTAAAATTAATGTTTTGCATTAATTTCAATATTTTACAGAGAATTAATAAACATAATATAGCATTTCAAGCCACGTCTATAAAAAATTTTAAAAAATGCAACTCTGACAACATGTAAAAGAAATTAAACCTTAATTTCTTTAAAGAAATTAAGTTTAAAAAGAGTTAATTTATATTTATGAAGCAATTTTCTTTTACAAACTAAAAAGATTTCATTCTTTTAAACGTTTATTATTAAGAAAACCTGAAAAGCTTATGTTTCCTTTGCACTTCTTAAAAAAAACGTAGGCGTGTGACAATTAAAAATTGCATCGATGTTTTCTCACCACAAATACCAAAACACACTCAGTTGTAGTTTATTAATTTGTTATTCTATCACCCCGCTTCCATCTCTGTCCATACCAACTGCTGTGATAAGTTGTTGTAATATTTAACTTTGAACTAATTATTTCAAAAGAATAAAATTGTAATAAAATCAAGCACAGAGAAAACGATTCTTCGATTTGTGTTTGTAAACGAATTTTAATCATTAAAAATCATGCAGTACAATTGAATTTCTTACTGCAAATGAAATAAGGATGAGAAGAGATGACATAGAGTAAAAGGTAAACCATGTAGTAGTTGATTCAAGTCACAGTGCAATCAAATCTGGGTGGAAAAAAAAACAAATACGTAAAACCTACCAAAAGTACAGCGATTGACCATCAGCATTGTTACTTAATTGTATTTAAACACGAAACTTTTTTAAATTGTTCAAGTTCTTATACTTTTTTACTTGTTTTCGTCTCTCAATTTTGGGTAAATAAAAATCTTAATGAAAGACAGACATAAACATACATGATCTTTTGTATGTTGTCTTACACTTTTAGTCTGGAAAGACCAACCAATTTGGTTTTAAAATAATTCAAATGAAATCGTTACTTGGAGAGAGTAAAGAGTTATTAAAAATTTTAAATATAATTTTCAATTTCTAAAAAATTATATGCAAATTATTAGAAGCGTATTTAATCAAGCGTTACTTGTCCTAAATGTAATATTCATCACTCTTCACTTACTGATCTGAAGGTGGAGGTTCACGCGTTGTACTCGGCAATACGTTAAAGGTTTTTGTCAAAAGATAGTGTCTTCTCATTTAACAAATTTCACACTGTAGTTTGCAACTAGTCTGCTTCAAAAAATTCAGCAATTTTCAACTTTTGACTCGTCGGCGCTGATCAGGGTTGTATTTTGCTTTGTGTAGGTGTGTAATTGCCCAAAATCCAAAACTATAAAGACATCTATCAGACAAATTCAAAACAGAAATTCATCTCAGGACCCTGGATTATATATTTGGGTTTTTATGGTAGGAATTAAAAATGGTCCTTCGAACCAGAAGGTTTACTTATTCCATACTCTACAATCCAACCTAATTGACACTACAGTCAAATATCTTTGGCGTCATGGTGCTTCTGCCAGATCAAAATTAAAGTGTTTGGGAGGAGAATTTGCTACTTCCGCGTACTATTAGTTTTGATCCACAAAGATGACTCTATCTGGAATACACTTTACTTTAGAACAGGGTAACCAAAATTAGCTTAATTGAATACTGGTGATTAGACTTAGATCATATTGGACCTAAAGAATAAAAAAATAAAAACGACTCTGATTTTGTGGTTTAATAAAATACTCCCTACTCTTACTTCTGTCATAAGGTACGTACGTGCCTCATTTAGCCCACTTTTTTCCATATGCAGTAAGATTTTATAAAATGTGCGTGGAATTGCAATTGTTGTGCAAAGTGCAACAGCATAAACGCAAATATAGTTTAATTTTGTCCAATGATTTCCAAAGAACTTGAATAATCAACCACAAATAAAGCTTTATGTGGTGCTGCAGAATATTGAAATGTTTTCACAACTTGTTGTTTTCCTGTTGTATGTTGTGGCTGTTGTTAAACAAAGATCACGTGGCATTTAATAGGCGTCAGAATGTACAAACAGTTTTTATTTGGTGAATTTGTAGTTGCTCGACAAGGCAGGAAAATCACTACGTTATATGGTGATGCTGCATCCAATATTCTTGTTAGATTGCGTGGTTAGTAAGCATTCATCAATTGGCGATGATACACTTTCAAAGTTACATTTTTTGTTGTTGAAGATTTTAGTTTTGTTTTGCTGACAATAAAATGCGTTAACGTTTTTACACATAAATGCTTAAGCATTTCTTTTGCTACTACTACAAAATTCAGACATACATTCATACATATTTTCATTTCATTCATTTATTCACAACCAGTCACAGTGTCAGTCAGCCTGCCAAGAAGACTGCTATGAAGAGTTTACACATATGGAGTTCATACAGAAGCTCAAATGAAAACAAATTAAAAATTTACTTTTATTTAGAATTTCTGCGTGCGTTTATGTTTTTTGTGGCTTTAGGGTTTAACAAGTCTTTGGCATCAGCTTGATATTTATTCACATACGGTAGGAAAATGTGGCATAATTAAAACAAGTGTTTCAGTGTTGCTCGTTGCAACTCTAACAAGTTTGTTTGGCATCATTTTAATAAAGTGGTGACAAGATTTTTATTTGTTAGCAACTTTTTTGGTTGTTTTTTTTTTCTTCATTCTAAAGCTGAGATATTAAAATTAAGGTAGTTGTTAAATATTTTCGTTTCTTTTTTTTAATTTCTCGGGATTTTTTAATAAAACATTTTTAGTGGTTTCTTTAAAGCACAATTATTGATGATTAATATGGTCAAGTGTTGAGTGGCTTCATGTTCATTTTACAAATGATGGTTATTTACTGTGGCCAGTCTTTGTTATAATTTTTCAAAGAAGTTTAAAACATTAGGCGTTTTTTTGATAAATAAATTGCTGCCTTTTGTTTCCTTTGTTAATGCTTTGATTTTACAGAATCATCAAGCTTTATTTATTCACATGACGGACAAGTTTAATGTTTTGATAGTGGGTTGCGTCGCCACTTGTCTGATGCACTTGCTGCGCAAAAGTTCAATCAACTTTTGTTAGGAGGATAATAAATAAGTAAGAAAATGAAAATATCTTACTGAAGTTTAATGTAAAAATGGGGTTCAACTTTAATGTACTAACCCTCATTTTCACAATCTTTAGTTATCGTTTAAACAGAAGTTATTCCTCTAGTAAAAACAATTTTAGTATGAAAACTGTAAAATAATCGTGCAGCATATTTTTAAAATAAGTAAGAATGTATAGTCGGCCATGGCTGATTATTTTATAATTGCGGAACATTTTTACTTATAGTTGAAACAAAAAATGGATTTTCTAAAGGAGGGGGTAAGGGTAAAAATGGACTTATCCTTTTAAATAACTTTGATGTAGATTTTTATCGTGTTATTAGTGTTTATAAGTGGCCCGATCGTTACAAATATCAGCGGTGTTTTTTAACTTCAATAAAACTAAGTTTTGCAAAAGCCCAGCAAAAAAAGAACTTACAAAGAAGCGAAAAAGTAGTAGAATTTACTCCATGTACTGAAAAAGACTTGAAGAAGTTATGATTTTAACATAGGCTTATCATAGTAGGAATGTCCTTCTTATTTGATTCCATATTCACAACATCTGAAGTCATTCTGAGGAAATAATTTTGAATGTTATTTTTTGAATTTATTAGGAAGTGAAATTGTAGTATAAATTTAACTTAAATTAAATTAACATAAATAAATTACACGCATTAATCCAACTCCAAAATAAAATTAATTTAATTAAAAAAAATTCAGTACAAAAAATATACTTTAAATTAAAAAAATTGATTATTTTCGCTTCTTGGATGTCAATAAACATTACTTCCACAGAAGGTAAAAAAATTACTAAGTGCTACTTTTGAAGTGGTGATAAATGTTATACTTTTGGAAGTTATTCGTTATATTTTTGCAAGCTTAACATAGAAACACAGACCAACAGAGAGACATAGCGAAATCGATTCAAAGTGATTCTGATACTTTAGTGATACTTTAAGGGTGCAGGACCAAGATTTTAGGGTATTTCAAACATTAACGCAAACGCACGATATTTGTTTGTTAAAGATTTAATTAAAAGAATTAATGAAATTTTGTATATAGATTCATTAGCTTTTTTTGTTTTTCACTTTTTTTCGGATATCGATCAGATTCGGACTGCTTAAAAAAAATATTAGTACAGTATACTTGTTAGAACCTAAGTTAGATTTAATGTTCACTATAAATTTCTTTTTAATAAAATCCTTATATTTCAATGATTTTAATAAATTCCAAACACAATTAAAATCCTGTAAGAAAATATCAGAATTGATGATGTATTAATTAAATTAAATAAGAAATAAATTAAATATTCAATAAAACTAAAAAATTATATTAATTGTTTTTGAAATGTTTAGTACTTTTATTTAGAACGCATTTTTGGTTGAAACAGATAGCGAAATGAAAACTTGTTTTAGTTGTTTTTTTAGTTCGATTTAAAAATAGGATTCTTTTTTTATAGATTTTTTACAAAAAATCGATTTTCTACCAAAAATTCGATTTTCTATTGAAAATTAGATTTTTATTTTAAATTTTTTTCTGATGAAAATTTCATTTTCTAAAAAATTCTATTTCATATTAATGTTCTGTTAAAAAGTTCTATCAAAATTTATTTTCCATAGAAAGCTGTTATTGTAATATTTTGGGGATGCACTTGGCCGCTATGAAGATCCAACGGGGAGGCACATGATATATTATTAAAACACAAACAGCCTTATCTACCATTTTAAAAATTTTACTGGAGAAGCAAAAGACTATTTAAATTGAAAAGTTTGCTTCTGTTCAATTTATTTTTATTAAATAAGATAAATTTAAAAGTAAACCTTCATATTTTTTTGTAAAGATTGTTGATAATGATGTTTAAATATAAAAATGAACTTTTTGTCTTATTTTATTATTTTTTACAAATTAAAGTTCTATCGAACTTTTGAAATAAACGCCAGGTATTTGTTTCAATTTAAATATCCAAAGAATTACAAGTTTGAACAAAATGAACATATTTTCCACACATATCATTAACGGTTACTGTTTAACCGTTACAAAAAAAAAGAAACAATTCGATATTTAATAAAAAATCACCTAAAACACCCAACAATTTTAAAATTTCTTACACAAAAATTACAAGCTAACTGCGTTAAATTAAATATTTGGCGTGTTTTTGCGTTATATGTGCTTAAAACAAACAAAAGATCAAATCAATGTTTTTAATTTGATAATTTTAATGAAATTAAAACGGTACATTTTAAATAAATATTTTTATTACATATATACATATGTATTCTGTATTATATAGTACAATCAAAACTACAATACATGCGTGCGTTAGTCCTGGCCTCAGCCACCACACATCATCATCATTATGCATCCGTACACATGCCTAAATACCCATTAAACTTTAAAACTTAAAACAACAAGCAAGCGTGGTTAAACTCAATAAAATTGGTGATTTTTCAAATGATATCAAATGCAAACAGAATTTTGAAATAAACAACAGAAATTGAGTCTGAAAGGAATTATGATTTTGTTGCAAAACTAACAGAAATTCGAAGGAGCATTGGATGAAGTAGAAAAAAAAACAAAACAACGAATTATTTAAAACTTACAAAGCATCACTTAAATGAACACTTGGCTTATCGGGTGTGTATTTTGGCATCTTAACGTTAAGAGGAACGAGTTGTTTAAGAGTTGTATACAAAGACAAACCGCGATAAAACTATAACGTTTGATCTAGTGGAAATAGGTTAGGTAGGTGAAGAAACTCAGTTTCCTGATCGTAATTCTTAAGAAGCAGTGGTAAAGAAAGTGTTCCAAAGTTTCACTATCCTTTCCACATGTTCAACATTCGTTTGAATCCGAAATAACAAAAAATATAAAATTGTATCGACCCTGATCTGATTTTGTGGAAAAATAATATAAAATGAAATCAATATTTTATAAAAACTTATCCGCGTACCTTCTTTCACTAAAGCTTAACATTGTAGTTATGACGAGATCATAACTGGGATAAAATCCCAGTGAGAGAATTAAAAGCGAAGGGATAAAATTGAGTTGAAGTGAAAAGAAGGGGTAGTTTTGAAACCGAAAAATCCCTAGTGTTGATGACCAGTGAATGTGTAAGAATTGCTGCTGTTGTTGCTACGAATCTACAACAATGCAACATATTGGTGCAGCAGTGCAATAACCAACATTTAAAGTAAAAACCAACTGACATTGATAATAATATGGCGCGTTAAATTTAATCTTCTTAAGAACTCAACTTAAATCATGAAAAAAAACTGAATGAATGAAATACAACAACAAAAGACCTGCAACATATCATCAGAGTATTAAAAATCCCAAGGTAGAGTAGAGCATAGTAAGTAAAGTCTTATAAGTAGTGTTGGCATCACTCTGCATCATTATCAACTAAGAAATTCCTCCCGATGGAGTGCGCAAGTATACGCGTGGCTCTGTGCTTTGGATTTGTTTTTGTATTTTTCTCCATAGTCATTTTGCTAATGTTGCTGTAGCAGCTAACGTTGAAAAAAACCTCTTTAAAAATTATATAAAATTTCTGAAATCATATTTTCTTTTAAAGTAGAACTCTTCACTGCGGGAGCACATCATAAAATAAGAAACGGCTTCTTTTACAGCAGCCAGACGGTAAGTGAGAGCACGTTAACAGCCCATGCATTAAGTCCGCCATAATAATAGCAAGAAAGCCAGTAACAAAAAAAAAAACTAAGAAATATAATAAAACTGTTTACAGTGATGATAGTTAGAGTAGACAAACATATATCCCATATAGAATGTTGAGAATACTAGGGTTGCTAAAGTGATATTTTTTAAGATTTTTTTTCAATTCCATAAATCAAAGGTTTTCGAATGAAGCTTTTCTAATAGAGTTTTTAAATTTAAACAAAGTGTCACTTTTACTTTCTGTGGTTAAGAGTTCATTGTACTCTTTAAATGACAGAACTTTAATGGATCTATTTTGTTTCCTGTAAGATTTTTGCTTTTTACCATAATTTTTCATTCATTCATTATTGTGAATGAATAATTTATGCGGGTTTCACGGTACCAAATATTTGGACGGATAATACAAAAATAAAAATCAAGGTAGAATTGACCAAATTACCGAGCTGATGATGGTGAGCCAACAGAGTCTCTGATGCAATCGATCCCACAACACCTTTTTGTTCGTGAAAAAATTACCGCAGTTGTGAATATTAAGAAATTTTATAAAAATTTCACATCAGTTTTTTTGTAAATTGTTGTAAATTAAACTATTGTGAGTTTTCGAAGCAAAGAGAGAAAACTATATAGAAATATATATGCCGTCCTATGTTAACATATCTGACAATCTGAGTACCATATGACCATTTGGAATATACGCGCTAGAGAATCACATACTGTTACTTGGAACAATGGAACGGTGGGTAAAATCACTAACCCTAAATAGTAAAGGTAAAGAAAGCTTTCCATTAGAGTAAAATTCGTAAATAGATTAAGACAAATGTGGAACACATTCGTCGTTTTTACGTACTCCAGGTACAAAAATTAAGATTATGAATATTCCTTTCATAGATTTCTATATTCTTTTAATATATTCAATGTCTCCTCCAACTTTTTTTATCAAAAGGACTTTAATAAAACAATCACCAGTTTTCTTATATATTCTTACAAATCACTAAAAAGCTTGCAACTCCAAGTAGATCTATGGAATATGATTACCTTTCTTTTTCCTCTGACTGTGTATAAACTTTCCATGCAAATCTCAATAACAAAAGAGGAAAAGGAAAACATTTTGACAAGATCAGGTTCCAAGTAAAAACATAACTCAAGTTTTTTCGCATATCTAAATTGTCAAGCTTTACTTTATATATTTCCAACGTGAGTGATAGAATCGGCCTCAAGTTGTATGACCTTTATAAAATGTTCCAAAGAGAATATTACATTCTTAATTTTAATTTTTCAAAACTCATTGTTGTCCAAATTCATAAAAAATACTCTTATGATCGACAAATCTAAAAAAATCTAAAATCTATCTAAAATTGGATTAAAATCTTACATAACAAATCATTATTATATTTTTTTTTCCAAAAAATTTTATTAAAAAATTATCTTTTTATACCATACACCACTTTAGGGTTTGTGCTGATGTTTGTAATATACAAAATATTCCACCTATATCCACTTTAATGTATACCAATTGACTTTGAATAGCTTTCTGAGTGAATTAAGCTATGTTCGTCCGTCTGGCTAACTGTCCATTTAAACCTTGTGCGCAAGATACAGGTCGCAATTTTCAAGATAATTGGATGAAATTTGGCACACTTTCTTGTTTTTGCTCAAGGACTATTGAAAATGGATAAAATCGGTTCATTATTTCGCCTAGCCCCCAAACAACCGTACCCCCGAACAGGGTCTTTGGGCTCATAATTAAGTTTAATGTTCTATTATGTAAATAAAAGTCGACAAAACTTATATTTATAGAACTTTTAAAGACATTTCCGATGTTTTAATGATCGGGCCTCATTTGACCCTAGCACCCCTACAAAATCCCTTCAAAAATGACTTGAAGGTCAAAATTCACCTATAAAAACTAATACTTTTAAATTCTATATAAATAACTTTGAAGTAGA
Organism: Lucilia cuprina; assembly: GCF_022045245.1. Classification (NCBI taxonomy): domain Eukaryota; kingdom Metazoa; phylum Arthropoda; class Insecta; order Diptera; family Calliphoridae; genus Lucilia; species Lucilia cuprina. Next base: position 48,386,795 of record NC_060951.1, on the reverse strand, counting down.
CGTGAAATCCTCTACCAACATTTCTAAGAATTGGCCCATATTTTTGTTGAAAATCCAAAATAAATTCTCTTTAAGAAATCTTTATCATTTTTTTTTAAATTCTCGTTAGTTTATGTTAAACATTTTTGAAAAATTCTACTTTTTGATAAAAATCTGTAAAAAAAAATTTTTTTTAGGAAAATTTTTATTTACAGAAAATTTATGTTTCTCTTTTTAAAGATTTTGATTAAAAATGGTTTATATATTTATTAATTGAAATGCTTAAAAACAGAAAATATTTCAAAAATTCTCTTTTCGAAACTACACTAACAAATTCCATCATTTGGCAGCTCTACAAATATATTAAATAGTAGTGACTTCTTTTTTAATTACACTCAAAAAAAGCTGGTGTATTTTACACAACAGGGAGTGTATTTCTGTGTTGTAAAATCATAATCATCATTATCGTCTTACTCAACAACATCATCAGTCGTTATGAAAAGAATCGTATTTCACAGTTCCACAATACAGTTTCTCATGCATTCGATTTACTGGTGAGATTATTTGGGCTAAAGAATTGGTGGCTCTTGTGGAAAATATTTTTTGCTTTACCATTAAAAAATCTCAACAGCCAACAATCATCAGTAAAATCAGTGTGTTGATGATTTTGGCATTAATTTATGAGTGCGTTTAATTTGAGAGAATGTTATGCATCATTCTAAAGAAAACATTGTAAAAAAATATCTAAGATGATGGTCAGTCAGTCAGACAGGACAGACAGACAGTTAGTTAGTTAGTAAAAAGCATTAACATGTTGGTTGCTGCATTTTTACTGCTGCCAACCAAAGTCATTTCTACTCGTCAATTCTACTCAATGTCTTTGATTCTATCTTAATATGACGTTGAACTGTCTTGTATCATTTGATGATTTGCTTGTTTAATTTCTGTTAAATTTCCTTAAGACTTACAAGTCGTATAAACAAAGATCGTTTCATGTGATGTTTACGACATTTATGCCACATTTAATTGTTGCAGTTGCCGTTTCTTTTACTTATTTTTTGTTAGATGGAAACAACACAATAACATACTACGATGTTGTTTCACATTTTGTCCAGAACCCAGAGATTTGTGCTGTCAGCATAGTTTTTAAGTCACATTACAGGATATTGAAGTATCACAAAGTGAGTATTTGTGGTGGCCTTAAAATGCTGACTGCTGCGGTTGGGGTAGGTATGTCTTACCGAGTGTATGTTTGATGACCGATAATTAGCATGTGTTTTGACATTAAGAATTAAAGCTTTAAGTGTTGATTTTATTAGTTTTGTTTCGAGGATTTGTTCTTAGTGTGTTTATACTTAATTCTGACTACAGCAACAAACAACATTGTGACTGTAGCTGTCATCGTACTGTTAATCTGCATAAAATTTTCTTGACTTTTATAACATTTCCGGATTTAATGATTTAATTGATTTAATGACTTCTTGGATTTCTATAAAGTCTACATTTACATAGTTGTTGTTAGTTCGTTAGTTAATGAAGATGGATAGAAAAGAAAAACTTATACGATTTAAGGCAGATTAAATGATTGACACATTTACAGAACAAGAAATCTCATGGGATTTTGTGAAAATTTATTGCAAAGCAATAAAGTATAGAATTTATAATAAAAATTTAAATTGTTTTCTATATAAATAAGTTTTTAATGAAATCTAAAATTAGCTTATGAGAAAAAAATAAACAAGTAAATAAAAATATAGCAAATCAAGCCTTGAATTGCTTAAATTAATATTTTTTTAAACAAATTGTGTCAAGTAAAAAGGTTGTGGGTGATAATCCTTTAAAAATACAAATTTTCTAAATCTAAGGAGTGAGATCGAAAAATTCTTAACATACATATATGTTTATAAAAAAGAAACCACTAAACTTACAGCTTTATTTTTTTTATTTGATTCAAATTATTATTACAATTTACAAAAAAAAATATTTTTATAGTTTTAATCACTAGTGATGAAATTTTGAACCCTTTTCGAAAACCCTTCCATTAACGTTTTTATAGTGCTTTCTGTCACTTTGCTCGAACATGTAGTCCATCTCCGTTAAAAATCTACCACACTTTTGGACACCTTTTTTGTACTCTTCAATTCTCTTTTAACAAGAGCCCAATATCTCTCCACTGGCCTTAGCTCCGGGCACTTTGTAGGATTTGCCTCTCTTGGTACAAATACCACATTATTGTTCTTGTACCACTCAAGGTCTTGTTTACCATAGTGACAGGATGCCAAGTCAGCCAAAAATAAGTGGACACATTATGAAGTCTTATGAATGGAAGCAGCCTTTTTTGTAAACATTCCTTGATGTAAATTTCGGTATTTATAGAGCCCGTTGTAACAAATGATTGGCTTCTTTTGCCGCAACTGCATATTGCTTGCCATACCAAGAACTTTCTGGGAAATTTTGTCTGCTTTTGGGTCCTAAACTTTTCTTCAACATTCCCTCGAGCATCAGCAACATAAAACTTTTGACCTGGAAGTTGCGAAAAACCTGCCAGAACATACGTTTCGTCATCCAAGAATATTTTTTTATAAAACTTGACTTCAATTTCCGTGCTCTGTTTTTGGCCTCTAAATTTTTAGCAGCGTTCTTGTCAGGAACTTTTTGAGCCTTGTATGTTTTTAAACCTGCATTAGCTTTAACTTTTCGTACCAAATAGTCCGAGCACTGAGCTAACCGAGGTGCTTTCCTACCGGATGTGTTGGGAGCTCTTTTGAAAATGCGTTCTATTTTTTTGGCTTTAGAAACATCATGTGGACCATTCCTTCTACCTGAACCTGGTTTCCTATCAACTGACAAGTTCTCCCGGTACTGTTTAATAACATTGGAAACAGTTTGACGGCAGACCTTTGTATGCTTGGCCAACTTTTTATAAGACCAAGTTGGGTTTAGTTGAAAATATTTAATAATTTCAGTACTCACTTTTTTCTGGTCACTCATTTTAATCAGATTAACAAAAAAATTAATATAATTGACATTACACATAATAACTGACATGTTTTTCAAAGGTAACTTGATCAAAAAAAAAAATCAAATAATACATTGGTTGAAAAATGTAATGAAAAACGTGTGTTAAGAATTTTTCGATCTCACTCCTTATCTACTAAAAATTTCGCAAAATTTTCTTATCATAAAAAAATTTTAAAATTTTGAAAAAATAATCTAATTTATATTGAAAAAAATTTGATAGTAAAAAATTCTCCAAAAATTATATTTTAAGAAAATCTACCAAAAAAATTAATTTTATAAAAATTTTTCAATAAATTCTTTCTTCAAGAAAATTTTAGTTAAATTCTCTTTTTTAAAATATGTTCGATAAATTCTCTTCTACTAGAAAATTAAAAAAAAAATTCGACAAATTCTCTTTTTATATAACAACTTTAAAAAGCCCTTTTTTATAAAACAATTTTGAAAAATTATTCTTTTATAAAATGTCTTCTTTCTTTTCTAGAAAATTATTTAACTTAATTCTCTTTTTCTAGAAAATTGTTAATAAATTCTTTTAAGAAATTTAAAACAAATCTCTTTTTCTATGAAATTTCCAAAATATCTCCCTTTACAGAATAATTTGGGAAAATTATTTTTTATGAAATATTTTTAAGAAATTCTTTTTGTATAGAATATTTTTGCTAATTTCTCTTTTTCAGAATATATAAAAAAAATATTTTTTTAATGAAAAAAATGTTCCATATAATTATATTTTCATAAAAAATTTAGAAAAATTATCTTTTAATAGAAAGTTATGAAAAATTTTCCTTTTATACAAAATCTTTGATAAATTCTGTTTCGATAAAACTTTTTTTCAAAAAATTCTATATATTTTGAATTGTCGAAAACTTTTACTTTTCTATAGAAAATTTGAAAAAAAAAATTTCTAAAAAATATTTGGATTATAAACCAATTTAATTAAAAAATCTGACGAATATTTTTGACAAAATATATTTTTCAATAACAAATTTAAAAAAAAATAATTTTTCTAATTTTAAATTAATTAAATTTATTCTTAAAGAATTTTCAAGAATTAATTTTCAAAAATTCTATTAAACAATTTTGGAAAATGATCTCTTTATTGAATATCATCGATAAATTCTCTTTTTCTAGAATATTAAAAAATATTTTTTTACTATAAAATTTTTAATAAATTCTCTATTTCAAGATTTTTTTTAATAAATTCTCTTTTATTTCAAGAAAATTATAGATAATTTCTATTTTTGTTTAAAATGTTCTCTTTTAACTTGGACGTTCTGCCTTTCAAGTTTAATTTTTTTACCAATACACCAACACCTTTTAAAATTGAAACAAACTTGCTTTTCATTTTCTCTTTCCACCTTCTTTAAAAAAATAATTTTTTGTATTTATTTGTATTTAAAAAAAAAAATTATTCAAAATTAAAAATATTGTGAATAAAATTACTAAATATAATGAAAATGGCATCTTGAAACAAAAAATTGCCTGCAGCCTACGTCACAGAAGCAAAACTTGAAAGCAAAACTTTCAGGTGTAACTGCTCCAAAACTTGTAGGTGTAACTAAGTTTTTATATAGATTTATCAAATGATTTTTCTTTCAAAGAAGATCTTTGGTAAAATTCTCTTTTCATAGAAAATTTTCCAAAATTTCTTTTTATATCAAATTGCCTAAAACTTCTACTTTTTATAGAAAATATTCGCTAAAAATCTATTTTGCTAAAGAATATTCTTAATATATTCCTTTTTTAACAAATTAAAAAATTCTTTTGCCATAGAAAATTTTTAATTAACAAGTTTTTCTTGGAAAATCTTAAAAAAAATAAAATTTTCTATACATTTTTTTTAAATTCCCACTATCATAGACAACCTTCGATTAAATTATTATTTTTTTAAATATAAATAAAAATTTCCTTGTTTTTAAAAAGTGTTCAATAGAATTATTTTTTTATACAAAATTTTTAACATTTTTAAAAGATTTAATTTTATTAAATAATTTTTGAAAATTCAATAATAAAAAATGGTAGTAAAATTTTTTATATAAATTTTTAGATTTTTCATAATTTTTTTGAAAAAAAAAATAGAAAAATCAATTTTTATAGATTTTTTTAATTATCAATTTATAGCAAATTTTAGAAAAATATTTTTTTGTATTGATTTTCTATAAAAAATTGTATTTTTTTAAGATTTAAAAAATGTTTCTTTAAAAAAATTAATTACGCTAAGGAGGACATGACAGTTATGTGCATGTATTATTAAGTTATCTACTTTTACCCCAAATTCATATCATTTCCTTTCAACAATTTAAACAATAAGAAAGCTTTTGATTAAAAATTATTGCGACCCAATTGACAATTCACGACCATAAATTTTACTAAAACATGAACAAATACAAAAATAAATTTATGTATTTATGTTCAATATAAATATATGAATATTTTGCATGATTTTAACATAAACAAAGCCAGTGATTATCAGAAAAAGGTCGCCCCGAGGGTCCCACGCGAAACATATATACAATATTCATAAATAAAAAAAGAAAACAGGACAAGTTAAAAAACAGTAGCCTTTACAATTGATGTACAGATACAATAATTTGCAGAATATTCATGAATACATTTTAATCGATGGCAATATTCAATTTGCAATTGTAAATTAAAAAAAAACACAGATAAACAAGGAATAAAAATACTTGTAAAAAAAGAAGGCGTAGAGTGGGTTTTACGTACACCAAAACAAAAACAATATAGATAAAAATACAAGGATTAACAAGAAAAAAGACCAATGGGCATTTAAACGTTAATCATGTCACACAGGAAATAAAAAAAATGCTACTACCAACTGATGGTAAGTGTGCCCGTGTGGGTTTTTGGGACAGAAAAAAGCTTGGAGTTTCAAATAAGACAACAACAAGGTGGTAATTAATGAAGGGATACAATGAAAATGATTAATGACTAAAACCAGAAGAAATTTTTTTTAACAAGGAAACAAAGAAAAATGGTCAAGTTTGGCGCCATTTATAGAAAAAAATAAGCATTCTGAAATACAAAATTTTAAGTAAATTTTTTCGTTAATTTTAAAACATAAATTTTAAATACTTGAGGCTAAACAATGATTTTGTTTTAAAGAATTTATATTTAAAATACAACTCCCCAAAACCACAGGAGTTTATGTTAAATGAACTCTTTTCTTGCTCAAATGTGTCTGGTTATGAGTTTATGAACAGGAACTGCCAATACTTGACAAATTCAAGTGGAAACCTTGAAAGTGTTTATTTAATAGTGGTTACAACTGGGCAAAAATATTTATTATTACTAAAACCTTCTTAACTGCTGCTACTTCTTCAGAATCTTTTATCTACCACTTTTGCAACAACCTTAAATTGACACTGTGGCAACAACAAGTAGCTAAGCTTTTTTTTATAAAGTGCTTGGTTGGTTTCTTTGTATATATTTTTGCTTTTTAAAGATTTTCTACTTATGTTTTATTTCTTTTGACTTTACAAAATTATTATTACAAGTGTTATGAACAACATTTTTTGTGTTATTAAAAATATATAATTCATTTCTGGATGTCGAATGTTTTTGTTGAAGCCTGTAGGCGAATTCAATAAAAACAACACTTGAACTCTTGTCGTTTTATTTGTAAGAAATTTTTCTTGGCGTTTTTTTCACAAAATTAAAAAATGAAATACAAGAAACAGTAGCAAAAATAAACATTGAAAAATTATTTATAAAACACTTACCGACAAAGTAATTCTTGAAATTCTTAAAGTCTGTCACAAAATTATTGATCTGTAAGAATACAAAAAAAAAAGTGAAATTAATTTTTTCTAAATTTTAAAATTATAAATACTAAGAATTATTTGCTATACTTCAAACTCAGAGACGTATTCTTGACTTATGACTCAATACAACCCCCCTGCTGGTAAAACTTTTTTGAACTTTGCCAGTTAAAATTACTCTATCGTTATCTAGAGTCGTACATCTCTGTTTAATAAATTGCTGACAAAATTTATGACATGTGTCACACAAGCTATTCACATGATAACTTAACTACTCTGTAAATTATCGCTGCATGAGAAAAGTGAAACTTTTTTATATTTCAGTCATTATTGTCTTAAATTCTACAAGTTTTATTTAATCGTTTTCAAGAAGAAAAACAATTATGTCAGCAAGTTAATCACTAATTTCAAGTGCAAGTGTTGAACTTGTATTACACCCTAGGGAAACTTTCAAAAACAAGAACTTAAGAAGATGAATTTTGTGTTCTCTGTGTATCAAGCAAAAATAAAGGAATTATTGGTGGAGAATTATTGTGTATTTTTATGAATTTTTTTTCAACATTGCTTTTTCGTGAGAATCGAGTAGTAAGGAATTGTTTAGTGTGACACTTGTTATATAATTGTAACGCTGAAAATTCGTTCAAGCTATGAAATCCGCTTTATTAGCGCTCATTTTATTGTATTTACATATCTCATCAAGTGATGAACTAAATGTTAAAGTTTACAATAACATTTATTACATTTATTTGTATTATTGTTTTGTCTTTGTTGTGACAGTTGAAGTCACCAAAGTCGGTCAAAAGCATTTTCGGACTGATACTCAGAGGCTTATAAATCGGTTAATATACATAGCTATCTTCGAGTATGACTCGGTTCGTTCCGGAGCAAAGATTTAGTTGTCGTGGGAACGTATGATTTTAACCCATTATATGCTATAGTTCCTCATTTTAAATATTATAATACAATATAAAATATAATGAATAATTGAAAACATAAATAGTTACTTACCCTCTTTAAACACAATAAACTTTTATCCTCCATCAAAAATAAATATTTAAATAACAATCAATGAAATTATATGCAAAATATATTCAATTAAAAAAAACAAATATGAATGTATAGTCAAACGTAGCCGACCATATGATACCCTACACCAGTCAGTATGTATGTTAAAAATGGGGATTATTTAAAAAATAAAGCATTTGATTTGTTTTTTAACTTTATTTCGGAATATTTTTATTTTTTTTTTTTTTCAAAAAAAGAAATTTTTTACAAGAGGGCTCAAAGTCATTAGTGTTTATAAGTTTAAAAGTGAAAAATGACTTAAAAGTCAAAGTCATTTTCTGAAGGGGAGTTTGTATGGGGTCAAATGAAGCCCGATCATTACAATCTGTAGTGTCATTTAAAGTTCTATAAAACTAGGTTTTCTCGACTTTTGTTGACATAATAGATAATTTAAATTAATTATAAGCCCAAAGGTCCTATTTGGGGGGTACGGTTGTATGGGGGCTATTCGGAATAATGGACAGATATTAACCATTCAAGGCTTCGTCCTTGGGGCAATAGGCGTGTGTGCCAATTATCATCCAATTATCTTGCGCACAAGGTTTACATGGACAACCGATTGGTATACTTTAAGGTGGGTATAGGACAAATATTTGTGTATGTTACAAACATCAGCACAAAACTAATATACCCTCCCCACTAAAGTGGTGTAGGGTATAAATACTGTAATTTTTCACAAAACTAATGCCCGTATTTACAAAGAGGAATGTAAAACAATATTATATAAACCGAGTAGTTTTCATACAACATTTTAAAAATTGTTTTCTTTTCTTCTTTCTGAATTTGGTCATTTTTGGGCAATTTGTAATGGCCAATACATATTTTAAATAAACATGGACTGTGGATAATTAAGTTCCCTGGTAACATTTCCTGGTGTATTGTCAGTTTCAAATTATGTCTTATTGCCAATCTTAATAAGACTTTTTGAAATAGAAGTTGATCTATTCAAAGTAATTTCATTAAAAAGCTACACCTAAAAAATAAATGAGCTGATATTCACAGAAAAAACTGAAATTCAGTTTTAATTATCAAAATAATTGTATTAAGCAAGTTTTGCACCTATAACCAAAATGATGATATCAATTACCAAATTTGTAAAAAAATAAAAATATATATATTTTTTCCAAATAACGAATTAATCAGAACAATTAATGTCGATAATTGAAACAAGATTTAACATTGATTAATTCATTAATTGTATAAGTTAAATATTTAATAAATATAAAATTGATATTTTATTAAAACAATCAAATTATTAATCGATTACAAAAACGTTAAAGGAATACTAGACCTTTAACAATGCGTTCAGCATTTACAAAAATTATCACTTTATTGTCACAATTTAACATATAAAGTTTTTCATAAATTGTCAAGAAAGTTGAATATTATATGCCTACAATTTTATTGACTATTTAAGAATTATAAATATTGCTAGCACAAAAATTCAAAATAAAATATTAAAAATTAATCTAAAATAGAAAAGAAGGCCAGAAAATTTTTTTCAATCAATTAAAAAATTAATTGAATTAATTAAAAATTTAATCAAATTTTTACACTTAAGTTTCAAACAGTTTCAAATAAACGAGATAATTAAGACAAATAAAAATTTGTTTAAATAAAAAATAAAGAAAATTAAAACATGTTAATTGAAAATAAACTACTGATAATTTTTTCTGTGTTGGTATAAAGACATACCCTCCCCAAGTAGAAAATGAGTTTTGCGCTTATAACTTTCTAAGCTTATTTTATAGAAACCTAAATCTTAGTCAAATATTAAAAGGTTTGGTCAATATTTGACTTTAGAGACATATAACCCCCTGTGAAATACGAAATTAATGTACAGGCCATGGTTTGGTGGGTATATAACTTGTCGTTTTTGAATTTGTAAAATATGGAACCGTTTTATTTAGTTAAACTCAACAACTTTTTAACTATATTATTTAGTTTAAAGCCAAAATCTTTTTTAAAAACTTTATATCGAAATGGGTCTTATGAAAACTGAATGTTCATTTCAGACGCACAGATAAGTTATATCGCACAGGGACTAAACGTTTTTGTTTTTGAATTGCGAAAATATATGGACCCATTTTATTTGGTTAAAACTCAACAACTTTTGTTAAAAATCTATATCAGTTAGAAACAAAATGTTCATTCGAGACGGACAGATATGTTATAAGTCGAAGACAAACTAGATATACAGACGGACTAGACTGATATATGGCTAGGTTGATAGGAAGATGTTTGTAAAATTTGGCACAAACTAGTTTTATAGGAAACTAAATTTCTTTATACAATTTTATAAGTCCCCATTTGCAACATGAGTTTTACGCTCATTACAGTCTGATCGTAGCATCTATAACGGTGAAATTTGACATGACCAAATTTTATAGGAACCTTTGTCAAATTTTATAAAGATTGATCTATAATTGACCCTACACCAATATAACCAAATTTTATTCAGTTTAAACTCAACAACTTTTATAAAAAATCTATATCAGAATTAGAACAAAATGTTTATTGCAGACGGACATATAAGCTATAATTCGTAGACTGATTAGACATTGTTGTTTTTAAATTGCGAAAGGACATGAGCCCATTTTATTTAGTTTAAACTCCCAGACGGACAGATAAGTTATAAATAACAGCCGGACTAGATATATTTGTTTTTGAATAAGGAAAATATAGACGGACTGGACTGATATATGATTAGGTTGATAGGATGATGTATATTACATTAAATCTGAAGAAGTACACATAGGCCACTGATGAGCCTCTTGAGCTCTCATGCTAAATGTAATATATTTTAATGTTGAGAAACTCAGTTTCCTTGGCATAATTGCTAAGTATTGTCAGAAATGTTATATCCGGAATAATATCACTCCCAAGATATACAAACGGACATGTAACATACATATAGACTTAGAACCGAAATTATAAATATATGTTATACAGGCATTTAGATGCAAAAACAGACTGACTGGAATGATATATGTATATTATTTACTTAACATAGACTAATTAATGGACCAACAAAAATCCTTGTAAAATGTATGCAGACAGACTAGAATATCAGACAAACAGACATATGGGTTAACACAAAGATAGACAAACGGACATATAACATACATACATTGACTCGAAAGCAAACTGACAAATATATAGACGGAAAAACATACAAGATTATTAAATCAAAACCCAAAATTTGGGATTTCAGGAACCGAATTCCTTTCGCTCAAATTCAAAAATGTTTCTAATAAATAAAGAAAATTCTATAGTCGGACAGATGGGTATAAAACACATCAAGCATCATACTTAATGATATGATGAGAAAAAAATTTTCATTCCAATCAGACGAACTGGAGTATTATACATTCATATTTAGCTACAAATTGACGGACTAACAGAAATTCCTGTGAAATGACAACATTGTTAAATCAAAACACAAGATTTGGGATTTGGATTTTCCTAAATTCAAAAACTTGTCTAATAAATTTAGAAATATTTAAAGTTTAATAGACTGGTATAAAGCATCAGACAAAATAGCAAGCAGATGGTCTGGCTAATTCTTTATGAGATAGACGGACAACTTAAATTTATTAATAATTTTCTTAGAGAAAAACTTTAATGTAGAATTTATGACAAATAGTCAAATTTACAAAAATTTCGAAATACATACATATGTATATAAAATTTTGTAATTTTTTTTTCATGTTTTAAATTAATGAAACTAGTATTTATTGAGATAGACGGACAAATTGAGAAATACTAAAGGACCAAATACGTTAGCGTAAAGACGGACAAATTGAGAAATACTAAAGGACCAAATACGGTAGCGTAAAGACGGACTTGTTCAGAAATTCATACAAATTCAAACGTATGAATATATCGAACGTATTGTGACGAATTGAGACTTACAAATTAAAACAAAGTGAGTCAGATGGAAATTTTAATATTTAAAAAAAAAATTGGACATAGATAAAAGATTGATCGGCGATTCAGGAAGGTTGAGATAGACGGACAAATTAGGAGATACTTGTTCGGAAATTCATACAATTTGATACGTGCGGATATATCGAAAGTATTGTGACGAATTGAGACTTACGAATTAAAACATAGTGAGTCAGACGGACTAATGGAAACAGCCAGATTAATTATAGTTAAAAAAAAGAAAAATACATATAAGTAGATTAAGACGGACGGACTAAAAAAACACTTTTCTGTTCGGCGAAAAAATTGAATCGGTTGCAAAAATTAAGACAATAAACAGAAATATATTTTTATACAATTTTAATTAAATTTTCTTGCAAGTATTATTAATATAAAATTAATTTGTTTATATTGCTAAATTGAAACGGACAAACTGAAAGGGTCATAGAATATACAAACAAAAATGCGGACGATTTGAAATATAGATATAAATTGGTTAATAAATCGGACGGGAAGAAACCAAAGAACTAATATATTGAAATTCATAAACAGATTGATATGATGAACATACAATTTGAGACTTGGGGATATAAACCTCTGAGGCAGATTGAGATAAACAGACAAATTGGAAATAACTGACGAACGAGATAAGGCAGCATAATACAGACGGACTAATAAATACATATACTTGCGGAATTAAAGCAAAGTGAGACAGACGGTGTAGTGGAAACAAAAAGTTTCATTATAAATAGAAAAGTATATGTAGATTAAGAGGGACGGACATAATACTATTATTAACAAATATTTTAATGACTTGCGAATATATCAAACGTACAGTGACGTATTGAGTCTTACAAATTAAAACAAAGTGAATCGGACGGACTAATTAAAGAAGACAGATTAAAGTTATTTCATACAAAATTAAAATTATATGTAGATAAGACGGACGGATTAAAAATATTGCTTTGTTAACGGATTGAATTGGGACAATATTGAAGTACGAACGTAAGGATATATTGAACACATCGTAGCGGATTACGAGTTAAAGCAAAATGTGTCAGACAAACTAGGACAGACGGACATAATATTATTATTAACAAATATTTTAATTAAAATACATATTTTTATTAAAATATTTATTGTAACCTTTATTAATATAAAATTAATTCATTTAAAAATGTAAATTGAGACAGGCGGTGTGACAGGGAAATCGTTAAATTAATCAGATTAATAATTATAGATTTATAAATAGGAAGGACAAATTAAACGGAACTAATTTATTAAAATGCAATGACATATTGTTATGCAGACTTATTAAAATATGAAACGGACTATTTTTGATATATCAATAACTGACAAAGAAATTGAATATGTTTAATTTATAAAAATTATATTTTTTTAATAATTATAACTCTAAAACTAAAATGTTTAAAAATATACATTAATAGACTGATAGGTATAATATTTATATTAAAAATATATAGGTATTAATTAAAGTATTCTTAAAAAATGTTTAATATTTTTTTAATATTGTTAATTCTTTCGAAATTTTGATTTGCTCACAGATTAAATCGGACTAAGTTCAAATTAAAAAATTGGTCAATTGAATAAAAATGACCGAGCATTCGAATGGACCTATACTGATACAAGCATGTTGATAAATTCTACGAAACGATTATAATGAGTTTGATAAGAAAAAACAGATTTATGGAAATACAAATTTAATCAGACAGAACAATAATGTTAGACCTATAGAATTAAACGAACAATTTCTGATTAATCGATATACCTACTATGAGCCACAAATTTGGATTTAAAATTAAAGCGCACTGAGAAATTCAAACGGACGGACTTTTTTTACCAAATTATACAAAACCTTTAAATGCAATTTTAATTAAAATTTTTAAAGAAATCATAAAAAAATTAAATTTATTTTTTTAGTTGTTATCAAAAATTAAATCTCCACAAAAATAAAAAAATTATTTTTTTTTATAGAAAATGTAAATTTAAAAGTTTTTTTTTTAAGAATTTTTAGAATAGATACCTATGAAACTCATAATAATTAAAAAAAAAAATATAACGATTTTTTTTTTGTAATTGTCATATTACAATTCTGCCTTCGTTGTTATAAATTTAATTAAAAATTCCTATAATTTTAATTACAATTTTATAAAATATTCTACAATATTCTTATATTTTGAACAAATTAAATATTTTGCTATACATAAGTACTTCAAAAAAGTTAAAAAAATATATAGTTGATGGAGGATAATTAAAAAAATCACTTTATTCTAAAAATGTTTTAAAAACTCACATGCACGATTGTAGGGTACCTTTAGGAATTACTTGCAGAAACAAAATTTTAATTTTCAAATCTACATATTAACCTTGCAAATAGCGCAAATGAATAGAGAACTAAATGTATAATCCTCATTGAAAACACAATTCTCTGCCCAATTATCAATCACTAAAGAAAAAACAACAATATTATAAAACAGCTTACAACCAATACATTTAAACAAATATTTCCCTATAAAAACCAACCCACCAAGTAAACGGACAACCAACAAACAACTAGGTATTTCCCGCGAAAATAAACCAACCTGCTGACTGACCCACCAAACAGACGAATAGCCAACCATCATTCTACTTACACAAACATTATTACCAATAAAAGAAATCTGTTTCCCGCAAAAAAAAGAAGTGACAAAAACTACCTTTAAACAAATATTGCCGCAAAATAACCAAACCACTGAACCACCAAACAGACGAACTACAAACACTTACACAAACAACAATACCATCAAAAAAACTATCCCGCGAAAAAATACCAACCCACACTGACTGCCCCACCAAACAGACGAACAACCAACAATCTATCCACTTACACAAACATCAATACCAACAAAAGAAAACTGTTTCCCGCGAAAAAAATATCTGAAAACAACTACAAAAACAAAAACTACATTCAAACAAATATTTCCCGCAAAAAACACCAACCAACTGACCCACCAAACAGACGAACTACCAACAAACTACTTACACAAACAACAATACCATCAAAAAACCTATTTCCCGCGAAAATAAACCAACCCACTGACTGACCCACCTAACAGACAAACAGCCAACAAATTATTTAACTAAATTCAAAAACAAAAAATATGTGACAGAAAATACCAAAAAAAAGTGAAAAGACAGCAGCGATAATCAAGTGAACTGAGAAAAATCTTAACTCTGCCAACTCCTACCCTGCTGCACAAAACAACAACAACTACTTTTTTATGCAGCAAATAATACGAGAATAATCCAAGCATCGCTGTTTTTATCCAAACAAGAATTCTACTAAACTCTTTCCCATACAAACATTCATTCATTCACACAAAAACCTCCTACTTCTCCCACCACAAACTCAATACAAAAAGAAAACCCCTCTCTATTTCACAAAATTCTGTTTGAACTTGAAAAAAAAAACAACAAAAATTGACTGCTTAACTAAAAACAAAATTAATAAAAAACTTACTAACAACAAGTGCAGCAGAGAACTACATAAAAGCAGAGCCTATGGCAGAGCAGAGAATTTGGTTAATATACACTATTTGCACATTTTTTTTAAAATTTTACCAAATTATTTAAAATATTAACAATTAGTATTAACAAAAATTAACAACAATTAACAAATTAATACAATTTTGCAAAAAAAAAACTCTGCTGCAGAGCTGTACCATACAAACGTTTATGTAAGTGTGTGTTTGTTTGTACTATTTATTCTTAATAAAAAAGTTTAATTAAATAAATGTTCTTTTAAACTAATTTTTTAAAAACACTTTCACTTAAACTTGTCCTTTTAACTTTTATTTAAATAATAAACTTTTTTGGTTAAACATTAACTTTAAAAAACTTCTTTACTCTTCTCACTACACGACTTTACGCACGCACTGTTCACTTAACAATAAATAACTTGATTAATAGATGATGAAGATATGCATTGCACTTGACAAAAATCACGCCATAAGAAATACCGTTAGGTGGGAGAGCATTAGTAAGACAAAAACAAACACAGTGGGTCAATATGAGGGGAAATATGGCTACATATGATGTAATATAATAATTAGATTAAAATGTAATAATCATTATAAAATAAATTTAATTAATTGCTATATTTAATATAAAATAGATAAATTTATATAAAACCATTAAATTAAATTTCTATTCATTGAAATTTTTTAAAATGTTTGATAAATATTCTATTTATAGAAAATTATTGTAAAATTCACTATTTTGAAAAATTTTGAGCCTAAATATTATGAACTGCTTTCATATAATATTTAAGAATAAGTTGCTAAATTGTATGAATTTTTTAATTTTTATTTTTATTTATTATACAAAATTCGCTAATAAAGGATTACTATCTACTAAATATGGAAACAGATTTGTAGATAATAGACTTTGTTAGCATTTTTTCATGAATATTGCAGAAAAAAGTAAAAATTAAACAAATTCAGTCATGTCCAAATTAATACATTCTATGAACTTTTAATATTTTGAATGAAAATGGTTTGGGAAAAAATGTTCGATTCAAACAATTTATTACAAAATACATTCAAGTTATGTATTTTTTTTTCTCTGTATATTTTTAAAACTCAAAATCCCAAATTTTTGGATTTGTACAAATAATATAAATAGAAGTTTTTAAAGTATTTGATAATAAATTTTAAAAGAAGCAAATTTAAACTGTATATAAGGAATTTTAATAATGTAAAAAAAATTTTTAAACTTTTTTTGAATTATGTACTTATAATGCACTGCATCGGAGGAGCTGGAATAATTTACAATTTTAAAATTATCCAAATTTTTTTCATAATAAAATTTCATAAATTTTTTTTATTTCTCCAAAATCGTGAAAATTTTTATTTAAAAAATGTTGATATGTAAATTTTTATCTTAAAAACATTTTTTGTAAATTTCTGTTTTATAAAAAAAAACTTTCTACAAAATTTTGCTATAAATATTTTATTTAGAGGAAAAATATTCATTAATTTCAATAGCTTTAGCAAACTTTTCATTAGTTACATTTCTATTTATAGAAAAATTTTTCATAAATACTACGTTTTTTCACCACTGTCAATCATCGTTTTTGTATGAATTTGCAGGCATACATATTTTACATACAAACTACATATGTATGTATGTCTCAACATACATATTTATAACTTACAAATAATCTTACCCCACCACCTTCTCTTTCAATATTCCATAAAATGTATGTTAGTAACTCATTTGCATATGAATTTGCATGCATTTACGAAATAATATTCACTCTTACCTATAACACTCTTTGACAAAACAAAACTTTATTGTGTTGATGAAATTTAGAAAAATCAAGAATTTTCCAGAATACATGTTTTGTTTCTATTGTAGACTGTACCAAAAAATTCATCTCGCCCCACCACACACTTTTCTAACAAGTATTCATATTTTTGGCAATAAGAATGTTAGTAAATCATCTGCACATTCATGCATAACTATGTATGTTTTACGTCTTTACTCTCTTAAAAAAAACTATACTATCAAATGACTTCTATACCCTCACCAACCCCTTCATAAGAAACAAAAATATATTTTGTTGGTAAAAGTAGTTATGAGAGCTAATATATATTCGCAACAAGTGTCTGTTTCTCATTTAAAGGGACATATTTACATCATTATTATGATTTAAAAATTTAAACTAAGTAATTCGCTCATATAATTGCTACTGCGCAGCATTTACTGCGCAACTGGTGTATGCATATGTAGGCATGTGTCCATGAAAGTGAGAGTATTAAAATGCAGAGTAGAGTACTAGAAGGAAAGCTTAAAATAATTTTGGAAACGGAAATCTGTTTACAATAACAACTTAATAGTTTTGTTTACTAATACATTCTCATTAGTTAGTGTTTCCAGATCAACATCGAAAGTTATTTGCTTAAACCTTTGCTTCTAGCTTTAAACTATAGTGTATTAATATTGGGAAATATTGTGTTGCCAGTTAAAGGGATTTTAGTATAAATGGGGTATTTTTGTGAAGGTATTTAGGACAAATATAGTTTTCTATTAATATAACCAAATAAATTCAACATAAAAATGTTATCAAAAGAATTTTTCTTTTTCATAAAAACTATTAATTAAAATATCATGTTATAGTTATATTCGGGTATAACAGACTATACAATACCATACGAGTATATTTTAAGTGATTTATTTTTCATAAAAAAACTTTCATGTTCAATTTTACCTTAATTCCAAAGTATTTAAGCAATTTATTGATGAAAAACTATTTTTCTAAATGAGGCTTTAAATAGGAGAATAGATCAAACATAGGCGACCCTTACTAAATTTTGGAAAAAATAGATATATACATATATTTTAAAATAACAATTAGTTTTATTGAGTTTCATTGCGCTACTAATGGTTATAAGTAAATATATGACATTAAAGACATTTTTTGAAGGGCGGTTTTTATGGGGGATAGGGTCAAGTAAGGGCCGATCATTGCGAAAATATGTGGTGATATTTATTCTTATATAAAATTTATTTGTGCCAATGGAGAGATATTAGTATATTTGACGTAATTATGGCATAGGAGCCCAATTTGAGAAGTGCGGTTGTATTGGGGCTATGAAATAATGGACCGATTTCAACTATTTTCAATAGGCTTTGTCGTTGTGCCATAAAACACATTTCATGCATGTACCTTGCGCATAAGGTTAATATGGACAGCCAGCTAGACAGACGACGGACGGATATGCCTTAATCGACTCAAAGAGTAATTCTGAATCGATCGATATAATTTAATGTGGGTGAAGGCCAAATTTTATTTGTTACAAGGACCAACACCCTCCCCACTATAGTGGTTAAGGGTATAAAAATATTATTGATATTCATTAATATTTTCATTATCTTCCAAAAAACTTTGAAAGTATGAGTATTCCACCAGATATAAGATTATTTCAAGAGCATGTTTAATATTTTTTTGTGATCTGAAAACCATTGTTAAAGTTTTGTGAAGAATACCCAGTTTTAACTTGAAATCGACAATAACGAATTTTGATTAATTTTAATAATTATTTAATTTACCCAAATTTTCACCATGTCTATCTATTTTTTAGCTTTAAAATATACTGACAGTTTTTATACAAAATTTGTCTTAACTAAAAGAATATCTTCCGGTTAACCGAAAATATTGGAACATGTTGATATTTATCCAAATTTATGATATCAAATTCAAATCTACTCAAAAAGTAATATTGCTCTCCATACTTTAGAGGTGTAGGGTACCTACATAAAATAAAAGTTACAATTAAATACTTGTAATTAGCCTGCAGTTATTGACAATATATTATTAAAATCATCAGCAGAATTAACGACAATATCAAAAACTCAAACGCAAATTCCACAACTACCACATACCAATTATGATGGCGGCTACTTATTGCTGCTGGTTGGCAGTTACCAGTCATCAACAAAGTTTCCTCACTTGTCCACACATCCAGTTAAAAATCAGCAGCAATAAGCCCACATCCAGTTAAATTTTCGCTTCCAGTTATTCACAGTAGTAGTGGTTGTGATTGAAGATTAAAAGCTTTTGGCTATAAGTGATCAGTGATTCAACACAAAAAAGGACAATGCCTCTAACTGGACTCCAAACGATACTTATACCATCTTCAATTATTTATTGTTAAAGTTTACTTTGTATAATTAATATTTTAAATTAATAACAATTGTAGTTCATATCCACTTAATTCTAATGAATACACAGATTTATTGCCAACATGATGGAGGATGTGTTAAATAATTTATCCATTTTTCCATTTCAAATGATGATCAATCATTTTTTCTTTACAGTTTAGAAATTTGATTAAGTAAGAAATTATTTAGATCTTGTTTTTATACCCTACACTGTGGACTAAATGTATGATTAGATTATGCTGATGTCTGTAACACCCGTAAATTCCTCCTTTGAGTAACATTCTACTCTTGAAAATGTTTTCAAAATATTGGAATTGATTAAAAACAATTAATAAATATGAAAAATTTCTTTAGTATAATGAGCAATTTCGTTTATTGAATTAAATATTTCATTGTTATATGCAAAAAGGAACATTTCGTAATGATGTGATTTCTTGAATTCATCCTTTATTTCACCTTATAGTGTCTACATTTCAACATTAATTTCTTATAGTTTAGGGTAACATGTTGTCAATCTAGATCGACTATTCTTTCTTACATATTCCTCTTTGTATTGTGATTTCTTTTGATCTGAGTGGGAAATGAGAAACAAGTTTTTTCTGCTTGTTAGTTAGATCCTCTTCAATTATGTAACTTAAGTCTTTTTATGCCAACCAGCAACAAAATGTAAAGGGAAAAATTGATTGAAAACGAATTTGAAATATCCTCCATATCATGACATCATTAGGTTGAAGAGAATCAAATCTGGACTATATATATATTTACTTTGTTTCATGCAACTCTGAAATCATCCCAAATTCAAAATTTGTTTAAGTTTCACTTAAAATCAAAATTTATAAGATATTGTGAGGTGACAAACTGCATTAGATACTTAACCACCATCGATTATTTTTCAATGCTGAACACATGTTTTCCACTAATATGGTAGTGTTTTTCAACTTGACAGCCAACCTAGTCCCTCAGACTCAGACACTGAAGATGTAGTTTACATTTAACAGGTTAGCTAGTCAGCGTTATTGGGCTTCTTTGTCGTAATTCATCTCCATGGAATATGTTTTTTGGATCTCTGCAAATATGACATTTATGTTGTGATGTTTATAAGCACGCTTATTCAAAACAATGGCGTACGACTTTATTTACGATTTGCAACTACAACATATGAATATACTTGCCTCAAGTACATGCAACAAATTGTCTTCCTTTCTGAACCTATACTATTCAAATATTGTGTGTTCTTCTTTTGAAATACATAATCAAAATGATGACAACAACGTTCAATCTGTGTAAGCAAATTAAATATTAACTTTTACTTATATTGTTGTTCTTGTCGATGTTTGTGATTGTAATCTTATTCGATGATGTTAATTGTTTGCTGTTATTTATGTTTGGAGGTAAATATATAATGCTACGATACCACCACATCTCTTGGTATTATGTTGGTTGTTGCAGCCACATTTAAATTGGATGTAGTATGTGTCTTTGAAAGAAGTTGAGCGAAAATAAAACCCGCATCATGGTTGTTGAACTCGTAGTTCAATTTCATTTAGATCAAATTACTTTACCTTAATGATTATGATTTAGCATTTGACTGAAAGAGTTTGACTTGTCACAAGATGTTTAAAATAATACCCATCATTTGTACTTTGTTTAGGTTAAAAAAACTATAAAGGTTTACATAAAGTGATGCGAGATAGAAAGATAGATAGATAGATAGATAGATAGATAGATAGATAGATAGATAGATAGATAGATAGATAGATAGATAGATAGATAGATAGATAGATAGATAGATAGATAGATAGATAGATAGATAGATAGATAGATAGATAGATAGATAGATAGATAGATAGATAGATAGATAGATAGATAGATAGATAGATAGATAGATAGATAGATAGATAGATAGATAGATAGATAGTAAATAGAGAGATAGATAGATTGATTGATTGATTGATTGATTGATTGATTGATTGATCTTTTAAAACAAATTTTTCATATCTGAATTCTATGTTATAAGGTGTACTTTGCAATAATCCTTGGAAAGTAGTACCCCATTTTTGTATTCCTCCTTTTTTGAAGGGGGTCACTCTTAGGATCAAAGCCTCTAACTTTTTAGAACCTAAAAGTGCTTCTCATTTTCATAGGTTTTCAAATAAACAAAATCGCTTAACATACAACTTTTCTTTAAGGAAAAGTGATCTTGTATTGATTCTTTTTCCATATAACACAAATTTAAATCTTGTTTGTTTTCCCTTTTTTTCCTCTACTTTATGTGTCTTCTCTTTCATATTTATTCAGATGAATATTATTACTTACAGTTCTTTTAAATACACTTTATGTAGTTAATTTTAATATCAGTTTTTCTTTTTTATATGCAACCCACGTTTGTCAGCCAACAAACAGCAAAGTAGTTTGATCTTGATATCACAAGTATAGTGGTATCAAATTTACTTTTGGCCACCATGTACGAGTGTGATCTGTGGGTATCATGTTCACAACTTGCACACAAGAACAAGGAGCAGCTACTGTTAGTTGTTCTTTTTATCTTATTATTATTATTTTTTGCACAATTATGCTGGTCTTTGACTTTTTATTTAAAAGAAGAGTAGAAAAAAATATAATAAAAAACTGCATGATTTGTTGATTTCTTATTAAAAGTTTTTCATATATACATATTTTTCTTTTATAGAGTACTAAGTGTAAGTGAGGTCTCTACCCTTATTTATGATCGATCATATGAATGTAAGAACATGATCTACATACAGCTCATTTAACTGTGGGCTCTCTAAGTACTAAGTATCATTTACTAAAAGTACGACAGCGACAAACATGACAACCTTTTTTGGCTTTGGGGCGTATGCCAATATGACATTATCGTCATTTGTTGTCGTTTTTACGCAATAACGGCATTGTTAAATGCTTACAGATCCTCCAGGTTTTTGCTTAAAAGTAATAAAAGAATAAAAACAAATGAACAGATTATTATGTCATGTTTTGGCTTTTTTTTCAATTTTTGACAAACAAAACTTTTGATTCTGCGTATTTTTTCAATTTTTTTCTCTTTCATGAATTATTACTGTTTAGCAATGAGGAACTTGCAACTACTGACTGGTTGTCCGCCTTTGCCATTTATTGATCGTTAGCTTTTACGTACATGTACGTTTTACGTATTCATGGTGGTTGTTTAGTTATAGTAATTAGCAAGATCGTTTGCTTTGCATTTTAACTTCCTCGATTAAAAATAAGAAACTAATTGTTGTATCTTAAGGAATTCCCCTATTCTACAATTACTTGTGACTGTTTTTTTTGCACTAGAGGGCTTGCTAAATTGGTAATTTATTGTTTTAATAAAGTTAATTTCTTAATTTGTATGTTAATGCTATTGCTAAATTTTCAGTTAATATTGAAAATAAATATTATTCTGTTAGCATTTTGAAATGTTAAAGTTTTCTGAGAATATTATGACACTTGTTATAAATTACGATTTGTCATACTTTGTGGTGTTTTGGGGCGGAGATGTTATTAAAATTGATGACTTTTTTTCATTGAAAACGTGAGAAAAGATCAAAAATCTAAGTTTTCAATACTGTAAATTTTAATAAATTAGATGTAAAGTAAAGAATAACTTGCGATTAATGCGGTATTTAAAATAAATTATTCTGGAGGATAGTAAGATCTTAAAGTCAACAATAATTATTCATATTTCTTATAAACTTAAGTCAATATAAACAAAATTTTACGTCTAGGGATCGAATCTCGGATAACTTAATGACCGTATAGGCATAAAAATATCATTTAAGTTCAATCAGACGTTCAAATTTTTGTAGGTTTTACTCCTATGGAAAATGCATAGTTCTTTAAAAAAGCCCTTTTAAGAGCGTCTCCGGAGAAATTGAATAAAGTGCGATCAAGGCGATCTAGCTAACTTTGTAATCCTATAAGTATGTTCTGAGAATTTTTTTGTATAAATATTAGGATCCGCTCTACAGCTACATATTCCCTTATCAAAGCCCAAAAGCCATTAAATTTAATAGACAAAATTATGACACGCATATTTCCAAGAAAGCCTCCCTACCTTCGCATACCCATAAAATGTGTTAAAACTTAGCTGCACGTGTGTATATGGTTGTTCTTTTATCATCAATTAAATAAACTACTAAATCCTTCATTAACTTTTAGGCTTAAAAACTCACCCTCTTTCCCCATAAAATGGTAACTTTTCAACTGGCACGCGTTTCAAAAGAAACAATGTAAACGGCTGAAAAGGAAAATATCCTTACATACATATAAAAGCAGGAACCTACACATACGCCGATACTAACACATATTGACCTGGACTCAATAAACAATACCTAGAGAAAGAAACGTAAGCCAAAAATAAGGGTTCCAACCAACAAAAATATTATGTAAAACTAAGCCTGCGCAATAGTTTTTATAACCAAGAAATGTTATTAAATACAAAAAAAATAAAAATTAAAGAAAACAACTTTTTAAGGAAACACCGGGCCTTTTTTATTGTTTCGTCTTATTTATTTATATTTTGGCTAAGAAAAGAATAAAAAATTGTTTTGTTGTAGTTTTAAGGATGAAAGAAGAAGGATGATGACGATGTTGTTGTTTTTATTATTTTTTTTTTCAATATTACATTCTTAAACAAAAATCCTTAAACAAAACAAAATACTAGAGGTAAGGAAAGACGAAAAATAAAATAAGTCTTTGATATAAAATAATATAACCTGAGGTTCAGTTATTCATGATCCTCCTCTGCCTTATGCGTGTGAGAGTGCGTCCATCAATGTGTTGGTGTTTATAAGAGCGCGCGCCTGCGTTTTTGGTTGCATTTGATTGCAGCTGCGCATTTGCTCCTAACATTTTCAAAGATAAACCAACCAATACTCAAATGGCATTTATCCAAAACAAAATAATACATATTGGTAGTTTTATACTTCTTACTACTGATCAGTTAACTTGCTTTCTCCCTTATTAGATGTTTGTTTTTGATAAGTTTTATTCATAATGTAGTACTATACTCTACTATTAAATCTTATTTCTTTAAATTATTTTCAAAATAAAATATTCTTTTTAAAAAAAATTCGTTTTCTTCATTATTTCACAAAATATTGTTAAAATGTCATTTCATTAAAGATTAATTTGTTTATTGCATGCATTTTTTTACCCAAATCTTTAGCTTACCTTAAAACGCCTCCTTTTTAAAATTTTCTGCTTAAAATTAGACCACAATAAATGTGTCATGTTTGACCTGCTGACTTGGCGACATATTAATTTGTAGTTGTAATCATTTATTGAAGATCACTAGATTTTGTGTTAGTGATAATGTCAAGTAAATTGAAATGACAGTTTTAGTGTATTTTAAATTGTAAATATTTGGAAAAAACAAGAGTAAAGATGTGTTTAAACATTTTTACTAAACATTTTCTAAGAATAATAAAGTTTGATTAGTGAAAAATACTTAAAACTGTTTTCAGCAAATGAATTTATAAAATTTGTATCAAAAATTTTTAATTATTAATTTTATTAGAGATGTATTTTCACCAAATGTCTGTCTTTTTCAAAAATTGCTTTGAATTCTATTATTTCGTATCATTTTCTGTTTCAAAGCAATTTTTTTATGGAATTTGAAAATACTGGATCCAAATAAGCAATATAATTAAAAACGTCCTAGTGGTTTTCAAGATATTCTGCATTATGATATTACTTAATTAGTTTAATTTTAGAGTTGATGTCGGCTCAAAAGTTCATATTCTGGTGCTTTTTATTAAATTGGTTTTTAATATTATAAATCTTATAAATCGAATTTAATTCCCTGATTGCTTCATTATCGTGTATATGTACCGAAAATTTGTAATTAAAATTAATTATTTAACAATTGCTTTTTAAGCGAATTATTGACAAGATGGTGACATGCTGGATAAAATTTTATATAGGGAGTTATAGATTATAGACCGATCCTTAGCTTAGAGATTTTGAATCTTATTCATGCCAAATTTCATTACTCCATTTAAGCCAATTACTATTCATTTTCTATAGCGGATTTTATTTTGGGACTACTTAATATTAATAATTGTAAACAATTTGTTGACTTTTAAGCAATTTAAAGGGCCCATCGTATTTTCAACAGACTGACAAGTATATATCGCCTTAAAATCTAATTAGAACACTGAATATTTACATTATTTCGATTTAATAATAACTATATTCCATTTAATTTGTAATTTAAGAAACTAAATGTAGAAATCCTCATGGGAATTGATTCAACGTAATATAAACGTAAATTTAACAAAAATTTAAAAAAAAAATATAATTTTATTTAATATTTTTATACCCTACACCACTTTAGTGGGGAGGATATATTGGGTTTGTGCTGATGTCTGTAACATACAAAAATATTCGTCCTATACCCACCTTAAAGTATACCAATCGGCTTAGAATAATTTTCTGAGTCGATTAAGCTATGTCCGTCCGTCTGTCCGTCTGGCTGGCTGTCCATGTAAACCTTGTGCGCAAGGTACAGACCGCAATTTTCAAGATAATTCAATGAAATTTGGCACACACGCTTCTCTTATTTCGACTAGCCCCCATACAACCGTACCCCCAAATAGGGCCTTTTGGCTTATAATTAATTTAAATGATCTATTATGTTAACAAAAGTCAACAAAACTTAGTTTTATAGAACTTTAAATGACACTACCGACTTTTGTAATGATCGGGCTTCATTTGACCCTATCCCCCATACAAACTCCCCTTCAGAAAATGACTTAAAGGTCAAAATTCACTTACAAACACTAATAACTTTTAAATTCTACATAAATAATATTGAAGAAGACTTAACTCCCCCTACCAACATTTTTAAGGATATGGCCATATTTTGCCCTACTCCCCTTTGAGCCCTCTTAAAAAAAATCTCTTTTTTTGCCAAAAAAAATAAAAATATTCCGAAATAAAGTTAAAAAAACAAACCAAATGCTTTATTTTTTTAAATAATCCCCATTTTGAACATACATACTGACTGGTGTAGGGTATCATATGGTCGGCTACGCCCGACTATACATTCATACTTGTTATTAGTTCAAATTACAAGACTTCTTCTATTTCTTCATTCGATCACCCCACCTTTGGTTCACAAAAATACAGACTGTGCTGAAAACTTTAACCTCCACAGACCATATTCTAAAAGTCCCACTCCTTATCTACAAATATTTCAAATTTCAACAAAATCCATGCAGCCGTTCAAAAGTTACAGATTTTTTAATATATATTTAGTAAAAGTCTTCCCATTCCATCATAAACTATCAATTCCCATTTTCATGATTTCCCCCTTTGTTTTAAAGACAAGCTTAATAATCTGGCAACGCTTCTTCTAATAAGATAATTTGCAAACAAAGTTTGAGTAAAAGTTTAGTATTTCAGTAACTTTTGTCCAGTGCGTATTGTTCTTAATATAGTGCAGTGAGTTTTTTTATTAAAATATTTAAAATTAACAACAGCAACAATAAATTTATTAAGGTATTTATATAAATTTTAATAATATTTGTTGATAAAATCTTTAAAATTAGGATTTTCTTTAATAAATCAAAAAGCAGCGATGTTGCCAGCAGAGTCTGTTTAAAAAATTCTCTTATCTAAAGCTACACTTTAGTCAAAACAGCACTGTTTTGTATTGCTGTTTTTAATGTTTATTAAATAAAAAACTTTCAAATTACGAATTTCGTTAACAAATCAAAGCAGCGTTTTTGGCAGAGCTATCATGAGAGCATAATAGTTCAGTGAGTTTTCTTAATAATATATTTTAAATTAACAACAACAGCTATAAATTTATTAACATAGACAAATTTATTGTTTATTAAGATATTTATATAAACTTAAATAATAGGTATTTGCTTATAAAATCTATTAAATAAAATCTTTAATAAACCAAGGTATCTCTGTTGGCAGCGCTTTGATACAAGTATTTTGCTGCTCTGCTTAGCAGAGTCTGTTTAACAAATTCTGTTATCCATAACTGCACTTTTGTCAAAACAGCGCTGTTTTGTATTGCTTTTGTTATAAAATTATTAACAAAGATAAAAGTTATAAATTTTAATATTTAATAATCTTTTAAAGTAGGATTTTATTTAACAAATGAAAGCAGCGTTGTTAGCAGAGCTTTTATGAGTGTATTTTGTAGCTCTGCTGGCAGACTTTGTCATGACTAGATGTTGACAGAATTTGCATTTTTTTTGCAATTCTTGTAGGCACATACATCTGTGGTTTTGTTAATACATATATACTTACATGCATATGTATGTAAAATTTTAAGGCAGAAATTGCTTTGTTATATTGTTACTATCGACACCGTATTATTTTTGTTTTTGTTATTTTTAATGCTTGCGTAAACTTGGTTGGTTTTTGATTTAAATAGAAGCAACTAAGGCGGGAGTTTTGTTGGGTGTTGTGCGTATTAGTTATGTGAGGCAAATATGATATAATAATAAGAGAATATGTACAGTGTACATAAATATGTATCAGGTATACATATTTATGTACACTGTACATCCCGTCTTTTGATTAATTTAATTCATTAAATTCATCCTTATTACTTTTAATGATAAAATATACATACATACATACATACATACATACATACATACATACATACATACATACATACATACATACATACATACATACATACATACATACATACATACATACATACTTACATTTATGTATTTGTTGTAATTTTTTTGGAAAAATTTTATAACATAATTTTTTTGATTTTTTTTAAATTAAATTTTTGAGTTTTCGCAGTTTTTAAAAGAGAGATAGGTACATTTTTATATTGAATTTTTTTTTTCAAAATTTCGAAATGCTTTTATACATTACACCACTTAAGTGGGGAGGGTATATTGGGGTTGTGCTGATGTTTGTGTATTATAATATTCGTCCTATACCTACCTTAAAGTATACCAATCGGCTTAGAATTGTTTTCTAAGTCGACTAAGCTATGTCCGTCCGTCCGTCTGGCTGGCTGCTTATGTAAACATTGTGCGCAAGGTACAGGTCTCAATTTTCAAGATAATTTGATAAAATTTGGCGCACACAACGAAGCCTATTGAAAATGGATAAAACCGGTCCATTATTTAGCCTAGCCCCCATACAGAATTAAGTTAAAAACCAAATTCTATACATTCAAACTTGTTTCTATATAAAATGTTAGCAAATTTTCTAATAAAACCATGTTTAAAAATTTATTTGAATGAAATTTGCACCAAGGTTTTCACCTCTATCGGTGGTGTACCGCCGAAGATAGAGTTGGTAAAAATTGTACATTTTGATCATGCAGGGATTTTGTTCAAATGAGTGTATCTTTTCACCTACTGGTCCTAGCAAAAATTGTACAAAAAGTTTATTTTTCCTTGTAGGTATTTTTTTATTTTTTTCTAAAAGGCCCCGTTTTTGGTCAACACTTCTAAGTCCGGCCGTTCTTAACTGATATATAGGGTAGAAGGGGCAACATAGCTACTTTTTTTTAGGCGGCCTCAAATTAAAACCACAATATTTATTCTTAATTTTTTTTCTTGGTTCGGATACTTATATATGTTGGCTTTAGTTTTATTCCTTTCAATCTTTCCTAAGTCATCCTCATGTACATATTTTTTTAAACTTTTCCGCACTGACCAAAAACGGCGATACCGCCCCATCCATGGGGTAAACACGCCAAGGGGATGGGGCAGATTTGTCATTAGTAAAACAAGAGAAAAAAATTACAAAAATTAAAACTTATTTTGCTGTTTTATACTTTAATTCATTAAACAAAGAATAATAAACCAGATATTTTTTGTTTATTTCACAAAAATTAAGAAAAAAATTAAAACAAATTATTACTGATTTTTTCTATATTTTAACCAAATTTTGTTCAACATCACAAGCATTACATATATTTGGCACATGTGCCCCACGGACAGTTCTGGGGTTTAGTTTAAATTTTTTTCGGGCTTCAAATTATATTATCGAAAATATTATTATGTCTTATTGTTCACTATTATTGACGTTCTAATACTGACCAATCACAAGAACTAAAAAAGTTAGCGCAAAAAGTTCACACATTTGAAATTTGTTCACAGTCCTTTGAAAAACAATTAATCATGTCTGCCTCCTATCATATGTAAAGTTAATTTTTCAAATTTTCAGGGATAATAGATAATCGATAAACGAAAACAAAATTTGATAATGCGATAAAATCGATTACTCAGTTTTCAAGTTATTCGCTATTGGCAGATGTGCGCCTGTGGCATATGATCCCCCTTCTACCCCATGTCTAGCTAACTATTCAATAGTACTAACATTGATGCAAATTTCTCCTAAATCGATTATTTTGTTGCCAATACAATTATTTTAATTTAATTCTCATTATATTTGAAAGCCCATTTAAAAGCCTAGTTGAAATAATGGTACATGGTACCATAAAATAACATGTGCCAAATTTCATTGAATTATCTTCAAAATTGCGTTTAGTTTGATTACAAGGTTTAAAAGCCCTATTCGAGGGTCAGTTTTATGGAGGCTAGGACCGATGTTAACCATTTTCAATAGACTTCGTCTATGGTACCATAGAAAATCAAGTGCCATGTACAAGGTTTACAAGCCCTATTCGGTGGTACAGTTGTATGGGGACAAGGTGAAATAATGGGTCGATCTTAAACATTTTCTCTTCATTACTCTCAAAGGGACCAACAGGACTCAAAAGTCGTCTTATTTTTTGTTTATTCCTTCTCATGCTTATATAGTACTCAACAATATATAAAAAATTCATAATGGAACAATGAGGGATTTGGAGTAAATAAATCTTTAGTAAAGTAAGCCATACATTTTAATTTTTATACCCTACACCACTAGTGGGGAGGGTAGAATCACTTTCTGAATCGATTTAGCTATGTCCGTCCGTCTGTCTGTGTGTTCATGTAAACCTTGTTCGCACGCTACAGGTAGCAATTTTCAAGATAATTTGAGAATAGGCCCATATTAACCCCTAATTCCCTTTGAGCCCTCTTGTAAAAAATCTATTTTGTTCTGAACAATAAGTAAAAATATTTGGGAATTAAGTTTAAAAACAAACTAAATGCTTAATTATTTTAAATAAATCCACCTTTTTGATGTAGGGTATCATATGGATGGCCATGCCCGACTAAACATTCATACTTTTTTAATTTAAAATTTATGTTTGTGTTGATAAATATTAAAACAAAAAATTTTGAAATTTTATGGAAATTTTTGATTTTACAATAAAATATTCTGAGAAAATTTTTGGTTAATAATGACGATAAAAATATATAAAATCAAGTAAAATTGGTTTTTAAGTTTTCAAAATTTAATAACTAAAATACGCTGGATATAATATCACTGAACTTTAAATTTATTTTATATAAATTGATTTAACTGTATAAACATGAAAAATTCTCACCAAAATCCTTAAACTTGAAACATGATATCATTGAACTTCAAACCGAATGATAAGCTTCCTGATGGAAATTTAAGCAAAGAAAAAAAAAACGAACACAACATTACCATTGAAAATAAATTTACAAGTTAAAACAATAATTCATTAATAAAAAATAAAGCATGAATGAAAAAAACAAACTTTTATTTCTTGAAGTTAAATACACAAGAGGAATAAGAAAATAATCTTACTGAATTTAAAGCCAAGTAAAAATATAGTTGAAAAACTGCACTAACACCATACCGTAGATGAATTAAAGGGGGAAGAGTTTTAAAAATAAGAAGTATTGACCCTTAACCAATGTTGCTAATAACACTACACTTTAACTGTCTTTTTCCCTCAACATAAATGTCTGTTTAGTGGCAGACTACTAAAGAACTAAAAGACTTTGCCATTCATTCAATCCTACAGTCCATCTTGCATTCTCTTGCTATTTTACCATAGCTGTAGTTGTTGACTACAATATGTTGCTTCAGTGTTGCAAGTGTCGGATACATTTTAACAATAAAATATCATAATTGTCCTCAGGTCATAATATTTGGTTTGCAGTTTATCATATATTATATTTTTTCTTTCTTTTTACTATATAAATATATATGTGTGTTTGTTGTTGCAGTATTGACGTTTTCGTCTTCGTATTGTATTATTGCATAAAGAATCAGGAGTTTAAGCTCTTAAAACTAAAGCGTTTTTTGTAGCTCGCTTATTCACTTCATTCGTTCAATTTTAAGGCTGTTGTTGGGTTTTTTTTTTTTGCAAATTCATTGATGCAGACGAGTGTGTGAATGTGCTTAAAGAATAGACTTAACATTAAATCCTCAAAAGATTGATGTTAACGGGAAATGTATGTATGGATTGCATTCATACATATATACGTTAAGTTTAATATTATTATACATGAAAGTAATGCATACATACTTATACATTCAGTTGTGGGACACCAATTTAGTTGTAGTATTTCCTGGCTAAGTAGTTTGTTGCTTTTGTATACCCTACTTTGGTTTGGTGTTGGAATATTTTAATACTAAAAGCTGTGATAGACCGTTGTCAGTAAAGTAACGTTGTCAGTAAAATAACGTTGTCTAAAAATCGTCTGAGCTTACAATTTTTCTTTTGCAACGTTGTTAGAAAAAGCATTACCGAAAATATAATAAGACAAAATTTTTATTAGTCATTTTTGGCACATTTTACTGCCAACGGTGTAAGATCTAACAACCGTGTATGCATAGCATAAGACATCATATCTCTTATAAAAAGTCTTAAAATAACTGCATAAGTTTGAATTTGGACTTAACTCAAGTATAGAATTCTTGAAACAAGAATATTTAAGATTCATTTAATTTCACTTTTAGATAGTTAGTTTAAAAGGAGAATGAACATTAGAGTGTTCCGAGGAACAGCTATTTTTTTTCAAATAGTCCTCAGTTCCCTACCAGGGAATGAAAATTCTGACATCGGTAAAAAATTAAATTTCTTCAATTATTTTAAAATGTGTCTCCAAAATTACATAATTTTGAACTCATTAAGGAAAAAATAATTTTTAAATTTTTTTAAAGTATTTGTTCCGCAAAATAATTTTTTCGACTTTAATCGAAAACAGAAAAACGTTTTAAAAAAAGTTTGGCATTTGGTTTGGTCCATTTAAAAATTTTTAGATTATTTTGAAGTTTTTCACTTTTTCACTTCACAGTAAAAGTAGTTTTGCAGACCAGGAATGGCCTAAAATAATTTTAATTATTCTCCTGCGATAAGCTTAAGATTACGGAATTTTTGAGAATCATTTCAAAAAAAATTGCAGAAAAAAATTTTTGAGTATATTGTACTGAGATCAAAAAATCTTCAAAACATATACACCTAGGCCTCTATCTGACCTGTTGTGCGCTCCTTAAACAGTGCCTCAGGTGAGAATCGAACCCGGTCTACCAGACTAGAACACTAACCTACCGAAGGCCACATTTCTTTGAACTTTGAGTTATATTCAACTGAAAATATTGCTTAATAGTTCAGATAAACTAATGAAAACAGTTATCTTCTTCGCTTAAAAATTACATTGATTTGTTTTTGAAATTTTAAAGTTGATTAGTAACATTGAAAGAAAACCAGTTGGACCTATACTTAATAATTTAATATTTAAAAATGGGCTTAAATATACAATCAAATAATATGCTACCTCCGTTAGCACTTTTAAACAAAATATTCAATTTGAAAGAAATTTGTATCGAGGTTAGTACTATTGGATTACTATCCAGCCGCAATTTTTCAGCTCTATCAGTCAAGAACTACCGGAGTTGAAAAAGGTCATAGTTGGTGATACTGTGATTTTTTCAAATAAGTGTAACTTTTCACCTATTGGTCATAGCCAAATGAGTTTATAGAACTATTTCTTCACTGTTTCCAATAAAATTATTAATAGTGTTGTATTCGGCTATGTCGTTTCCTAAATACCCATCATCAAAACGTATGTCTTAAAAACAATGTTCTCCTATAAACATTAAGGTTATATTTTGAATGAATCTTATATGGGAGTAGGTACAACTATGACCCGATCTTCAAACAATACTTGTTAGTTGAAATTTCCTATATGATGACATGGTAGGAAAGTACTTACCACGGTCGCATACAAGTGACTACTTAAATAAGCACTTACAATTGGTATGTTGTTTACAAGTTCTACTTTGTCATGTTTTAATAAACATGAACTAATGAAAATATTTTAAAAGATTTTTTTAAACAAATTTTCAAATATAGAAACAAAATTCTCGACCACACTTCAATTAAAAGTTTTTTTTTTAGTTTACAGGAAAAAGCATTTTTAAAAATTTTTAGTGGAAGAATTTTCCAAAAAATTTTTATAAATTCTATTTGGTCAATTTTGATTTATTCATTGTTAATTTTTCAAAAACACAATGTAAACCAAGTATTCAAAAAAGTAAGGTCATGTTTTAACATAAAATTTTATTAATTTTTATTAAAATTACACCTTCAGAACCTTATGTACTCACCCCGTATTCATAAAGATATTAATCACTTATTTTAGGTTTATTACGCAACATTTCCATACAATATTAATACAATAAAATATAAATAACTTTATAAGGCATTTATAAATATGTAGGATACTTCAAATTCTTTGTATGAGTTCCTATTAAAGTTTTCTACACATCACATCTTAAGGAATATGGAATTGTTTTATATTGTATTATTGTAAAATACTTATAGTTAGTATTGTCTGACTGATACATTGTCTGTCTGTCTGTCTTCGCGTCTACATATAGTATTTATGTCTGTCAGCGTATTTAACATATGAGTACTTACTATACTAAAATACAACTGAGTTGTTGTAGTTGCTTGTATTTTGTTTTATTTTTCTTAAAGTCCTACCAAAGCTTTAAATTGTAAACTGTCGATAATGTTGTTTTTTTCCAGTTCGTATTATTGTTAAACATTTTCTTTTCTTTATTCCATTGTTTTGGTTTAGGCAGCCAGAAACACAGAAGACTACATTTAACTTCTTCTGTAAAAATATAACATGTATTTTACTTAAGACTTTGGACAAGTGTAAATTTTATGTTAAAGTTTTTTATTTTTTTTATATTTAATCTTGATTCAATGTCGATCAAGATTCATTCCTTTATATACGTCTTCTTGCTGTTGTTAGTTTATTTTCATGCGAGTAGTTGTTGTAAAAGTTTAGTTGTTTTTTTTTATTTTTTAAATTTTACACCGGAAAGAGTATTCATTTTTGTGATTTCCGCTTGATTATAAATTTGTATTTTTAAACTTATTTTATACGATTTTTCAAAAACAATAGTTGTTTGTTTGGAAAAAGTTGTTATGCGTGTGGTAGTGTGATGTTAAAATTTATGGCATTAATTTTTCTTTTGTTTTTTAAGGAAATTGTGTAATTTGATTAAATGTTTTTTAGCCTTAAGTATTAAGAGAAAGTGTTGTTTTAAATTATGGCTTATTTATAGTATGTAATCATTTGTGGCATTTGCTTTGAAAAGGGTTAAATTATTAGGATGTTTAAGAACAAAATACTTTTGTTAAAAGAAATATATATTAGTCATTTTTTGCAACAAAAGGAAGTTATTTAATTGGGGTTTTTTATAAGTTCGTTAATATGCCAAATTTATAAATTAAAATTTTCTCTATGTTAGAGAACACAGATTTTCATTATTTTGTAGGTTTGGAGCTTTATTAAAGAAATTTCAGTCGATTTTATGTTTTCTACTAAAAATTGAGTTTTATGAATAATTTAAATAATCACAAATTTTCCATACCTTCTCAATAAGATTAGATTCCAAATTGAAGTAAATACATTTAGAAGTTTTATATTATAATTGTTTTATGTAAAGTGGGCGTAAAAAAGGGGCGTGATATCTGGACAAAGTCTCTTATTCGAAAACTTAAACGAAATTATTTCGAAAAAGAGACTTTAAAATGTCTAGCTTAACTATAGAATTCAATTTTATATTATTTTTGTTTCGAAGAAAATATTTTGTTATTAAAACAAATTTTATATAAAAAAGACTTTTATTTATAATTGGCTATATTTTTTAATTAATATTCCCATCTTGCAGCTTCCATTAGTTGATAAAATTTACTATATCGGCTTTCTTTGTAATTAAAAAAAAAAAAAAAAAACTAATAATAAAAATAACAATAAAAGGAAAGAAAAAACAAATTATTACTTCCGTGCAAAATTTGTACAAAAATTTTCACTTGTTCTTATCTATCATTCTCCTCACTACAGCTGGTGTAATTTCAAATTTTCCAATCAATAAAATGTTTGATAAATGGCTAAGAGTAAACAAAAAACTAACATTTCTTAACCTTAATGTACTTGTAATCTTCTTCCGGTTTGACCACACAAACATTTTCCTTTTTAACCCCATTTACTAACAAACGGTTAAAAACAACGCGCTCGCGCCATTAAGTCAACAACAAGGCAGCAGCAGCCAAGGAAACTTAAAAGGATTCTCATAAAAATTAAGAGTTTATAGCCGATTTTCAATATTTACTAACTAGCGACAGCATCCCGCTTACTTACTTAACGGCCAAATAAACAAACATTTAGTAAGATTCATAAGGACTCTTACTTGCTGTCCTTTTGCTTGCTGTTTATCTTAGAAGGCGGCATTTTTACTTTTATGATTTGTTTGTAATTACACCGGTAAATAAGAAGCACTTGCACTTGTTATCTTGTGTTCTTTTCTTGTCTGTTTTTATTTATCAAGAGACGAGACAATTTATAGAGTAAATTACAAAGTGTCGCATGTCTTTCAATGTTTACTCTTTTTTAGTTTGAGTGTGTGTGTTTAACTGTTTCAATTGTTGCATTTTTTAAAAAAGTTGTCCTTTAAAAGGATAACAACAAGTGTTCTTCTTCGTTCTATTTTTAGTTTGTTTATTGTCAATATTTAAATATTTTTATTTTTGTTTGTCAACTTTTAAAGAGTTACTTAAGTCTTTTGTAAAAATACCGTTTTGTTGGTTTAGCAATTAATAGTAATAATTGTTGAAACTTTGTGTTTTGTACCGCTAAGTAAATGAAACAATAAATCATTTAATTGAAAATTTTATGACAAAAATAATCTTGAGTTTAGACTATTGACTATTGTTTTGTATGAAAGTAGTGAAGATTAATAATTGTCAGTAACTATTTGAAAGGTTTTAGTATGACATATGAAAACTCAAGAGAAGAGATATTTTATTAAATTTATTTAAGTAGTAATATTCAAATGATCAATTCATGTTTTACCTCCAAAAAAAATTATGTGGATTCATCCATTTTATATATATCTATGTGTACAAAATATATGCAGATCCAGGAGTAGTCCTATTGTTTTTTAAAGGAAAATTTTGACATACATATACAAATTTGAGAAATGAGTGAACTGGCAATAGTGGGCGTGCCACCTTTCATATAATGATACAAGTATTTGATATCCATGTAAATATTTTGAAGAATTTTGCCGGACTAGAAATAGGAGGTGAATTAAATGCTGGAATTCAAATATCTGTGAAACTATATGGGGTAAAATCCTTAAATGATGATGAGCAACATTGAAATTTATATAAAATAAGCTATCGCAATAATGATTTATACATGTTAGATTTACATACATACTGTAATAACTGTAATAGTTTTCCAGATATACAATTTGTTCCAATTCGCCATTTTTTCCGAAAGTTAATTAACATTTTAATGTAGGAACAAATTTTAAAAATCTAATAGTTTCCAAGATTTACGAAATTGAAATTCCGCCCGTTATTCTCTAAATCATATACCGGCGGATAGAGAGGCAGATAAAAAAATCACCACTACACACACACTATTGGCATTTTTTCATTGAAACTGCACTGAAAAAAATATTTGGTTATTTTTAATTTTGAAGATTAAATTGCATTACTGTAAAATGCGAATATTTATAAACAATGTGTAATCAATGTACTTAAGAATGATAATTTCTTTACATAGAAACAACATTTCTATTTAAAATGTACAAAAAAGTATGAAACAAGATTAACTTAATTACTTTTATTGTTATGCATTCTAGAAAATTATTTAGAGTGTACGTTGTTTTTGTAAATTATGCTCTTGCTTTTGCAAGTTGTTTTTGTTTTTTCAAGTTGTGTTTGCAATTTCTTTAACAAAGCGACATAAACCTGCTTTGTTGAATGCTGTCAAGCAACTAAATTAATTATTTGTATTTTTGATGCTCTTGTTTAGAGGTTCGTATGCGATCGTGTTGTGTACATGTAATTTGCCGAAAATTTTCGTTGTCAGAACAATACTAGCGCCGACGTCTGCTCTAAATGTTCACATGAACATTCATGTAGAATTTGAAGATTCTAGTTTTAATAGTTTCTCATATATATGAATTTTTCTATTTAATTCATATGGGAACTCACAGCTCCCCAGATGAAAGTATAATAAAGTTCTTCTTGTTAAATTTGAATAATCTTGTTCAAATTCTTTCTAAGATAAACGAAAATCTGTATTGATTCATATAATGCCAAGCCCCCCATTGAGAGTCCGCCCGTTATTCGATAAATGTTCACATGTATGTCAAAGGTTATCAATTAAAATTTTAAGATTCTAGCTTTAAAAGTTTATCAGACATACGAATTTTTCTATTTCATTTATATGGGGGCTCCAACCATGATGAAAATCCTCATAATTTTCTTCAAAATGTTCAGATAAATGTTTAAATTTTGGGATTTAGTTCTATTAGTTTCCCAGATAAACGACTTTGTATTTTATTAATATGGGAGGTGCCGCTTCCCTTGTTTACATGGAGATTCTAACTGTAATTGTTTCCAAGATAAAAGAATTTTTGTTTTTACTTAATTTATATGTAAGGTGCCACGCTCCCTAATTCTAATCCGCCCACTTTTTGTCCTAAATTATCACATTGCCACTAAAGTTGCTCCGACAACATTTGAAGACACTAACTGTTAAATTATCTCAGATATACTGATTTCATATTTTCTTAAAATGTGCGTGTCACGTCGCCCACTGCAATTTTCAACATAAAAAGTAGTCTATTAAAGTTTCAGGAAAATCGGTCCAGCCGTTTAGCAGTCTATAAACTCCAAAACATACAAAACATAAGTATGTACATACAAACACTCTTCTATTTTTGTATATATAGGTAAATACTGTTAACTATATTTAGTTCTGGGAAAATTAACTGTTTCTGTTTTGACACCATGAATAAATCATACCAATTTTTGATATTCTGTTCTGAAGGAATTACAGCGTTCTGCATCCATCAAAACAAATATTAGACGAAAATAGTTTTAGAAAAAATCGTTTATTTTACGAAATATTATTTTTTAATTACCCTGTGTCAATTTTAGGCAAATATCGGGATTTAAAAACCAAAGTTGCGTTTTACTTATGAATAGACATGATTTTCTAAAAAGCTTTTAAAAAACTTCTGCAAACTTTAAAAATATCGGTTAAGATTCAACTAAGCTACTGACTTACATATGTATAAGTACTTAAATGTAGGAAAAATCGTTGTTTACCCGTATCTCAAGTTTTTGTTTCCAAAACAGATTCTTGTTCTACTCGGATCCACCTTTCAAAAAAATAATGTCAATTCCCACGTATTTCGATTTTCGTTTGTTTTATCGCACTGCGTAAATTTTCGTAAATACGACTTTTGTGTATATTTGCTGATGATTATTTTTATAACCACCTTAAATCAATCGAATCAGAAAATAAGAATCTTTTTCTGAGTTGATCCTTATTTATGTCTATGTAAACTTTACAATCAAACTACAGGTCGCATTTTTAATGAATAATATAAAGAAT
Organism: Lucilia cuprina; assembly: GCF_022045245.1. NCBI lineage: Eukaryota > Metazoa > Arthropoda > Insecta > Diptera > Calliphoridae > Lucilia > Lucilia cuprina. Next base: position 48,347,473 of record NC_060951.1, on the reverse strand, counting down.
TCCTCTCACAAAATAACTTAAGGATCAAAAAACTCCCTTATAAGCACTAGTATTACGTCTAAATTCTATATAATATTTCTTATAAACATAAGAACTCTAACAACAACATACAACATTTTTATTAAAATTGAATATACAATTTAAATTTTTTTTAATATTTATGAAAAAGATGGACTTTGTTTTATTTCATTTTAAACTATATATGTATGGTTAAGGTTGATGTATAGCCGCATATATCATAAACGATCAATATTGAAAAACCTTTATTATTTACAACATTATTTCTGCTTAAATGGACATAATTGTCTCTATTAAAATCTCATCGATTTCAAAATAAACACTTGATTAAAATATTGATTTCTAAAAACTAACACAAAAAATTCATCCTTTTTTCTTCGAGATTTTAAACAATAAAACATTTTTACAACAATGTTAATGATGACAGACAAAAATTACAAATAAGACGTAAATAAGAACGGGGATCATATCAGTATCGTGATATTTTGATCGGCTGCACAATAAAACGCCTACAGGGACGTATGAGGACAACATGACATTTATGTTTATATAGTAGAGAACTCAATAAATTTCGTAACTAGAACAGAGAGGGTTTACACGGAAAACGCCCTATTAAGACTACCGAAAATAAAGACAGATTTCATTAAATCAAATAAATAATAATAAAAAAACAGACAACACAAAAGAAAATATTGTATAAATTTCCATTTCAGTTGACTTTTTGTTTGCAACATTAAAATTTATAAGAACACAAAATAGAAGTAATCAAATAGTTTACAAATTTATTACAAATATTTATTGAACTTGTTCAAATGCGCCTAAGCACAGACAAAAGAAAGAGAATTGTTAAGAATACCTGTCGAGCTAAAGAAAAGATTCTAGGAATTTGAAATAAAAGATTTCAACAAGGAGGGAGTATAAAGAAAGAAAAGAATGATGCGCATCTAGAGTTGAGTGGGTATCGTAATAAAAGGATTCAAATATTTACAAACGATTATGATCATTGTCATCAATTGGGTGTGTCATTGTATGTTGTATAAGTATGTGCGTTGTAAAACTCTTTTTTTTGATTTCTCTTCTAAATGAAAAGAGTAAAAATTTCATTTAATAAATACTTGATTTTTTTCTATAGAACTCGTTTAAGGACATTGAGGATCATTAGACAAAAGGATTTTTAGAAATTCCTTAAACACGCACTTGAGTTTGGTTACAACACAACTCTTCCTTTGATCACACAAACAATAGACACTTGTGTCTTCTTCCCATAATGATTTACATCTTTCAGGATCACTTTTGTCTCTTCTATATGTGTGTGTATCCTTTCATTTCATTATTTTATCGTTTTAACATCAGTAATTTATTCATATTCATATTTCAATACAATTCTTTAAATGTTCTTCTTAATGTTGTGTAACAAATTAGTTAAAAGGTTTCCTATTCTTTCATTCTTAGTTACAAGTACTCTCGACATTATTAAGACTACCCATGCGCCCAGCATTCCATAAATAGTACTCTTTTTGGTTATTTTTCATATCGTTCAATACTTAAGGGAATTCTTTTGTATTGTATCCTTTCATATTTCGGAATTTTATCGTTGCCATCAGTAATATATTTATATTCATATTTCTTAAAATGTTTCTTTTTTTATTTATTCTTAATGTTGTGTAACAAATTATTCAAAAAAAGGTTTAGTATTCTATTCTTGTTCGTAGTTAGTTACGAGTACACTAAAGTTAATTAAGACTCCATCTAGTCTTTACATTCCTTAACTATTTTGTCAATTCATTATGGATACCCAGCAGGACATTTATCCATAGATAAATATAAATGTCTTCACTTTGTGCGATCAAGTATTAAATATGATAATGTACAACAGCAGATGAAGAGAACGGTTTAAATCGTTTATTAAATTTAAAAATTATGAGTAGCATGCTTTTGTCGTACTTCTTTTTTTCTCTCTGTGGTAGATAAGAAAAAATATATTGTAATAATTTTTTCGATAGGGTTCTTAAATTTTAATGGATTTAGTGATTAGTTAAGAGTAGAAATTTACACATGCTCCAAGTTCAACTCGGTTCTCTAATTACGTGGTACAATTCGTTTAAGTCTTTACTTGTTTGACTTACAAAAATCACTTCCGGGAAATATATTTTATAATGTCTTTATATTACAAATTTCTAAAAATATTGAGTTTTTATTTTATGCAAAATTTCCATTAATAGCAAATTTTATTGAAAATAATAATAAATTGAGTTTTTATTTTATGCAAAATTTCCATTAATAGCAAATTTTATTGAAAATAATAATAAATTCTTTATGTTAGGTTGATAGGAGAATTTATCAGAAATAATAATGCTTGTTAGACGAAACAAAAACCTTATAAAGGGTTCAGTTTCCTGGAAGTAATTTCTAAAAATTTTCCAATCAATGTTTTATATGAATGTTATATTCGGAATAATATCACTCCCAAGAAATTTGAATCCTATGTCCACAAAACCTGACAATGCCAGAAAAAGTGCTTCATGTCCTCTCTATATTTCATACATTCGTCATAATGTGTTTCATCTTAGGAACCTTGTGATTTCACCGACCGTTTCATTATTCTCTAGTAAATATTTTTAATGCAGCCCTCGTCCTGTCGAATTGCTTTTCGTTCGTAGTGTTGCCTACCTTTCACTTATTTCCCTTTAAATAATATCGTATATTTTCTAAAAAAGTGAAATTTATCTAACATTTGTTCTAAAAAATAATAATTCATCCAAAAATTTACTTAGTTAGTTTAAAAGAGGAATGTATACACATCAAATTCCACGAAATACACCTAGGCCTCTATCGGGCCTGTTGTGCGCTCCTTAACCAGTGCCTCGAGTGGGAATCGAACCCACCACCTCCGGTCTACCAGACTAGAACACTAACTACTAACCTACCGGAGGCCACAAAAAATTTACTTAGGGCGAGTTTTTCTGATAAAGATAATCTTCATTCTTTGGTTAAACGTAGTTTAACATATGTTTTGTGTTTTTCAGTTATCAGTAAAGTTACATATTATCTTAGTTTAACTGAGTGTAATTGGACAACTAAACTCAAGTTATAAGTGAGAAAATACAATTAACAAAAACATCAAAACAATGATTTTGGAAAAAAAAATAATAATTTACGTCAATTACAATTTTCTGATTTGTTTTGTTTTATTTATTATTGTTTTAAATGTTTATTTTATATTTTTCCAAAATTTTTCATTTTACAAAAGTATTGTTTGCAAAAAACAGCTGTTCATTGTTTATGTTTTTGAGTGAAAACTTGGCAATACTAACAAAGTTAACTGAGCTTAAATCTAAAACTGAAAAACACAATCATCGGTTAAAGTCCGCCTAAATTTGTTCCGAGTTTAATCTAACAGCAAGTTAAGCCTAGTTTAACTGAGGAGTAAGAAACCCGCTCTTAATAAGCGAAATTCTTAAAAAATAATCATGTGCAAAACATCGAAAATTTTTTATTAAAAAGAATCTCTTCTATAATTTTATATATAAAAGAAATTTATTGAAATTTTTTCTAAAATTTTTTATAAAAAGTAAAAATTAATTTTTTTTTAATATTTTTTAAGGTAATTTTATCGAAATTTTTTTAAAAAGTTTTCTTAGCTGTTACTTTATATCCAACCTTTATTGGTTGAGTTGTCGACAGTTTTCTATCAAAAGTAGTCGATAATTTTTAAATAAAATAATTTTTCTATGGAAATTGATTATAAAAAGAATTTATGATGATTATATATGGAAAGAGTTGTGACAGTTTTCTAAAAAAAAAAAATAAAAAAAAATTTTGTTCAAATTTTCTAAAAAAAATGTTTATGGTAAAAAACTAATTATAAAAAAATTTTTAAAGATTGTCTATGGAAAAAGTTGTCGACAGTTTTGTATAAGAAGTTGTCTAAAATGTTCAATTAAATTTTTTTTTAAATTTTCTATAAGAAAATTGTTGAAATTTTTTTAAAAGAAAAAAAAAATTGGTTGAAAATTTTCTACAAAAATTATTTATGGATATTATTAATAAAAAGAATTTATTTAAAAGTTTCTATAAAAATATAATAATAAATTCTAATAAATTTAAAGATTCCCGCTTCTATAGTTTTTTTTTCATATGTAGATCCATGCCACCTCTCTTTTCAAAAATGTTCAGATAAATATGAAAGTCATTCGTGCAAAATTCGATGAATATAGTTCCGTTAGTTTCCTACATATAATACGTTTTGTATTTAATTTATATGGGAGGTTTGCATTCGTAGTCCGCTAATTAAGTAGTTACCCAAAATGTTTACATAGATGTTCAAATTCTTCCAGAAAAATTTTAAGATTTTAACTCGAATAGTTTTGATAAACGAGTTTTTGTATTTAATTAATGAGCCACGCCCCTTCGCTGTCCGCTAATCCGCCCACTTTTTGTCTTAAATAAACATATTGACACTAATGTGGCTTCAACAAAATTTGAATACTATAACTTATATTTTCTGAGATATACTAATTTAATATTTTCATAATATGGAAAGCGCCATGCCCACTATATACTTTTCGCCCATTTCGTCCAAAAAATACTTATGTATTGTTCGTGCAAAATGTCAGGACTTTATTTGTATCAGTAGTATCGAAGTATACGACTTTTAATAGTTATGTTGTAAGTGGGCGTGGCATCACTTTTTCCTTCTAGGCATACAGAAACATATTGTGAAAACTTCAAGAAAATCGGAAAATTTATAGAAATTTTCTTCTAAAAAGTTAATTAAAAAAATGATTTATCAATTATAATTATCAATTTAATCATTTTAATAAAAGTAGAGAAAAATTAAACATCTTTCTTTATTTCCAATATTTTGCAATTATCATGCGCTAAACCAATTACTCCTTTAACACTCAATAACAATATAATTTTGTAGTTCTTTTCGCACCCAATTATTGAGTGACATATTTTATAAAGCAATCAATAGAAAGAAGTTCCACAGCTTTTAACAAATATAAAACTTACATTTTCTTAACAATTTAATTTTAACTTAAAAAAATCCGCAATCCCATAAAATTCCTAGCAATCAAATATTAGACATTAACAACTTAAATACAATATTATATGAGTGCTTATGACATTTTTGCATGGGTGTGTGGACAATAATCTAGTAAAATACCGGCAAAATGCACAATTCACTATCACTCACTGTTTATCTGTGAAATTTAATTTATATTTTATTAGATTTTGCAAAAATTGATACTAAAACTACTTAAAACTCGATCTTATATTAGTGATAATTTCAATATTGACATTGAAAATGCAAAATGCCAAACGAAAAATAGAAACATTTCTTAATGAATGCAAGTCACAAATGTAACATGAAGTAAGAAAAACAAAACTGAAAATGAAATAAATTTATAAATTTATGTAGATATTAATTTAAATGCATACAAACACCATTTAAAAGAATCTGTTGCACTTTGAATGTCTGTATTTGTGCTTACTACTACTGCTAAGTAAGATGTTAAAGCTTCTGCTCCTGATGATGCTATGGCTGCTGCCACAGATTCCATTTACTAAACATTTGCAATAATCATGATTTTTTGAATTTTTTTTTTCCTCAAGTCCTCAACTTGTCTGTTTTAGTTTTTAATGTATGTAAGAAAAAACAATAATAACAACAAAATTTAATATTAAAAAGTTTGTAATCAAATCTTACTTTAAAACACAGACACCCTGACAGTTGTCTGAAATAGTTAAACGATTAGCTCGGCTAGTTGTATGTAGCATGCTGCAGGCTGCATCAGTAGTACACATTTAAAATTGGAATCTGAACATTTTGCACTCAGCACACTATAATTTTGAATGAAATATTGTGTCAAGCCGAACAAGAGAAAAACATCATGAAGTCTGTTGTGGCTTCTACTCTTATTTAATAATCGAATGTAAAATGTGAGCAAAAATTGAGATTCTTTGGTTTTTGGTTTTAACAAGCACTTTTGACTAATCAAATAATAATTATCTTTAAAACTAAGAAAAAGAGATCTAGAAGTCAAAGAAAGATAAATTTGTAAGAGTTGACTTAAAGTTTCTCTATAAATTTTCTATAAAATTTAGTTTTTATTAAAATTGTTTGATGAATTTTTCCGTTTATGGAAAATTTTCCGTAAATTTCCATTTATTTTAAGATATTATAAATAATTTCAGATCTTCACTTCACTTTTTATACCTACCATCAAAAAAGATGGGGGTATTGTCACTTCGTTTGAAACACATCCAAATATTGATCATAGACCCACAAAAGTATATATATTCTGGGTCCACGTTTTCTCAACGGCCCTCGAAAATATATTAAAACTATTTTAAAAATGCGAGTATAGCATTTTATAGAAATTCGTCACAAATTAGTCTTATATGAGTCAAATTTTCTTTACCAAGTTTTTATTTAATATTCGTGTTTAGCGCTGAAATTCGATAAACGTATGTTTCTTACGAGCAAAAATCTATTTACCTACTGTCCATAACTAACCCTACCCCCCATATAAGATCCCCTCAGAAAATAACTTTAACGCTCACTACTGGCTTGAAAGTATGAGTATAGCGCTTAAATTTGACATATGTAAGTTTTTTTATAAACTCAAATCTCTCTACCGAGTTTTATGACCATATTGACTCTTTCCCCCAAATAATTGACTCCATAATTGACTCTTCCCCTCAAATAAAGCCCCCTTCAGAAATCCGATTTAACGCACATTACTGTTTATAGGGGAGCATTCCATTTACGGTATACGGTATATAAGATTCCGTATAAGATGGGTATATAAGATTCGGCTCAGTCGAATTTAACACTCTTACTTCTTAATATTCTCTTTTTTTAGAAAATGTTTTACTAATTTGATTTTTTATAAAAATTTCTTCAATTTTCAATTCTTTTAAGAATACTTTTTAATGTAAATTTCGTTAAATATATATTTTTTTTAATTTTTTTCTCTTGTTATAGTTTAGGTTTCTTATGTTGACACAATGATTTCTCTCCCTAATTGCGTTGATTACTTGGTTCCTAAGGTTTCCGTTAAAACCAGCTGGTATTCTTAATAATACTGATCATATTTACTTTGTATGGATAATTTCCGATAAATCTGTTTCTTATAAAAGATTGATTGATTGATTATTTTCTCTTTTTAAAAATTTTTTTACTTGTTTTTCTTATTAACGGATATTTTCAATCAATTTTCATTTATTAAATATTTTTATTTAAATTCCATTTATTTAGAAAATTTTTTTAGAAAGTTTTTTTTATAGAAAATATTTGGTAAATTTCTTTTTTATAATTATTAATCAATTTTGATTAATTTTTTTTAAAAAATATTGAACATTTTTGTAAAAATATTGTAATTTTTTTTAAATAGAATAATTTTGATGAATTTCTCTTTATTTATAGAAAATTTTCGATCGATTTTTTTCTATGGATAATTTAGTTTCAACTTTACTAAAAATTTATTATAAAAAGTCTATTTTGTAGAAAATATTATTTTTTTTTTATATCAATTTTATGGAAAATTTTCGTAAATTTTTTTAATAAATTATTTTTCATCAATACCTCTTAAATAAAAACTTTTTGAATCATCTCCTTTATAAAACTAGTTTTCTTAAAATTTCACTTTTTAAAGAAAATTTTCTACAAATATTTCTTTTTATATACATGTTTTAATAAATTTTACTATTATAAAAAATTTCGATGGAAAAATATTTCTTATAATTTTTTTATAAAAAAAAATGTTAAATTTGTTTTTTTTTATAAAACAACTTCAACTAATCTTTTTCTTATAAAACATTTGCAATCAGTTATTTTTTAAGAAATTTTAAGTTAAAATTTTTTTTAATCGAATTTTCTTTTATATTAGAAGATTTTATCAGATTTTAATTTTATAGAATATTTTCAATAAATTCCGTCCTTACAGAGCAATGTTATTTTCGATAAATTTTATTTCTATAGAAATTACATAAAATTATTTTTTTTAATTAATTTTTTATAAAATCTTTTTCAAAAATTACAAAAAATCTAAAAGTTTATATAACTTTTAGTGTAAATCAAGTCCGACCTTATATTTCCAACAACAAATACTGGCTATAGTGCAGATCCCCATCAACGGTAAATACTGCGAAATGATAAACTCGTGTGAGAATTTTTGCAAAACCATTCGAGATATTTCAGTTTTTTCGCCGTTAACGCTGTTATATCTTTATTTAGCGTTTTTTTTCAACTAGCGGCTTCAGTTGGCTTAAAGATCAAAAAACCATTGGGATGATGATGGCTCAAGTTAAATCCAAAACATAATTAAGTCATTATTATAACAGTCGCACAAACAGAAACATTTCTAAAGGGAGCAAAAAGGGGGGGATGAAGTAAACTAAAGTGGCACACAAACATTTATGCATACACTTACATACATATCATAAATTCATACAAGTTACATTTGCCATATTGCTTGGACTTGATGCGCACCCAACCAAGTATCATCTTCAACTTTATCATCATTATGATTTCAATTTTAATTTCAATTCAGTTTCTTCTGTGAGACTTTATCCCTGTGCTCTAGTCTTTGGCTTGTTGTGTCATAAAGTATGTTTATTTAAAACTCAATTCTTGTAAACATTTTAAAACTGGCCCCATCCCAGAAGTACGTAACAAACTCCTCATACGTGTGTGTTTTACTCTAAAATTTGTATGATAATCATTGCAATTTATTATTTTTCTCGTCTTTTACGACATTTATGTCACATTTTAATTTTCTTTTCTCTTTCCACACTTTTTAGTGTAGCCAATAATCTCTTAATTATTTTTAATAATTATATTAAGTTTTTGTATGTAAATTTTTGTTGTTTTTTAACACAAATTTAAAATTTGTTAAAAACACTTTAGTTGTTGAAAGCATCATTCCAAAAAGTTTTTGTTTTTAAATGGGTCATTATATGTATTAAAATACCACAAATAATTATTTATTGTAATATATATTTTTTTAATTTTGGTCCATTTTTCAGTTTTAAGTTTTAATTAAAAGTCTAGACTGAAAATTAATTGTATTTTTGTTTAATTTTGGCTTCTGTTGAGGTCATATGGCGCAAAGAATCTGAAATCAGTAGCTTCTTTGAATCTGTTTACAGAATAAAATTGTTTAGTTTATTTTGACAATTATTAAGCTTCCGTTAAGGTCATGGGATACAATATTAAATAATAATTTACAACAATTTGATTGCAGGAAATTGTGGATATAAATTATTCTTTTTAAAATTATATGTAAAACAATAAGAAAACGATTGTTTTTAGGAAATCGTGATAAACAAACGATTAAAATATTAATACTTATATCCAGGGAAACCGAAAACATGCTCTAAAAAAAGTATTTTAAGCGCTTTAAATATGCCGTAAAAAACTCAAAATATGCTCTTAAAATTTAAAATATATGCTTCAAAAATAAAATTTTTTATTATTTTTTAACATTGAAAAGCTCAAAAAGATTGAAATTGTAATGAAATATTAAATGTTTAATGTCATATTCTATATCCTACAACATTTTGTTATAAATGTTTCATCTCATAGTTTGAAAAACTAGTATAATAGAATTCCGTTTTACGTTCAGATAACCAATAAATAACATGAAACCATTTGGTCCCCAAAAAACATATTTCAAACGACAAAGTTTGACACATTTCTTCCAATTGTATTAATAGCTTTTAAACTCGGTGTTGTCATAAATTCCAATAATTAGTTTTTTAAACTATAAAAATGGATTGGTCTCATGAAATCAAAAGTAATCGATTTTATGTCCGATTTAAAATATAATGCTTTATTGAATAAAAAACTATAACATAACGACATTTTTTTCAAAATTATAAAATAGGCTAAAAAATTAAAAAAAAAATAAAAAAAAATAGAATTTTATTTTTTTTAAATAAAGTATTGAAAAGAAAATTAAAAATGTA
>NC_060951.1:48289977-48334977 GCF_022045245.1 Lucilia cuprina | reverse complement strand
TCTATCTATCTATCTATCTATCTATCTATCTATCTATCTATCTATCTATCTAACTATCTATCTATCTATCTATCTATCTATCTATCTATCTATCTATCTATCTATCTATGGTCCATATTATCGTATAGCTAATTATAAATATATATAACAAAAATACATTATCCTCCACCACCAAACGCAATTAATACAACTTATTTGATACAAAATTTAAGCACACAATTATTATGCTCAATTTCACTGACATTTAATTTTACTTTCAAACCCAAAACGCTTTCAGACATTTTGGGACAGTTTTATAAAAAGTCTGATAAAAATATTTTGTATATATTGAACGTTTCAATTTCAACTCTCTTAAGTAGGTCTTCAATGTGGCATTTTATAAAATGAGACCACACAATTCATGTTTAATGTGGATGCAGAGAGATATCTGGACACAGCATTACAAATTAAGGTTAAACTCATTTGCTGCTGCTGTGGCCAGTGACATTAACCTTCAATATCAATTCAACTTTAAGTCCCACTACATGTGTGTGTCTTCTTCATCATCATCAGCAGCACCATCAACATTAACAAGCTCCTTGTTAATTTAATGTTGAGATTTTGTAGGATTTTTCTTGTTTTTTTAGTTAGTTAGTGTGTCTGTCGGTTTAGTTGTTTGGTTGGCTGCTTATTGCCTCATTACAAATAATTATCATTTCTCTGGTTATATTTGTATTAGCGCTATCTTTGGTGTTTTGTAGTCGGTTGTTTTCTCGCTGTCCATTGTTTTTTTTCGATTTTGCTTGATGATTTTTTTTGTTTATGTCCGTTTAAGGTTTCTGCCGCTTTTGCTGATGCTGCTGTTGTTGTTGATGTGTCTTGTTAAGCTAATTGACTTTCATTTACTCTTCCTTTCCAAAAACAGTTGTGTCGTCAGTCTATCTTTAACTGATTTAAGGAAAAAAGAAACTAAAAAAACAAATTGTTGACTTTTGGTTAGATTACAGACTTATATTCGTGTGTCGTTTGCCTAAAGACCACCGGAATTAAGTTACTTTTATAACTAGCTAACCAACAACTACTTACTACGCGGAACTCATAAGAAAAACCGCAAATCAGCTCAAACCGTGTGGTGTCTCAATTAATCATGCGTAAGTAGGTGCTCATGATTAAAGACATTTGCGTCTTGTTAGCGTTGAACGGCGATTTAGAGTGTAGGTTAAGAACAAAAATTATAGGATTAAAATTATACACTTTTTGGAAAAATTTCCTGGGAATTACTTTGTCTTTACAGGTGTATGCCGCAGATTGCAATGAGCACGAGAGTTACATTAATTTTTTTTAGGGCATTAGGTTTGTGGTTTATATATAGAAGGTTCTGGAGCCTAATTAGGTAATTTATGTTATTTTTTGTTAAAATTCTAATTGCGATGAATATTAAGGCTATGTGAGAAAGGCTTTTAACAATTAGCTTAACCTAAATTCATGACATGAGGCTTTTATAGTCTTACCTGTATATAAGATAAGGAATTTAATCTTAACTACAAATATGTATATCAATTTTTAGTCTTGACTACTGCAGTCTCGAATATAGATTCAGTCAACCTGTAATCTTAACCATAAGTCTTATTTTAGTCTTTAATATAGATAAGTTTGTTGTCTCGAGTCTTAACTATACATATATCAGTCTATAGTATTTCCTATAGCTCAACCAGTATTGCCTATAGTTCGGTATATGGTCTCAATTATAGTCTCGGCTCTAGATTTTCCTTTAATCTTGTCGATGGACCACTCCTTAGTTAGATCAGTCTATAGTGTTGACTATAGATCAGTCAATAGTCTTGACTATAGTTCAGTCTATAGTCTTGACTATAGTTCAGTCTATAGAATTGACTATAGATTAGTCTATAGTCTTGACAATAAATGAGTCTATAGTATTGACTATATATCAGTCTATAATCTAGACTATAGATCAGTCCATAGTCAATGCTATAGATCAGTCTATTGTCTTGACTACAGATCAGTCTATAATCTTGACTACAGATCAGTCTATAGTCTTGACTATAGATCAATCTATAGTCTTGACTATAGATCATTCTATAGTCTTGACTATAGATCATTCTATAGTCTTGACTACAGATCAGTCTATAGTCTTGACTATAGATAAGCCATAAGTATAGATCAGTCTAAAGTTTTTATTAATTTTTATTTTTTATAGTCTTGGTCAATCTATCAATCCAGTTTGTAGCCTTGACTATAGATCAGACTACATCTTTGGACTACAGATCAGTCTGAAACAATAGATCAGTCTAAAGACATGAACAGTTTATTTCAGAAATGATTTTGACCAAATCGCAAAATTCGAAGACTTATAAACTTATTTTTAAAATTTACTATTGTTTTTCAAAATACATTTTTAAAAAAATCTAACCAACTACCTACAATTTTCCCAAGACACTAGCACCATAAAAAACAAAATTTTTTTGCACATTGATTTTCTCACACCTTGAAAGGATTAATCAATAAAAAATAGACCTAGATAAATATCTAATAAATTTAAGCCTTTCACTAAAAAACAGAAATCTGTCAGAAACAATATATTCCCTTAATCCTTTACCCATAACTCAAGCCAAAGGATTCTTATCATTTGCTCTAAAATAAATTCCCAAACACATACGATTCCCAAGAATAACAATTCCAAATGCAATTTCTTAAATCAATATTTAAAATAAAACATAATCTTCTTATACAATATTGCAAAAATATAATTCGTAAAAAAACAAATCAAAATGACACTAATACAAAAGCCAACAAGATACAGTGATGGAAAAACAATACACCAAACTCTTTAAGTAGAATTTATTTTTTGTGGAAAGAAATGAAAATATTCCCAAACATGTGAACAAACCTAAATGATCACGATCTATTCAAGGATATTGCAAATAAAACACACAAGACAATTCATTCATTCTGCCATTCACTTACTCATACATATGTTCAGAGAATTGTATAACAATACGTGAGGATTTTTTATGGCCACTTTTAGTATATCCTAGTTAAAAGGATGTTTGTTATAAAAAAGTAAATAAATAGCAGTAGAATGTCATTGTATCATTCTGTTTAAATAAATATTGCATATTGTTTAAATATTACGTATTCTTGTGGTTTATAGTAAAAATTTTATTTCTTTAGAATACAGTGTAAAGGGAAATGGGTCTATTGTTTACACTAGCATTTTATTTCCTAAGGATATGTTTTTGGCAAACAAATTTTAAATTTAACAATTTACAATGTTTACTTAAATTTATATATCTATGATTTTAATTATAAGATTTTCTAAAATACTCTTGTAAACTATTTTTTAACTGATTCATTAGAATCGAAGTTTTTTTGTAACTAAATCTAGGTATAGGTGTCCTGACTGGAATATAAATTAAAACAAGTAAGAAATTATAATCGGGCGAGGCCGTAAAATATCCTACACCTTTTACAAAGCAAAATAGCTAAATCGACTAAGAAAATGATTGGTATACTTTATGTGGGTATAGGACCAATATTATTGTGCGTTACAAACATCAGCACAAACCCAATATACCCTCCCCACTAAAGTGGTGTGGGGCATAAACAATATTTTTCAGAATTTAGACATACATTTATCTTATAGTTTATGAAGCAAATTTCGTAGGTTAATATGTCTTTCTTAGTCATCGACTTGTCGACTTGTTCAAGAATAAGACAAAAAAGTCAGTCAGTCCTTGTCCATATTTGAACCAAGCTGCCACACAAACTTCATTTGAAAAATGTTTTAAACTGTCAAAATTTACTTTTAACCAATGTTGCCAATATTTTTTCACCATTTCCCGTTATTGAATATCTAGAAATGTAATTTACTAAATAAATAAAAAATTTCAGTGAGTTTTATAAAAGTATCAAAAGTTGTCCAGACTATAGATTAGACTTTAGATTAGACTAAACTATATACTAGACTACAGACCAGACCTCAGACTAAACTTGATTGGACTAAAGACTAGACAATAGACTTGACTATAGATTATACTGGACTCTAAACTATACACTAGACAATGCTATAGAAATTACAATAGAATAGGCAATAGACTAGACTTAAGACTATAAAAGACTAGACTATAGACTGGACTTTAGACTAAATTACAGACTAGACTATTCAATGTTTATTACAAATTATTTGAATTATTTGAAATCTCCAAACTTTCCAATAATCAATAAAACACACTTTTTCCCGCAATTGTAAAAACGTCAGAGAAAAAAATATTAAATTCGGGTCAGAAAAAAGATGGGGGTATATTGATTTTATCATTCCGTTTGTAACACATCGAAATATTGGTCATGGACTCACAAAAGTATATATATTCTGGGTCCTCATTAAATTCTAAGACGATCTAGCCACGTCTGTCTGTCTGTTGAAAGCACGATAGAGTCCGAATGGGAAAAGTGGGTTGAAATTTCACATAATTATTTCTTATAGGTAAGGTTTGTTTGGTGTTAAAAATGGGCAATATAGGTCCACGTTTTCGGATAGCCCCCATACAAGCGAAAATCAGCTTTAACAATCATATCTTGTTTAAAAATGCGAATACAGCTATGAAATTCGACATAAGTAAGTTTCTTGTTATCCAAAATCACTATGCAACATTTTATGAGGATCGGTCTATAATTTACCCTACCCCTATACTAGTATATAGATGAAATTCGACATAAGTAAGTTTTATACGAGTCAAAATCTATGTGTCCATGATTGAACCTACCAATATAAGGCCCCCTTCAGAAAATTACTGCAACGCTCATTAATGGCTTAAAAATACGAGTTAGCAATGAAATTCGACACAAATAAATTTAATACGAACCAAATTTTGTCTTAATAATTTTATGAGGATCGACCCATAATTGGGTAGGGTCAAATAAGGTTTCCTTCAGAAAATTACATTAACGCTTATAACTGGCCTAAAAATTCGAAATTCGACATAAGTTAGTTTCATTCGAGTTTCATTCGCAATAGCCGAATATAACACAGTTATTTCATATCTTACTTGGTAAGATAAGAGGGTATGTGTAATAAGGAATCACTTAGTGTTTCTAACCCTAGTTGATATTAAAAGTTTTTTTTTTTTTTTTTGAACTTCCAAATACAACAATACAACACTTTGTTCCGATATTAATGTCAAAGTAAAGATTTTGCTGGGATGTTTTTTTGTAATGAATGGGTGAATTTATATAGTTTTTATATTTCCTGATGTTGACCAAAAATTTTACTTTAATTTCGCATCGATTTTTTTAAATTTTAACCATTTGCAAAAAAAAATTTAACTAAATGTTTAAATTGTCTTACTTATTCTATCTTCATGATTAACTATAACAAAGAAATAATTCTCATTAATCCAAAACAAATATTGTTGAATAATTGCATTTCCCAAATTAAATAAAAGAAAAAGTTAATTTTCCTTAACCAAAACATTGCACATTCATATTTTTCTCAAAAAAAAAAAATAAAACTACTTTCTTAAGAAGACGAATGGAAAACAAAAGAGTTTTGGGCGCGCAGCATGAGGGCTCAACGTTCTCTCAATATTGAATAATGAAATGTAAAAAAATAAGATTTTCAAGAAATATTCCTTTCTACTAAAGATTGACAGTAGCACTAAATAAATACGAAATAAAATGAATAACAGAAATGTAAACAAGTGCCAAAATACAATATTTTACAATTTCAGTAGTTTTAATTCTTGCGTATTTTATTATTGCCAAACAATGTATATTTTTTTTTAACATGTTGTATAAACATTGTAAGAGAAAACACACAAAAAATTGTTTTGTTTAAATATAAAGAAAAAGGAAGGTCCATTTTTTCTAAACAAGATCTTTAGAAATTTAAAAATTTTGTTTATAAAAAGGGAGTGAGAATTAAAAAAATTTAATTTATATAAATTGCAGTTTCTTTGTGAACTGCAAATAAAACAACAAATGTTGTCCCTTCCTTTATCAAAACAATTATTATAAGAATGAATTTCATTTCTGTCAGTTTTTCTTATACCAAATTAATTGTTTCATTGTTATTGCAGAATTATAGTTTATCTACATGAAAACGCCTTTTAATTGTTTCACTTGCTATTTGTTGTTAAACAAACTCTAAAAAATAAACAAACAAAACTCAGATTTCATGTCCGTTCTTTTATATAAAAAAATTTTGATTTTTACGCCTTGTCCACACTTGGTTGTATTGTTGATTTTAATAACAAATCTTAAATTGCTTTCTTGAAATTCCATGAAATTGTCTACAATGAAATAGTTGTTTTATTTGTAATTTCCTTTTTATTTTATTTTCTTTATTGCAAAAATCCTAGAAGTCTTTTCAATTAATCATTTCAATATTTGTCATGATTTGTCATTTAGAGGCATGACATTTTATTACATTTGTTTTGCCTTTTCGAACAAAGAATACGTTAGCATTTCTATGAATTTTTTGAATGAAACGTAATAAATGCAATTGTTAAATTGGGTAAATATTGGAAATTCATTCAGAATTTTGATATAAACTTCAAGAAAATCTTGGGTTTAAAATATTTAACTGTTTTAAGAAGTTTACCCTTGGAGTACAATTAGTCTCTTTATGTGTCATAATCTTTACTAACTCCATACTTTAGAATGAAAGGAAGTGAATATAATCAGGTCGAAATTTTAACGAGGAAAAAAATACATTTTTTCCTCGTACTTAAATAAATTGTACAAAATATGACAAAGCCGAAAATGAAGTACATCTATATCAGATTAAAAGAAAGTCATTACTAAAGTACTTCAAAGTAATACAGCGGATAAGTAGTAGTCATTGAATAGTAAGTGGTTATGTATGTATAACCCATTACAAAGTTCTTCTGGATTTAAATGTCAATTTAGTGTTTACCGGATTGACCCTTAAAAAGGTTTTTCGGACTGATAATTCCATTTCTTTATTAAATGTTGATTTGTCAGCATATGGAACTCTTGAAACGAAACTTATTGAAAAAAAATCCATAAAACAAGGAATTCCCAAAGCTTGAGATCTGAAAGCAAAATCTTAAAACATTTTTTTAAATCAGTTTTATAACAGTTTATTTAGGACTATCGTCAACCAGCTCGGTAAAATGATACGTTTCTATGATACACAAATGATTTCAATGCTTTACATTTATTTGACAACATCGCTTCAACAGTAACTGTAAGAAATTATTAAAATCCATCAAAAACCTTCTTTACAAAGTATGGCGTTAATCTGCTAAAATTTATTCCAAAATAGCATTTAGTGTCATTATTTGAAGTCAAGGTATAACCACTATCGTTTATAAATAGGGATTAAGTAAGTGCTTACCACGATCGCATATAATTGGAAATTAAGTAAGCAGTTTTATACGAGGTGCGTTCACTTCTTCTACTAGTGTTTTTCACATATAAATTATATTTTTGCATAAAAAAAGTTTGAAAAAAGTTCGAATCCTAAGAAATACAAATAGGCCACTATCATAAGCCTTTTCATAAAAAATATTGTTCACTCAGTTTACCCGACGTAATTCCTAAGAATAATATCGCTTCCAAGATACTTAGATCTAACTTCGGCGAATGCTTAACAGCGGCAAATAAAGTTCTGCAGAGTTTCACTGTCCTCTTCACATGCTCTGCATTCGTCTGAATTCACTCACACCATCATACTTACTTTAGACTTCGTAATTTTGAGGAAATATCTCGTCTTGTTATCATTAGGGTCTCCCCATAGGATCTTTGTGGTTCTACCCACCGTTTATGAGATTTCTCACCTATATTTTTAACTCAGGTTTTGATGCATCTAATGGTTTTGCGTTTGTCAGATTAACTACCTCGAGTTCCCTTAATCCCGAGTGCCATGGACCCATATGATATAAATCTACCTCAGTTAAAGCTTTCTTATAATCTGTAGCCCTAATTACCTTCTGGCTGTCGTAAATATATTAAGGGCTGTGGGCGCCATATTTATTACAATCAATTTACACATTCCGTTATTGCTAAGACTTCTGGATGGTAACTTGTCTCATGATTAGGTAATCGGTGGTATATTTCTGTTTCTGGGTAAATTTGAAACCCCAGGCCCACTTTATCCCGCAATTTTAAGCCATCCGTGTAATAACGGGTTCCTACTGGTATTTGCACTAGTTTTCCGCTTGACCAAGACATTCTATCTGGGATCAGCGTTTCAAAGATCCGGTATGAGATCAGGCACTTCCGACTTTTATAAATCTAATTTATAATAATAGGACTAAGATCTTATTTCATGCCCATAGTTCTTCTACATATTGCCCAGCACCGATTTACCTAGTTGATACTAACCTCTATGTGATGTCTCCATTTTAAGGTTAAAACTTACATACATAGTTATTTGTAAGTCATTACTAGAGTCCCTCTAAGTAATGTCTAAGTAGTTGAAAAGTTAGTTTAGGTAAGTCATTGCCTTGAGATTGCTGAGAAGTCATGATGCTACAGACTTAGAACAAGATTTTTTTAATTATTCGATGTCAATAATTTGGAATTGTGCAAAAAAATCCTATAATTCATTATTTTAGGTAGAATCTCAATTTGAAAAATGTTTTTACACTAACAAACAAAATCTTACTCTAAACAAAGAGTTCTGTACAATCAATCAAACAAATCAAATAATCCTCAAGGACATTTCTGTAAGATTCCAATGATAAAAGGGGTTGATCAAACGATGAGTACATAAAAGATTTCAAACTTAAATAAACTAAAGAGGTAAATGGCAAAATTGAAAATCTGTGCCAATTTTTTACTTAACGGAATTTACCACAAAATAAGAATAACACAAATAAATTGATGAACCTTAAGAAAGGGAAACAAAACTTGAACATTAATGAAAATGGATCTTTTAAGATTATGCTTCATTTAATACAATCTCAAAGGAAAAAAAGAACACAAAGAGATCATTTTCAACAACAATTTTAAAAAATATTGAATTAGTTTGAATGATGAGTAATTGCAAAGTGTGGGAAAATGAAAACATTACTTACACATGATTGGATACAAATTTGTGGTTTTATATAAAAAATTTGGATCGTTTCTTCAAGTAGATTTAAAGATACAGATACTTTTATAAATTTAAAGAAGAAAAGAGTTGAAAGAAATCCTTTTACTAAAAAAGGATGTTTGTTATGTTGGCTTTTGTTCCAAAAAGGCATCAAAAATGCGCCAAAAGTGAAAAAAGAAATCAAATGGAAATAAATCTAGGTTAAATTATTTTCAAATACTTTTAAATTTCAAAACCAAGGTGCTGGTAAAAATTATACCTTTATAAGGATTTCTTTTATGATGATTATAATAATTTTTTTTAATTGTGCCGCTAAAAACACTGAATAGACAGACATCAGCAAATAATCTATAATAAAAACATGCCGCTTACATACCTCAACACTTGTATTTGTTGTTATCTAAAGATTGCTGCAACTTCTTGTAGTAAATAATTACTTGCAAACAATTATTTCTGTTTTACTTTGTTTTATCATTTTGCAGATGCTTCTGAAGCAGCTTGATGCCTTGTTTTTTTTTTTTTTGTATTTTTATCTTATGTGTCATTACAATTATATCGATCGTTAATTGTTCCAAAACACTCGATTGGCATGTGCGTTATTTTATTTCCCTAAAAGCAGTTGTTGTCGTCATTTTGATAAACTTTTTTTGTTAGTTTAAAAAATTTTCGTAATCGTTCATTAAATGTTAGACAATTTTGTGTTTTCTACGAATTTTTATTTTTAACAAAGTCGGTTTTACAAATTATGACCCTTTTGATAAGATTACTCAAAAATGTCATACATAGTGTGTTGTGTTGCCTTTCACAAAAGTATTTTAAAATAGAGCAATTTTCTTATCATAATGTTTGTTTTAAGGGTTTCTTTTGGCTCTAAGCAAGTCATAAAATTTAAGGACATACATATGTTTTTTTTTTCTAGCATTCATATAGTGCTGCCCTCCTTTTTGGATGTGGTTAGATCTAGCAATAGTTAAGACAAAAACCTTTCACAAGAGCGACATCTAGAGGTCAGGGTTGAAAGTTTATAAGTGTCAGGATATCAAGGGATGAAAAAGATACTTTTTATTTAAACTATGAATATGTATTTGTGTGAGTTAAAGGAAATTTAATATAAACTAATGGTTTTGTTTAAAATATTTCAAGTCACTTTTTAAACGTTACTGTTGCTAATGGTTAAAAAATATCCCTTAGTTTTTTATTGAGCAACAGGGTCAGTAAAAGGGAAATTTTGTATAATTATATTACGCAATGATACACCGCAAGAAATTTTTGATCGTTGATTTCTTTATAATAAATCAATTTTTTTTTAAAATAATTTCCTCAAATAAATAATAATTTTTCTTTGAAGTAAATATTCAATAACTTATCTTTAAAAAAAAAAAAAATTTATACAAATTTTCTTTTTTATAGAAAATTTCCAATCATTTTTTTTATAAAATTAAAAAAAAAATATTTAATTATTTTTATATAAATTTCCTTTTTATACAAAATGTTCAATAAAGTTAAAGGAATAGGTAATTATTGTTTACAAAAATGATTTAATAATTTTTCTCTTAGCGAAAATTTTAATTTTAGATAAAAAAATATAAAACAAAAATATTTTTTTTATCTCTTTCGTTAAGGTTTTTTATTTTTAAATTTTTCAATAATTAAAAAAATCATTTTTGATCATTTTTTTACATAAAAATAATAGTATTTTTAATAAAAATAATTTCATACAAAAAATTTTTTTAGACTTTTTTTAATTTAGTAAAATTATTAAGAAATTTTCTTAATTAATTTGCTAATATTTAAAAAATTTTTAAAAAAATTAAAATTTTTATTTTGTTAAAAATTTTAATAATTCTCTATTTAAAACAATTTTTGATTAACATTAAAATTCTATACAAAAGAAAAGTTTGCTAATTTTTATTTAATTTATTGCTGAAATTTATGTTTCCTTCCCTAATTAAATTTATTATTTATTTAAGGAAATAGGTACCTTTTTTCGGTTTATTATTTCAATTGTATTTACACAAACGTTACAATAAGTGTAGGGTTGATATTAAAAAAATGCTTAAAAAATTTAAGCTATTATCTAAACAATACTTAGAGCGAGTTTTTCCGATAAAGATAATCTTCATTCTTTGGTTAAACCTGGTTTAATATATGTTTTGTGTTTTTCAGTTATCAGTAAAGATACTTATTATCTTAGTTTAACTGAGTGTAATTGGCCAATTAAACTCAAGTTATAAGTGAGAAAACACAATTAACAAAAACAATAAAACAATGATTTTGGAAGAACAAAAACATAATATTTTAAGTAAATTGCAATTTTCTGATATGTTTTGTTTTATTAATTATTGTTTTAAATGTTTATTTAACATTTTTCTGAAAAGTATTGTTTGCAAAAAACAGCTGTTCAATGTTTATGTTTTTGAGTGAAAACTTGGCAATACTAACAAAGTTAACTGAGCTTAAGTCTAAAACTGAAAAACACAATCATCGGTTAAAGTCCACCTAAATTTGTTCCGAGTTTAATCTAACAGCAAGTTCAGCCTAGTTTAACTGATGAGTAAGAAACCCGCCCTTAGTAAATTAAAAATCCTTAATAAATATTCAAGTGTATATTTTTCTAAACGATAAATTGTAATGATTACACTGATGTACCTTTATTTAGGGGTGCTAAATTCAGACTGCAAATTTTTTAAACCACCACCTCTTCTTTTTTTTATAAACATCATTATTTTAATTTATTTGGCATTTGCATAAAAAAGTGGAAATGCCATTTAATCATTAAAAGTTGCACACTCTCAGACAATGAAATGAAATAGTCATTGAAATGAAGTGATGCGCACGCGTAATTTAAATGTCCTTGATAAAGGATTTTGTGTTTTTTAAACCTGAAGAATGACAGATACAGTATATAACATCATACAAAAGCATTATATTAAATACAATACAGCTAAGAGAGAGAGCTAATTACAAATTTCAAATCATATATGAACATTTTTAAATATTTAGTATCCTTTATTGGTATTAAAATCACAACATTAATAGGTGAATTTGAAATTTATCTGTTTATTATCCAGTTAAATTGTTTGCCTAGAAATGCAATATTTCTCAATTAAAAAAACTAGTTAAATTAGCTCGTGTTGGAGAACACGAGCTGTGTTCTCCCCTTTCGATTAACACCATAATATCGCGTGTCATGCAGAAGAACCCTAATTGCTTAAGAATGCTTTAGAAGATTCACTAGTTTCCCTAAAACAATTAAAAACCAACCAAGAAAATTAAAACAATTTTTACAATTTATGGCGACATTTAACTGAATAACAGCAAGTGTATGCAAGAAATGAAAAAAGCTAGAATAAAACTAAAAACTGAAGGGAATTAAAACACTGCATAAAGTGACGCGTACCAACAAATGCAACATTTACAGCTATAAAGTAGATTAAAAGGAATATATCCAGTTTTCTTAAAGATTTTAATGCAATAAGCAAAGAAATCCTTTTACTTTTACTCGCTACTTGTGTGTTAATTTGAAGAACTACCCTAGAAAAACAAATGCAGTTAAATGTTCTGGTATTTGGCATGTAAAATATTTAATGGCTTAACAAGAAAAACAGACAGACGAACAGACGGACGGACGGACGAACAGACAGACAACTAACTATCAACTACTACTGCTACTATCAAGCCCTACTTTACTTACAGTCAAGTTAAAATAATTAATATATTGTGACATCGTAAATATTAAAAATTTATTGTAAAACCAAGAAAACCAGTCCTTAAAAGCACCTGCACTTACATCTAAAAGAATTCAACACTTGCTTACTTATTTTGTAAAGGATCCAAAAGTAAAAAACAAAAAAAAACTATCAAGGAATAACTGAGCAGACGATACACTAATAATAATATAGCGGTTTTGTTGTTATAGCCGCTGCTGCTGTTATAACTCATAGATAGTCGGTTGGTCGCTTGATCGGTCATTGATCGCTTAGTTGTTTGGTTTGTTACTAGTTTAAAAGTTCATTTAATTTTTAGCTGGCGTTCTATTAAAATTAATGATGCCTTGCTGTGCGAACGACAGACAGTTCATCTTTATGGAAAAACAAGGTGGAAAGTGCCATAGTTAACGCGTGCTCTCGTAGCACACTTTATTTATATAATTAATTCTATGTTTAATCGTTTTCTGTTGATATTATACAGCAACAGGATAATTTAGACACGGCGTTTGTTAACGTATACATTTATTTGCATGTTTTATAGATTAATAAAGTTTTAGATATTTGATATTACTTTATAAAATTGGTATTTTTAAATAAATTAAATTTATTATATACATTTTCTAAAACTTTTAATTATTCGAAGGACAAAAGGCTAATGAACCTCCCATTTAGCTAAATGTTTGATCAACTTAGAATAGTTAAGCAGTACTTATAAGATTTTGAACTCAAGCTGCTAAGTTATTCAGTCGATCTAAAAAATTAAATATACTCTGATCCGACTTTGATTGTATAATTTCAAAAATAATAGAAATAGAAATTATGGTAAAAACATTAGCGTTTTGAAGACCACAGTCATACTTAAGCCAATGTCAAGTTGTAAAAGTTACAATAACTCCATTGTTTAGCTATATTGTTAGTTTGATAGGATTGTGATAATAAGCCCTGACAATAGTTAAAAATATTTTTTTGGATAAAACAGATTTAAGATAAAAATATTCATTCGAAATACAGCAATTGAGTCTGTAATTGAAAGCTTTTAAAAAGTTAAAGAGTGAGACCTTGTTTAAAAATTAACTACCCAGCAAAAAGAGAACATCCAAAAAAGCGAAAAAAGTAGAAGTTACTCCATGGATGCACTGAAAAAGGCCTGAAAAAGTTATGGCTTGTCATAGGAGGGATGTCCTTTTTATTTGATTTCAAATTCATTACATCTGAAGTAATTTTTATGTTCTTTTTTTTGGAAGTTATTAGGAAGTGAAATTGTAGTATTATAGAATAAAACTAATTTGACTCAAATAATATTAACATCTTTAAAAAAAATTACACGCATTTATCAATTAACTCTAAAATAAAATTAGTTTAATTCAAAAAATTTCAGTACAAAAAATATACCTTAAATTTAAAAAAATAAATTAACAGCACATCCACATAATGTAAAAAAATCACTTAATGCTAATTTTGAAGTAGTGATAAATGTTATTCTTTTGAAAGTACTTCGTTTTATTTTTGCTGGGTAGCTACACCCAGTGTGCTTTGTTAACCTTAAAGCAATATAAATATACAGATCTACATTTTTTAATATTAACAACTATTGCAATTGTGCCAATTTTTCCAAATGCTAATGATTTTAAGTGTAAGCTTTAAAAAATGTAAATAATAATGTATGATATTTAATTCATATGGGAAGGGTCAATTGCATTGAAAGTCCTCCCATTTTTCTCTAAATGTTTACATGAAAGTCAAAATTCTTTATGTAGAATTTTAAAATTCTTACTTCTATTGTATTTCAAATATAAAAATGTTTCTATTTAATTCATTGGGGAGTTGCAAGTCCCCCACCACCCTTTTCTTTCTAAAATGTTGAGATGAAAATGAAAGTCCTTCGTGCAAAATTTGAAGGATCTAGTTCTATTAGTTTCCCAGATAAACGATCTTTTGTATTTATGTAGTTATGGGAGGTGCCACGCCCTTTGCTGTTATCCCAAATAATCATATTGACACAGTTATATTTTCTGAGATAAACTGATTATATGGTGCGATTTAGCAAACCCTTTACCATTTTCAAACTATAGTAAGAATCGGTCCATATTTAACCACATTTAAATCCCCTTTTTAGAAAAATATGTACGGAATAGTTAATATATCGATAATAAATCCTTCTCTCTAGTAAATACACGATCATTGATCATGTTAACACACGATCTTTGATCATGTTAACACACGATCATTGATCATGTTAACACACGAACATTAAAGGATAACATTTAAAATTATATATAATTAAATATACTGAAAGTTCTATGATATTCTTACTTTATTAAAAATTAGAACAACCCTGGGTGCTTCGCTACTCAATCAAAACACCAATAAAAAAGTACCAAAATAACTCCCATATAGAATATTATTCATTAAGTACTGTGTATGTTTTGTTTCTAGTTTCTATCTTCTAAAAGTATCATTTGAAAAATACAATTGGAATTATGAAATATTGATATAAATTCTAAATTCTAATAATTCCAAAATAATATACCAATAGGTTATTTTTTGTCTTTAAATAAACTATTTTTCAAAAAGTGGCTCAATGATTTTGAATAAAATTAAATTTTCTGTTTTTTCCCTTTTAATGCATTTTTTCCCAAAGAAATAGCAAGTATTTTGTTAAAATAAATATTAGAGTTAGTCCGTAAAAAGAGCTATATCTAATAAGTATAATTCAATAAATCGAAAAAGTTGTCTTAAAGCTGTTTTGCTCTAGTAGTGAAATCAATTACTTTTATTCCCATTTTTAATAAGTATGTCAAATCATAAAAAATTTAACCGTTTTTTTATAATTCCATCACAAACTCTAATATTTGATACACACACACATACCAACACAGATATTGGAATTAATGTCATATCTAATCATGGCCTTAAGCCAAAGGATACTTTTATTATACTATATACACAGAATAACTATAAGTTTATAAATTTTTATACTCTAGCAACAATTCGGGGGTTGATAGATTGTTGATCATATATCCTGATAGGAGAGTAAATATTCATACAATAATAAACGGCAAACAGTTTTATTTAATGTTTTTATTTTTTTTTTTTTAATTTTTTTTGCAGCAGGAGCAGATGTTTCACAATTTTATAGGTAAGTCCTTTTACATTATAAATATACCACTTACTCGTGTGTTCATTCGTTAGACCTGGGTACGAGTTTTTAAATTTTTATAAGTAGTAGACTCCAGCACGGGATACAAGAGTTTTTTTTTTATTTTGCTTTTCATTTGGTTTAATGATTCTTTTGTACTCGAAATTTCATTTTATATTCAGGTTTTAATGAACAAAATGAAAATTGGTTTTAGTTTATTATTATTGTTGGTAAAAGATTTTGTTTATACCTTTTTGGAATCAGCAAAACAAAAATAGTTTTACTATTGAATTGCAGTAGTAGTAGTGGTTGCTGTGATAGTTTGTGTTTTTTTTTATATTTTTTGTTTCTGGGTGAAGAAGTGTTTATCCCAAAAGTGGTCGCTCAAACAACAAGAAAAGCAACAATTTTTTGCTTAAATAGCTTGACATTTTGTTTGTCAAATTTAGGCAAATTTTTCCATTTTCAATTACATTTCATTCCAGTTAGTTGTTGTTTTATTTTAGACTCTTTAAAATTTTTGCATTTTGATTTTAATCTGACGGAGCATGTCAGATTTGTAATTTTTCTATTGGAATGGGGTGGTTTTGCCGTTAGAAAATTCAAAAACAATTTTTTTAATAATAGAACCAGTTTTTAGGGAGTGTTTACTTTTTGATTTTCCCTAAACAATCAGAGAAATTTTGTATGTAGAAAAATTTGTCTTTTGTTATTTATGAGCATGATGCTTTTCGCGAAATTTCTATTGTTGTGGAATTTTTCCCAATAAAACCGGAAAACAATAGCCGAGAGTAGGAAAATAAACGGAAACACACTTAAGGCACGTGGCATTTGATAGTATTATCATGCAGATGTATTTGGCTTTGATTTAATTAAAAGGGAAAATTTACGACTTATTTTACGAGCAAACAAGCTCTCGAAAAAGACACCTGGTTGGGATGTAATTTACAATAAAGTTAATGCGAAAGTAAAAACAAAGTTAAGCTTTTAATATTGTCAATGTAGTAGATATTAGTTTCATATATCATTTTACCAGCTTTAAATCAATTTCCTGTGGAAATCAAACTTTTTTTTTACTTTCTCAACATTAGATTTTCTTTAAAAATTAAAAAGAATCACCAATCCCCAAATTCCAGTAGTCCACATATAAGGCCTCCTTCAAATGATATGTTTAAAAACAGATATAATTTATGTGTTAAGATCGAGTAGATCAATATCTTTAAAATTCGGTACATGATTGCCTGAATTTTCATATCGATCCATCAAATTCTATATATTTTAAATTAATTATAAAATGAATAATGCATTTTCCATAAATCTTGAAATCGTAATATAATGTGGCATACCCCTTAACCGTTAAACATTAAGATCGGTGTATAATTCAGATTATAGTTCCAATATAGGCTCACCCTTAGAAATCTCATAACATACTTTTAAAAAATTTCAGTACATAAATTCGTTCCAAAATCTTTTTTGCAAATATACACCAACAAATACCACGTATTTTCAACAAAAAAAACCACCCTATTCGACTTGCTGTGGATTTTTAACAATTGCAAAATCCGCATTCTTTTTTATTCTTTAAAATAAGTTTTTTTTTATTTTAATATTTGCATGAAGTATTAATCATTATGGCAAAAAAAAAAAAAAAACAAACTACGGCAGCCACACTGAGCACAATGGGAGTAATCAAATGTGAAAATAACAACTGGATTCCAACAACTATACTACACCTTAAATTATAGCAAGTTGTTGTTGGAGTATTTTAAATTCCTCGCAAAGGGGTTGATTTTTTTAATGGAATGATCATGCAAGGATTTTTTTTAATCATTAAAATACAAAAGTCAGTGGTACTAGAACGAATTATAAAAAAAGTTGCCTTTGAACAATAGAGTTTAGTAGTCTGGTAAACAAAAGCTTGTTGTGAATGCATACCGTAAAAGGAGAGTAAAACTTTAAAAAAATTCACAAATTTTTAGACCTATTCAAAAAATGATTCAAACAAGGATTCTAGTTCTGTTCTAATTTAGTTAAAATATGGTTCTACTTTAGTTCTAGTTCAGGGCCAAAATGTTTAAATTTATATTGAGATTTCAATCATTATCGAATGCAATAATTTGCTTCCAGTTCTAGTTCAGTTCAGTGCTAGTTAAGTTCTAGTTCAGTTCTAGTTCAGTTCTAGTTCAGTTCTAGTTCAGTTCTAGTTCAGTTCTAGTTCAGTTCTAGTTCAGTTCTAGTTCAGTTCTAGTTCAGTTCTAGTTCAGTTCTAGTTCAGTTCTAGTTCAGTTCTAGTTCAGTTCTAGTTCAGTTCTAGTTCAGTTCTAGTTCAGTTCTAGTTCAGTTCTAGTTCAGTTCTAGTTCAGTTCTAGTTGAGTTCTAGTTCAGTTCTAACTAAGTTCTAGTTCTTGTTCAGTTGTTGGGCAGATTAACATACACACCATTTCATATGTATCCATACTCTTACTTATTGTTCAAGATAATCCCATTGCACTGATTTTATTACAACTTCTGTATGATTTATTAATTCCTTTTACAACTACACAACATTCCAACAATAAAATATTTTTTCAAAATAATTTTATGATCATTGTCTTCCACATTCTAGTCGTAGATATTTGAATGTTCATCATATTTAATGTCTTAAGAACATCCTGTGTGTGTTAAAGAAAATATTGTAATATTTTTGTTTTCGATGGTATTTAAATGAGATCAGGAGTAGCCGACGGGGTGTGTTTCAAAAGATATTGAAACAAGAAAACAAACAAAATTTATGATGGGAAAATGTAATAAAGAAAATAAAAACAAACAAACAAATGGAATACAAGCATATTTTTAATGAAATAAAACAAAAGGAAAATTATTAAATAAAAGTATGTTAAAGAAATATTTGAACAGGATTATATGAATATAGACAGACAATCAGAAAAAAAAGTAAATTTATGTATGAATTTCATTTACAGCAATAGATATTTATTGAATAAATAGAAAATAAAATATTTCAGCAAGCAAATCAATCATATTCATTTCACAATTCAAATTCTTTGCATACATAAAATAAGATTTTTAAGTAGTTGCAGTAAATCTCAAAATACTTCTTAAAAATTTCTTTAAATCAATCAAGCAAAACAATAAAGTGGTTCTTTTCTCTCTCTCTCTCTCGAAATGCACTCACATTAAGTGATCGTGGCTGCTGCTGGTGGCATTTCATAAACACTTTTTCAATATGATCACACTTGTACAACTATTCATGTGTGGATATTGCTTTTGAGGAACATGTTGATTCTTTCATACTCAGATTTAAAATTAGCTTTGTAATATGAGATTTTCAACAAAAATCAGAAAGAAAAGAAAAATGTATTGAAACATGAAAAATTACTCTCTCAAGACAAGAGGAGTTCAATTAAAATATGTATGAATGAATATTCAAGTGTTTTCTTTTTCATTCATACTTCTTTTAAAGTCTGTCTGTCTGACTACCCGTAAGTAAATAATGTTGTGAACATTTGTGAGTTCATAAATTTCTCAAGCATTTCCTTTTGATTACAAGTGGGAATTATAAATTTTTCTTCATTTTAAGTACTTAATATTATTTTTACTTGTACAAGTTCATCGAACAACATTTTTATGACACTATTAATTTAGGAAATTGTTTGAAATTTGGAAAATGTATTCCATTCATTGATTGTGTTAAATGTCATGTTGATTTTTACACATGACTTAAAGTGATTGAGTAGTATTGGAAAATTGTTTCCTTTATGACGTTTTTAGATATTTTAATTGAAAGAAAATGCCTTGAGGCTTAAGATCAGACTCTAAAATATATATTTCTCTAATAAAGTATATGGACTTTTAAGCTTAATTACATGTTATAGAAGTAATTTATTAAGCCCTAAAGCAGTTTATAAAAATCATTTAAAATTTAAAAATTAAATTTTATGAAATCGTATTTATACAAATAAAACTTTGTTATTTTATATTTAATTGTTAACTAACAAATTAATTAATGCGTACTGCTTACTTAGAAGCATTAAAGTTATGACTACCCTAAAACGTCTGCATATACTTCCCATTTAGTCTTGAAAATTTTACACATTAAAATATGTTGTTTTTTAAAAATTTATGTTGCATTGAAGTATAAAGACAATTAATTTAATGATGTCACTCGACTTAAAAATGATTCAAATTTTTATGTTCTATTGTTACATTTTTAATTGTCCTCTTTTGAAAGTGAAAGTAATTCTAAACCTCTTTTATACAGATATCTATCTATACAATATAAATATTCTTGATGATTTATCATATTTCATTGTCAAACAGAAAACAAAAAGATCGCAAAACTAATGTAGGTTTCCAATGACTTTGCAATTTTTATTGTCTAATACAAAATTTTATTGCTTATTATGTAAAATGATGCAATCAATTTTGTAAATTTTACCCTCAAATAAAATGCATGTAATATGGATCCACGACATGATTATCATCCCTTAAGCTCAAAAAAATGATCGATATAAAAAAATTTCGATGTCATCATATGGAGTAGTGAATTGCTAAAAACTGATATATTTTATAAATTTAATAGTAATTTCATTCGATTCATAGATGTCCCAATTTCATAATTAAAAAAAATATATGAAAATGCCACGCCCTCTCCACCTATAACGCCCATTTGTGCTTTTACCAACAAATAATAAACTTGAAATTTTACGTTTCTTTCAGAATAAAGTTATTTATGACTTTATCCATCTATCTAAATGTTTGGCAATTTTGTAGGTACACCTTTGAATTACAAGTAGAGTTTTACTGAATATGATTCACAAAAAGGCTTTCATCGCATTATTGGGGATATAAGGATTTTGAAATTTTTCGAAAATTTTCGTACTTTTTAGTTTATAACATTTTTTACTAAATTATTAGCTGGTTTGTTTAATGCTTAAAAATTAGTTTTAGTCAATAAGCCAATTACTTAAGTCAATTATAATGTAACAAAAGTATTTAAAAAAAAACGGGAATATGTACTAATACGTATCGCAGTCCCTCAAGAGTATTTGCATGTGATTCTAAGAACGTCGTTATTTCTATCCATTTATTAAATTCACTCAATACCGTCAAAAATAAATATGTTTATTCGTCATTAATAGTGACAATAATTTGGACAAGTTATTTTTAAGAAGTCCGAAATTAATTTGTACTATGTTGCAAACGTCGACTTTAGACCCTTGGCTTCAAATTTCTATAATAACAACGAAATTTAAAATAAACACTAGATCATAATATCAAAATTTCTTATGAATCAATCCATAATTTTAAAAAAGTTTAAGTAAGTCCAACCCTAATCTTCTAAATTGTTAAGCCGCACTGAATCGGAATCTCCATCAAATTTTCTTGTGAATCAATCCATAATTTTAAAAAAGTTTAAGTCCAACCCTAATCTTCTAAATTGTTAAGCCGCTCTGAATCGGAATCTCCAACACATCTGAGCTTTGAGATATCTTCACCTTAAGCTAGAAAACTAATGGTTTTTGGTATATTCATGGTATTTCTGCCCTACTAATCTACTATGTGCGTATGTTTTTATGTTCTGTAAATATTTTTTAGACCCAGGGCAAGGATTTTCATGCACTAAAAAATTAAAAATATGCGCTTATAATATGCTCTATAAAATGGGAAAATATGCACTAAATATGTAAAAAATATGCACTAAAAATATTTCTTTGTGAAGGTGCATATTAATAGATATTCATTTCTTAAGTTTTTGGCAACAAATATACAAGGACTGCTTTATGTACTATAATACCACTTTAACGGAACCATGACCTCGACAATACAACTTTAAATAGTATATATTTAATTTCTTAAAGAGAAAAGCTTGATAACAATTCTAATAAAATTTTGTGAATGACTGCACTTTTGTATAAATTATATTTCTTTGGAATTTTTTCGTTTGGTAATGTTTTTAAGTGAATTATGAACGTGAGAGAGATGTAAAAACAAAATTTCATCAAGTTATCATTTTATATGTACACACAGATGGACAGACTTTGAAATTGATACTGAACCCATACTTTAAGGATCAATATTTTGGACGTTACAATAAGCAGCACAAACTCTAAATACCTACCGCACTATTGTGGTCTTAAATATAGAAGTATTTTGTTGTTAAATCGAAATTTGTTTATATTTATTTAAAAAATTCTAAATATGTAAATACCAAATTTGTTGCAAAAATATGTAATACAGAGAAAACAAAACAATTTGTTTTAGAAAAATTAAATAACATGCAAAATATGATATAAAAATGATGAAAATATGCAAAATATATGCAATTTAATGCAAAATTCTTTGATTCGAAAAGAAAACTAGTTATTTTGAGTTATTGACTACAAACATGCATTTGCATAGAAATCCTTAATCTGTTTATAAGGAACAAAAATATGGGATCCAGACCTACATCTGAACATGTTTCAATCAACTCAAAATCACTTTCTGATTCTATTATCGATGTCAGTCCGTCGTTCGACCTTAAAGGATGATATCTAAGCAACTGCAATCATTTTGCAAACAATTCAAAAATATTTCAATATTAATCTAGAAATTCTGATTTGCATTCAGCCTAAGCCATTACAAAAATATACTCGGTGTCTGGCTTAAATATTTGTTGTCCTGCATTTTTTTCAAAATCGTATTTATAAAATCAATAATAATATTTTCTGTTGCAAATGTCTTTGTAAGAACTCAAAAAATATAATGTAAGACTACGTCTCTGTCTGTTTGATTTTTCTCATTTAATTGAAAACATATGATTGAGAAATCGAGACATATGTATGTGCATATACATATGTATGTATTCATATAAAGTGTAACACATAATATATCATACAGATCATCCACAGATCTTAAGATAATTTTGTTTTGGTATATACGATTTGGCACAGCCTAATTGTTACTTACTTATTCTAATTAAATTTGTACATTTTTATTAAATATTGTATGAACTTCTCTTTGCCACTCTGTACATCAAGTTGTTTTCTACTTTGTTTTTCTTTTACTAAAACATAAAATACGTTACAAATTTATTTAAATTAGTTTTGGGTGCACAACTTGTTTCCTCCTTAAAAAAATAAATAGAAAAACAAAACATATGAGCTTTTTTCTAAGGATATACAAGGATCTTTAGAAATGTTTTCTACACAAGAACAGTTTGTATGTATTATTAACCAGAATTATTGTAGCGTAAATTAGGTGCTATTTTTTCTAAAAGAAACTTGTTTCCCTTAAAAAACACCAAACACTATTAAAAAGAAACCCCAAAGAGTTTGTATGCAAATGAATGACTGACTGACTGTCGAAAAAGGAACGAGTAAAATTACAACCATATGACTCAAAGTCTAACTATGAACACAGAAGTAGAATATGATCATTAGTATTAGAGCAAAGAAAATAGTTCAAACAAGTTCATTTCTGAAATTTCCATATGTTCTTTAAGGTTTATATTAAATTAAAAAACAAAACCACCCTAATTAGTTTTTTTTTTTTTTTTTTCAATTAACAAAAAATGTTCTATAAGATTTTCTAAAACAATAATTTCCCGTAACTTTTCTTTTGGTTAAAGATATAAATCTTTATCAAACCCTTATATCCTGTCAAAGGAAATTAAAGAAAATTATTAAATTTGAAAATATTAAAAGAAGAACATTTCTTTAATAAAAACTTTCCTTAATTAATTGTATTGAATTAAAAGTCATTGACAATGGAAAATTTTTGCAATCAATTTTATTTGTATCACCTTAATTAAGAATTATGGTTAAAAATTTGTGCAGCCTAAAAAGAGATTTTCTTTAAGGTATTATTTAAAAATTTTGCACCTCTTTTTATAGATTGTTTTCTATTGTAAAATGTGGTTCTTAGTTGTTTTGTTCGAAAGACAATAAATTAATTGCTTAATACAATAACAAGTTACACGGTTCGTTAATATTTTGCACATAAATTTTATTTATTTCAATTGTTGTGATCTTCAAAAAATGCCAATTGCTAAATTATACAGGATAGGGCGAATCGAGAAGTAACACCACCAATATATGCGCTTAAGTAACTATTTAGATTTGGGTGTTTTCTACTACTACCATATGGTGAATAGAAGGTTATTTTGTCTATTTTGCTCAAAAATTCTCATGTTTGTTATTCTTTTAGTGCTTTTTGAAAAATCCTTGTATGGTTCGTTGATTTAGAGTGTGAGAAAATTGCTTTTATAAAAAATTTTAAATAAATTTGACCGTTATTTGTATTAGACTATTTGTTAAAGTAGCTATTATTTTATATGTTTAAATGTTAATTTAAACGAGCTTGATATGTATAATTTAGAACTAAGACTTTTAACATAGATTATGAGAATTGTTCATTTCTATTCAATATAACTTTAAGCATTCCCACAGGGTATGCCCTACGATATGAAATCCTACTTTGGAGGTAGGTCTTTGCAATATATAATTACAATATATAATATATAATTACGTCCCCTATATGGGACATCAAACGACATATGTGTAATTGTGCAATCTATTGCCGATCAAATATAGGACCAAATTCAGAAAATTAGATAGAGGAATTAGAGCTACTAAACAATGCTTATACAAAGTATGACCCATTTTTGCCAAACACAAGCCGACAAATTTTAAACACAGACACCAAAGTATTTTTTTCTTAAGGACTGAGTACGAATCTGTCCTATATGAGATGTGAGAAGTGTCTTCAGTTAACAAACAGAAGGTAAAAATCACAAAAGTGATTTTTACCTTCTGTGAAAGTGATATTTAACGATTTCTAAAGAAGCGAAAAGAATCCTATTTTTTTAATTAAAATTATATTATTTTGTACTTAAATTTTCAAATCAAATAAGTCAAATTTGTTGTATTCTCTAATTCTACAATTTTAAGAACATAAAAATTACTTCTTAAGAATGACTTTAGATGTAGTAAATTTGGAATCAAATAAAAAGAACACTGCTCCCATGACAAGCATGTGTTAAAATCATCACTTCTTCAGGTCTTTTTCAGTACTTCTATGAAGTAAATTCTACTTCTTTTTCTCTTCTTTGGAGGTTATTTTTTGGGAGTAGCTTAGGTTGTAAAAACCATGAATATGAACCATGAACTGTGAGCTGTTCTTTTTAGTTTTTAGTGTATTTCAGGATATCTGAAGCCTTTCAAACCACAAAAAAGTCTCGTAGTTACCACTTAATAACCGGAGCACAAAAATTGTATAATTGGTAAATAGTGGAAGGTATAGAAATATACAAACTCTATTGCTATACATAGTTCTGTTATTTTTAAGAAATAACGTATTTATACCCTACACCACTTTAGTGGGGAATGTGCTGATGTTTGTAACATTAAAAATTTATATTGGTCCTATACCCACCTTAAAGTATACCAATCGGCTTAGAATCATTTTTTAAGTCGATTAAGCTATGTCCGTCCGTCCGTTCGTCTGGTTGGCTGTCCATGTAATCCTTGTGCGCAAGGTACAGGCCGCAATTTTTAAGATAATTGGATGAATAATTTGGCACACACGCTTCTTTTGGACCAAGGACCTATTGAAAATGGTTAAAATCGGTTCATTATTTCAACTAGCCCTCATACAACCGTACCTCCCAAATAGGGCCTTTTGGCTTATAATTAATTTAAATGATATATTATGTTAACAAAAGTCGACAAAACTTAGTTTTATAGAACTCTAAATAACACTACCGATTTTTCTAATGAACGGGCTTCATTTGACCATATCCCCCATACAAACTAACTATCAGAAAATGACTTAAAGTTCAAAATTCACTTACAAAAACTAATAACTCTTTTAAATTCTACATAAATAATATTGAAGAAGACTTAACTCATCCTACCAACGTTTTTAAGGATAGGGCCATATTTTGCCCTACTCTCCTTTGAGCCCTCTTGTAAAAAATCTCTTTTTTTAAAGTAAAAATATTCCGACTTAAGTTAAAAAAACTAACCAAATGCTTAGCTTTTCTAAATAATCCCCATTTTTAACATACATACTGACTGGTGTAGGGTATCATACTTGTTTTCTTTGGAAATAACCATTTAATGTAGCTTTGAACTCAAAGTAATGCTTCAAATCCCGAAAAAATAAAAAATCTTGGGATACCGGTATGCATGAAAGAAACAGGTACTCGTTTATAGTTCTTAAATGTTCTAGACATACGCATATTTGTATTTATTCTTTATTTATTGAGAGAGTTGTCACGCCCTCTATTGCTAGTCCGCTCGTTTTCCATCTATATACAGAAAACTTAATATATAAACCTATTTATATCCTACACCACTATAGTGGGTCCTTAAAGTATACCGATATATTCAGAATCATTTTTTGAATAAGAATTTTAAAAATATACTCATGGTGTAGGGTATTATATGGTCTGCCATGCTATGTAACTTTGTAGAGAGTAATATTTTAAGATCAGCTGATTCTATAAATTCTCTTCCATTGTCTTAAAATCTTTGTAAACAATATTTTACCCGTGCCTATGTATTTCATAATATTATCTTTTCTTTCTTAAATTTATAACGGCTTTTTTCCATTTAAAAGATCACCTTTAAACTTCATATGTTTGAGTGAGTATTTTATCTTTTTATGATTTCACCATATGGTTCCAATAACCCAGCAAACATGTCGGAACATGTCTGCCAAACACGTATAAATGTTCATATAAATATAAACAAAAATATACACAAATATCCTTTTCATTGTTAAACTGTAAAACTTCTTGTCTACTACTTCTATAATTTAAAATTATATTTGTTTCCTTGTTTCAAAGACTTTCTTGACGCAATGACTTGGTAACGTCCTTTTTTGACATATCAAAGAATTTTGTCAAAGTTTTTGTTTGTTTTGTTTTGCATTCCTTTTAGAAAAAAAGGGTGTGTATTTTCTGCGTAATTTTTTTATATAAAATTTATTGTATAGCTTTAAAAAAAGAAATAGGGACATAATACCAGGGGTTTCATTTAATTGAAAAAATTATATTGTTTAAGTATCGAAAACAGCAGAAAATATAAAAGAAGTTTTGTGGACAATAGAATCAAATACAGGTAAATAAGTTTCTACTTGAAAAGAACTTGTCGTTTTGTATTGTTTTGCTGTAATAGTGTGTGTGTAGAAGTTCCTTTTCACATTTTTTAAGGAAACAGGCGAATTCTAAAGAAATCACTGCGTTTTATTTCTTTTATATTCAAAATTAATAACATATGATTACGAGTTTTTGAAGGGGTGTTTGTTTTTTACAAGTTTCTTTAAGGTTTAAGATTTTTTGAATCAAAATTTCAGCTTTTTTTGTCTGCATGTAAATGTATTTTATTTTGTATTGTTGCTTGGAACTGTTCAGACGACTTTAGGGTACTTTAAAGCATCAAGTTTTTATTGTTATAATGCAAAAGGTACTTTAAAACTGAAACATTTTATATAACGAAGTTGTTGCTATCAATGAAAGTTCAGACTCTATTTTATAGAAAAATATCTATGTAGTTAGTTAGTTAGTTTGAAAGGAGGATGTATACACATCAAATCCGAAGAAATACACCTAGGCCTCTATCGGGCCTGTTGTGCGCTCGGTGCCACGGGTGGGAATCGAACCCACCACCTCCGGTCTACCAGACTAGAACACTAACCACTAACCTACCGGAGGCCAAAATTTGTCCATAAAATTAAAATCTCTGGAAATTTTTTTATAAAAATAAAATTTACGAAAATTTCTAACAAGTGAAACTTTATTAAAAATTTTATATAAAAAAATAATGAAAATTTGCTATAAAAAGAAATAAAAATGCATTTCTATAAAAAATTATCAAAATTTTTCTGTAAAAAATTATAGAAAATACTCTATAAAAATAAAAAATTACGGAAATTTTTTCTAAAGACAAACTTTATTAAATCATCATTTTATATAAAAAATTAATTGAAAATCTCCTATAAAAAAATAAAAATGTTATGGAAAATATTTCATAAAAAGAAAAATTATCAAAAGTTTTTTATAAAAAGAATACATCGAAAATTTCATTTAGAAGCAAAATAATTAAAAAAAATATTAAAAATTTGTTAAAAACAAATTATGGAACATTTTCTAATGAGAAAAACTTTATTGAAAAATTTTTTATAAAAAAAAATTTATAGAAAATTTCTTATAACACGAATAATAATCGAAAATTACTTATAAAAGAACATTTTCTTTTATAAAAAATATCTTTTTTTTCTATTAAAGAAACTTTATTTAGTTTATAAAAAAATCTAAAAAAATTTAAACATTTTCTAGAAAAAAGTAAATTTATCCAAAAATGTTCTTGAACACGTAAATTTATAAACAAATAAAATTTATCAATGATTTAAAAAAGGAAAAGAAAAATAATACAATTTAAAAAAAAAAACAAGAAAATTTATAGAAAATTTGTTATAAATAGAAAAGAAAAAGTTTTTGAAAAAAGAAATATTTTTTATAAAATGAAATTTAAAAAATTTTCTATAACATAAAATTTAATAGAAACAATTATTAAAAAAATTTCTAAAAAGAGGAATTAAAGAAAATTTTGTATAAAATACTAATTTTATATTAAAAAAATTGTTATAAAATTTTCCGAATAGAAAATTTTCTGTAAAATATAAATTTTATATGAAAAAAATTATAAAGAATAAAAAAACAATTTACTTTGAAAAAAATGGTATATTTTTTTTTGAAGAAAAAATCGAAAATTTTTATTTATAAATTATGAATTTGTTAAAAATAAATTAATGTATTTTTATTGTATTCAAAAAATATGTTAATTTAAAATTTCATTAAAAAATTGCTTTCTATAGATAATTAATTAAAAATTTTATTTTTCTACAAATTTATTTTATCGCAAAATAAATATTTTTGTCAAAATTCGAAAAATATGAAACATTTCAAGATTAAATATTTTTATTTATTTTAAATCCAACATGAGTTTTTAAATACATATATATGTTTCGAACCAAATTATTCCTTTAATTTTTTGAAAATTTTAATGAATATTTTTTGTATTTTAATAAAAACAAAATTATTTTCAGTTTTGAACGTTTTTTTTTTTTGTTAATTTTTATTTAATAAAAATTGAATTGAATTAATATTTAACAATATTTTTTATTTATTACATAAACTTTTTGTATAATAAAACTAGTACTAAAAAAACTAAAAGTACTTATTTAAACAATGTCTTCCAATTTGTTAAAATAACTAAAATTATAAAAAAATATGAAACTTAAAATACATGTAATTTGGTTTGTTTGTTTTACTTTGGATTTTAATAAAAATAACTAATTTAAAAAATTATCATAGTATATTTACATACATTTTAAAAATTATATACTAAAAAGTACCAAAAGTACTTATTTGCAATAATAATAATAGAAAATAGTTTGTATACATTTTTAATGAAACCTTAAATCATCAATATAATTTAAATTAACATTTCTTTAAATGAATAGCCACTTTGACTTTATCAATTATATTCATAGCTCCAACCATTTGTATTAGAAATAAAAGTACCAATATTTGACATGGGGATTTTTTTCTTTCATTACTTAAAAGATTCGGATATTTCAGATACTTTGGAGTTGAGAAACTCTTAAAGTTTTGATCTGCTCCTTAAAATATCTCCCTTAAGATAATGCAGCATTAAATAAAATAGTACATTTTAAAGTAAAGGTACCTTATTTTAACCTTTTGAAACATTTGTTTCAAATCCAACATAGGAAACAATTAGACATTTCCTTATAGCTTTTCCTCATTTACATCATTAATGAACCACCATCCGATTTGGGAGTATGAGCATCCCACCAATCAATTGCCTCAATCATGCTTTCATCAGACAAAACATTGGTGTTGTGAGAGGCATCTAGGAGTACTTCGTTAAATTCCTTTTTCATGGTAGCAATTCCTTCATAAAATGAAGAAGAATTTTGATCATGAGGGAAGAATTGTTGCAACATATGAGAGGAGGAGGAAGACGAGGCAGTCGATGTAGTGGGTGTTTGGCGTTCTAAAGGTGGAGACATGGTAGAGTGATGATAAACCTGTAAATGTTGTTGCTGTTGTTGTGAAGGTGATGTTTGTTGATAAATATTAGAAGAGGGTTCTTCAGGATACTCCTGTTTAATCATGTGCAACATTCCTATTTGCTGGTCATTTGAGTTTGGTAGTAGAAATTGCTGTTGTTGTAGTTGATTAGCGGCACACGTTTGTCTGATGGTCTGTTGTAGCTGTTGTTGATGATGTTGATCATTAGTTGTGGCAGGTGATAATGTATGTAGTTGATGTAATACTGGACTTGTACTGGGGGATGATGTTGCCGTTAATAGTGGTATTATTTGCTGTTGTTGGTTTTGTGGCACGGGCGATAATAATAACGAAGTTGATGATGATGTTGTAGCAGTTACTGTTGATGAAGAAGAAGATGATGATGAAGATAACGTAGCAGTCCCTTCGTTTATATTTTCTCCATTAGTTACTGTAGTTGTAGTTAAGACAGGTGCTGTTGTTTCTTGTACCCTTCTTATTACCTCAGTGGAATTAATTGATGGTGGTGAAGGCGATTGTTGATCAGCTGTAGTAGTTGTTTGTTGTTGCATTATGCTTGGCGTTGACGATGATGAAGGACTTACACAATTAGTGTCAATTAATGCATTAAAATGTTCTTCATCAATAGTCGAGGATGGTGGCGAGGTGGCCGTACCTACGAATATATCTGGGGTCAAGAGTTGATAGGTATTTGTCCCTGGAATTCTTATATATTGTAGACCATTAAGTGTAGTTATATTGGGTAACATATCCATTTGTGCTGTAGGTTGTGGAGATGAGGAGGGCAATTGGGTTTGCTGTTGACTGGTGTTTGAAGAGAAAAATTCCTCATTGTCATAGTGACTTAAGGAGTCATCGAATTGTTCTTCCATGGTGGGGGAATAAGCATCAAATTCATCTTTTATTAAACTAAAACTTTCTTCACCACTAGAGGAGTTGAGTTGTCCAGAGCCTGTAGGAAAATCAAAACCCAGTAAACGCTCCAAAGATCTTATATATTCCACCGCCATTCTTAGAGTCTCAACTTTGCTAAACTTTTTGCATGAGCCTCTATTAGTGCCTTGATTTTCAAATACCTCAGCCACCTCTTCGAGTATGTGCTCCCTTAAAGCGGCAAAACCATTATTGACTTGTTTAACACGATTACGTTCGCGAGCATTGCGTCTAGCTACCGCCTGGGGCAAGGGCAAACCTTTGCGTCCAGGAGTGCCGGGTATTTTGACTTGTTGCATCAAAGCCATGGGCTGATCTTTAGTATTTGACTTCGTTATGCTAGAGTTCTCCTTTGCTGCCTTCTTGGCCAAACGTATGGCTGCTCTTTCTTCCTTGGTTAACTTGGGCTTTTTACTAGCTGAGGCTGTAGGTTTACTCTCAGTGGGTTTTTGGTTTTGTTTATTTTCCGTTAAAGGTCTCTTGCGTGGATTCATGTTTAAACTGGCCGCTCCAGATGCATTATTCACTGAGCCTATCATGCCAAAATCTTTAATTTTCCTTACAATAGCATTAGGATTACCATTGGTTATATTCAAAGAATTGCCATTATTTTCACTTAAAACATTTTGCACCGTTATCTTATTAAAAGTTTTATTTAGGGCATTATTGCCATTAATTACTCCATTGGAGCTAGAGTTTTGGTTGTTCACTTTCATATTTAATCCCGATGATAAATTGTAATTTAAAACACTTAAGGTGGACATTTGTGTTTAACTAAAGCTTTTCGAGAAAAACTTTATTTTAAATTAATTGAATTAGATTTATTATTTTTAATTTAAACTTCCGTATTCCTTTTCCCGCTTATCGTTGTTGTTTCTTGGAGTTCTAAATGTCAACTGAATTGCTGCAGCCAATGTAATGTTACAGGAATTTTCTTTTACACGAATTTTAATTGGAAAATGTAGTCGCAGTGTTTTTTTTATATTTTGGTAAGAACCAGCTGTCTGGTTGTATACTACAATGTGTGTCACGTGCCCGATGTCTCGTAATGAAATGTCATGGGGCGTCTCTTGCAACAAACGTCCTACCAACGGAAATGACTTCAGTAACTGAATGACTGACTGATGGTTGTTGCAACACGAGTTATGTGAGTACAATAAAAAATTTAAAACCTACATATACCTCGTAATGTATTGTATAATGCTGCTGCCGCAAAAGGTTGCTGCCACCTAAGTTTGAAACAACAACAATTGCCTACGAAACGCATACGTTAGCAGCATTAGAGTATAAAAACATTATATTTTATTTTCCACACATTCTCTCACAAACACCAAAAATATTCAAAACACCACTTAAAAAAAACAACAACTACAATTCTTATTGTCTCTTCTCTCCTTTACCCTACCCTACCTAAACACCTATTTATGTATGTAAGTATCTACATGTGAGTGTGTGTAAATATCCTTGCAACAAAGGTGCATACAAACATACATATATTCTCTTTTTTCTTATGTATTAGTGCTTTGTATTGGTAAAATGTGGTGACTTTTCATCCCTTAGGCTGGCTTTCGTGTCAGAGTCGTCGAGTCCTTAGTTGGGTGTTGTATACTTAATGTGATCGTTTCTCTTTTTTGTCTGGATGGGAAAACTAACATCTGATCTTTTGTTTACATTTTAAGGGTGGTTTTGTTATTCATATTGGTAGAGAAATATACGTTTTGGTCGCAATATTGTTTCGTACTTCTTTTTTTGCTTTTTAATGTGTTATAATATTGCGCCTTTTTAGGGGTTTTTGTGTTGGTTATCAAAGAGGTTTAAAATATTTGTAAGAAAAAGTGCTTAAAATGTATAAGAAACCGATAAGAATTTGGAAATTTGTTGTGATTTCACATTCTTATTGGTATTTCTTTTAGTTGTGAAATTAAAAATTCTTTAACAGTATTTAGTCAAGAACATAATAAAAAAAATTGTTCGGAACATCATAGGTGTTCAATTCTACAAAAAAAAAAAAAAACTCTTGAAGCTTTTTCCTTCATTACCTTTTATACGAGGTAATGAAAACTTCGAAACCGGCAGAGATATCCGTAGAGTGGGATTGTTAGTTTTAACATATTAAAGAGGGAATTTCTGTTGTTCCTTTGAAGTCAGACCGACAGCGGATTATCAAATTCAAACTTAAAAAGCATCATTTAGATTTATTTAACTTCTGGGAATGCATAGAGAATATACGCTACCTTTTCGGGGTTATCGTCTAAATGTAAGCTACCTTACAAACTCAATGTCTCCGTATGGTGGTCACAGTCACTTCTGAGCTTAGTGATATTAGAGATTTTAACATACTCTACTTTTAG
Source organism: Lucilia cuprina (assembly GCF_022045245.1). NCBI lineage: Eukaryota > Metazoa > Arthropoda > Insecta > Diptera > Calliphoridae > Lucilia > Lucilia cuprina. The sequence continues at coordinate 48,301,685 of NC_060951.1, read as the reverse complement.
TCTATTTGGAGCTCAGATTCATTGATTTTGGACACAACATTAAAGAGCATAAAAAAACTCTTTTGAAGCTTTTTCCTTCATTACCTTTTATACGAGGTAATGAAAACTTCGAAACCGGCAGAGATATCCGTAGAGTGGGATTGTTAGTTTTAACATATTAAAGAGTAAGCTACCTTACAAACTCATGGTCTCCGTATGGTGGTCACAGTCACTTCTGAGCTTAGTGATATTAGAGATTTTAACATACTTTATCATACCGGAGTATGACCCAGACTAATACAACACGCATTTTGGACTTCAAAATTAACAAGCACCTTATAGCTTTCCTCGTTCAAATGTAAACTGCTTTAAAAACCTGTTCTGCGTATGGATAGTAATCATAATAGAGTTTTCCGATCTTTGAAATAAGAGTACGATCCAGACTGGGATGAATGTGTCGAATTTTTAAAATAGATATAACTGTTAAGGTTATATTTCGGGGGGCTATTTGTATGGGAGCTATGCGAAAAAGTGGACCGATATTGCCTATTTTCAATACCAAACAAACCTAACCTATTAGAAAAATAAACTCTCAAGCTCTTTCCGTTTAGACTCTATCGTGCTTTTAACAGACAGACGGACATTGCTATATCGTCTTAGAATTTAATATGAACCCACAGTATGTATATACACTTTTGTGGGTCTATAATCAATATTGCGATGTGTTACAAACGGTATGACAAAACCAATATACCTTAAATCTTTTTTGATTGTGGATATAAAAAGCACCATATAGCTTTCCTTAATCTGAGAGGTATCTTCCGAATGTAAAGTGCTTTCAAAACCCATGGTCTGCATAAGGATAGTGATCATAATAGCTTTAGTGAAGGGCAGACCAGTGGCATGCTTCTGAGTACTTACCTTAACCTCGAAAATTTTTGCACACTGAACAAAGAACAGGAGGATTTTTTAGTTTAAAATCTCTGTTGCTCCTTTGAAGTCAGACACAGATCGGAAACATATAATATTATACAAACGCATTCAAAGTTCGAAGTATGAAATCAAAAATCACAATTTAGATTCTTTTAACTATTGTTAACTTGTGCTGTAGGGCGCATTCATAACATAAGAATATGTAACAATACCAAAAATCTCCAAAACGAGCACCGTATAACTTAGTTTCGTATCTATCAATATAACTTGACCCGTGATACCTTTTGGAACTAAGGATATTAAAATATTTAAACAAAATATCAGAACCCGTTATTTTATAAATATCTAAAACATTTACCATTTATTATAACCTAATGAGTCTCCATAACAGCAAACGGAAACTTTATTTTCCTAACAACTCTTCAATATGTAATTGAATAACCTTTACATCTATAACCCTCTAATGATTTATGATAAATACAGAACATTAAATAATAAAAATTCGGTTAGTATTTTGTAAACAGAAACAGCCACAATTGGAAAAATAAATATTTAAGAGTTTCAAAGCGGAAATACACTTTCATGGGTCACCATATATATATATAAACATTTATGTGTATTAAACATGTGTAAAAACGCGAATGAAACATTTTGTTAATGATCCTTAATAAGACGAAATGACAGAATTTACACTAATGACAGTTAAATTTCCAAACACTAAAAGAATACATGAATGACACAAAAACAATAATAGTTATTTAATTTTAATAAAAAGGACATTAAACATTTCTATTTTACCCCTGTTTGGTCAAACACCCAATTCTAGTTTAAAAGCGTTCATGCGTATTTTCACATACAGGACAGTTGGAAAAGTTTTTCAAACTTTGTCAGTTGTTTTATTTTGTAACATAAAATCATAATGAAGTAACACTTTTTATAACAGTAGTCGTTGGTTGGTTGATTCATTTACATGTATGAGTATTTTTTTTATTCAAATGAATTGAACGATGGGAAAATGTTGTTATGTAATCATAGTTATATTCTATTCTAGAAAAAGGATCTTCTCATGCTTTGCATGTCCTGCAATCTGACATTTATTTTACAAACATTTTATTTATGTTTCAAAGTGTTTATCATTCTCATCATCATCGTCCTGATGGAATGAGTCAGTTGTTTTTTATGCTTTGCTAGATCCACGTAATATTTTTTAAGTTTTTTTTTCATTTCTGCAGGATGATACCATACATATAGTGATCAGTTGTTGTATTCTAAGTGTGTAACTACTCTCTGCAGGATTTCTAGTTTGCTTGCTTATATTAACGTGAGAAATATTATAGCCGGTTTCATGTGTTTGTGTGTGTAATTTACGAAATATTTAAATTTTTGTTTTCTTTTTGTGTATGTTTTTAAATTTGATGGTTTTTAATCCTCTTATATTGAGTGATGCCTGGATATGTTGTGTATGAGAGATTTTGTCTGGATTTAATTTAATATCCTTTAAATGAAATGAAGAATATTTTTATTGTTATATTTTTCGAACATTATTATACAAGGACATTATGAAGGTTCATTAAATGTATTCTAACGGAAAATTTTGACACTAAAATTATTATTTATAAAGAAGCATGATATTGCCATTTTTATTCTCATATGGCTGAAGGAAAATTGTTTAAAAATCTAGTGATCTTAAGTTCTTTGGTATTATCTTGAACTTGTTTTCCGTTGATTTTATATAGAATTGCTCCTAACTGTATCAGAGACTTAATACTCCATAGACATGCCACCATACTAATCCATTTTATTCAACTCCCCACTTATCGCCAAAGAATAAAAAAAACATTACAATATAAACTGTTCTTACCGCCTAGGCATTAAGTTGTTACCTATAACTGAATAGTTAGATTAATTCTGTCTGTATTATAATGCTAGTTAAATCGTAATAAGACAGCACTTCTTAACGTCTACACTCTGAAGTTATATTCAATAGCTGCCTGTTAGAGCAGTGGGATTTCGTAACTTAATACCTGTCTTGTCTTGTGACGTAATTATACCTAACTACTGGTATCTCGGTTGTATGTAGTTCGAAATAGACAAAGTCTTTGGGTGCTGGCTACCAAATCAGTATAGTTACTCCATATTTTGATTTAGATTTGTACATTGTCAGAGTAAAAATGGATCATGATTTACTATCATTCACCTTGTTTCCCTAAAATCTTCCGAGATGTTGTCGAATCTTAAAAAAGTTATTTTATCAATTCTTTTCGATATGACGAAATAATATTAAAGAATAGAGTCCCAACTTCCACTCTTCCAAAATCAACGATACAATGGAATCACTTAATTTTAAACTTATCATTTCTAGTAGATCTAAACTTAATACCTTGAATTAAACCCAAAATACTTAAATCAAGTACGAATCAGCAAATTAAGAATGTTTTGACTTTAGCGTTATTTAACATTCTTTGGATCAAAATAATCTCAGCACGTACATGTTTTAATTTTTTCGTTATTTAAGGTCGTATTTATGTTTGATTTCTGTATGTCTGATTTTAAAATAATATAAAATCGTGCTTTAATTAATCTGGTAAGTTTTAAAGTGGCATGTATCGGAATTAATACACTTAGGATTTTATTGGGTCTTTTTTACTAGTTTTTCAGTGAAAAGTTGGCAATACTAACAAAGTTAACTGAACTTAAATCCAAAATAAAAAACATAATCATCGGTCACAGTCCGCCTAAATTTGTTCCGTGTTTAATCTAACAGGAAGTTAAGCTTAGTTTAACTGAGTAGTAAGAAATCCGCCCTTAGATCGTAATAAAATTAAGAAAAGAACATTTCTTTTACTTTCCTGGGAACTTACATTACTTACATTTTATCTCAGTAAAATATTTTCAAATTTTGGTAACGAGTATTGTAGGTAATGTAGTTATTTCATACATTACTTGGTAATGAGTTTTCGTTATCAATAACTCATAGTCAATTGTCTATACCATATATCCAATAAGGAATTAGATAGTGTTTCTAACCGTAGTCGATATTAAAAGTTTTTTTTTTTGTATGGAAACCATTCCAGATATAATAATAAAATTACTTTTTAATAGGGCATTGAGTAAGAGAAAAGACTACCGAACATAAAAAATAACTGTAAAACCAGTTTTAAATCTGGAAAAGTCGGATAATGAGATTTATTTGGTCATCGTCAAACAAATATCACTAAACTACTTACCGAGTAAGTAAAGATTTTGCTGGGATATTAACTATATCGTATGATTGTAGACATTGTAATGAAAACGGGAGAAGTTTATGATGCATACTTTTTCTAAAACAGCCCTGATGACCAACTTTTCTGAATTATCAGGGTTGTAATTCCAAAATGCCATTCGAAAATATACGATTTAAAATTTGCATGATAAATACATTATATATATTTTTTTTCAAAATCAACTTAGGGAATAACTTTAACGGAATTCAGAACATAACAAATTTCGTTCAAAAATCTTTATATGCATAACATTACCCCATTAATATAAAAGAACCCAGTTTCTTTTCTGTAGTGAAACAACAACAGATTAACATAAATCTTAGATTAATTTTCGAAAGTATAAAATATGCAGTGACATAAAAACCACATTAATTTAAATTACTAGTGCATAAGAAATTTATGCAAATCTTACGATGGGAAACAATTTAAAACTAAAGCATAAAAAAATGACACTCACAGAAGGTGAGAAATATAGAACGATCATTAACAAAAAAACAAGATCACTGTTACAGAAGACACACACAAAAAAAAATAACAACCCTTTTTTAAAAGGACAATTTAATTTTTTTTATAAAAAGACATTAAAAACTTATTCACGCCCTGAAAAAGAAATGGAAAGTAGAAAATTACTTGATAAATACAAGTAGTACATGTACAAATGCATTTGTTCATGAAATGGTAGGCAAGATTAAGCAATTTTTGGAATATAAATGAAAAATGCTAATTTATATAAAGTAATCTGTAACAGTTACAAATGGTTTCATTTTAAATTAAAACAAATTACAAAACTAGTAATTTACATATGCCAAAAACAAAAAAAAGAAAAATATCCTGTAATAATATCCATAACAAATATTACTTAATTAAATAACGAACATTTTTTCCTTTGCTATCTTCAAGAAAAATCTTTTTTCTAAATCTTAAACTGAGATTTTTTTAAATTTATCTTTAAGATATCAGGCTTAAAACTCATTAATCATTGTTGATAATGTTTATACCACGTGCTTCCTTTAACAAAGTACAATTTTCAAAACTGTTTCTATTGTTTAAAATTTTTTCTTATTTTATGAAAAACAAAAATCTTTAGCGCCAAATCAGCAGATGAAACAAATGACGTCAAATTGTCTACTTCTCTTACTGTTATTCTTTCAAGAACAATGGCCAAAAATAGTGATGGCATCAGTTTAAACTAGAGACGAGCTAACAGGAAAATAATGTTACATCTGCTGTTTTTATAAAAATGGTTTATAAAAAATTTTTTTTTCATATATTTTTAGGTAAAATTGCACAATATATTTTCTACTTTTTGTGAAAATTACATGCAAAATGCTTTCTTATAATTCAATGTCAATTTGAAGGGGTGGACAGAGACGTTGTGTCTTAAAGTGAAACAAATTGCTAAAATGATAAATGTAATTTTGTTTGTAAAAATTTGTAAAACAAATCTGTATCTTCCCTTAAATTTGTTTAAAATTTTTTAACTACATACACTGAAAATAGTCCATGCTCTATTTTACGAACAGAAATTTCGTAACTACTTTTTTAATATTCACTAAAGTTTTGTGTATAACACAGAAAAAATTATCGGTAGTTTTTTTCAATTAACATGTTTTAATTTTCTTTATTTTTTATTTAAACAAATTTTTATTTGTCTTAATTATCTCGTTTTTTGAAACTGTTTGAAACTTAAGTGTAAAATTTTGATTAAATTTTTAATTAATTCAATTAATTTTTTAATTGATTGAACAAAATTTTCTAGGCCTTCTTTTCTATTTTAAATTTATTTTTAATATATTATTTTGAATTTTTGTGCTAGCAATATTTGTAATTCTTAAATTGTCAATAAAATTGTAGGCATTTAATATTCAAGTTTCTTAACAATTTATGAAAAACTTTATATGTTAAATTGTGACAATAAAGTGATAATTTTTGTAAATGCTGAACGCATTGCTAAAGGTCTAGTATTCCTTTAACGTTGTGTGTAATCGATTTATTAATTTGATTGTTTTAATCACCTTCTTAATTGATTTTTAAAAAATTCTCTATCAAACAGTTTAATTTATTTGATTAATAAATTAATAAAATATCAATTTTATATTTATAAAATATTTAACTTATACAATTAATGAATTAATCAATGTTAAATCTTGTTTCAATTATTGACATTTATTGTTCTGATTAATTCGTTATTTGGAAAAAAATATATATTTTTATTTTTTTTTTACAAATTTGGTCATTGATATCATCATTTTGGTTATAGGTGCTAAAATTGCTTGATACAATTATTTTGATAATTAAAACTGAATTTCAGTTTTTTCTGAGAAACGACCAAATACAAAAAGACCCGTGTCTTCCAGTTTTGCGTAAGTCATGCACCAAAGATTTGAGGTTGTCATTTTTGAAAAAATGAAATAATACTATTTGATGTTAAAATCCAAAAAAATAAATTAAGTGGTAAAATTTTTGCTAGAAACATTTTCCACTTCCGTGGCGCAACTAGTTAATGCTGTCCTATCGCTTGAAAGTTATCCAGAATAAATTTTAAGAATTTTAACCTTTTCAAGCACAAAACTAAACCGCTGTGTCTTTAATTTGACGTATATCTAACATTTTTGATTAAAAATGGAAATTATGTTTTCGAATTATATCACAGGATATTATCCTTTTTAGCATGTAGTGATATTAAGTACTAAAAAATAACGAATATAATCTAGCCTGTATACAAATGCTTGACCGGAATGCCGTTTACATAATTATGGTTTTTAATGTTAAGGTTCAAGAAGAAGTCGGACGGTATATTAGACTTTGAACTAAGAAAGACGGACATTGTGACATGGGAATTTCTTTAGTTTCCTTCGGAGGTTTTAACAAATTCTGAACTCAAGTATAGGATGGCAACTATTGGTTACCATACTATACTTGAGCTCGAAATGATTCCCAAGAACTAAATGACTATTTGGAGATATACTATTAGGGCGTGAGTTCGATACCTCACGTTTTCTACCCTTTTCCCGACTATTGTAAAATTTCTTCCTTCCAGATGGAGAGGCTCTGGAAAATAAAGTGGGCTGGTCTGGTCTAATTTACATCTACCCTCTTGTAAACATATCTACAAACAAATAGTATTTAGAAGGATATTAATTAAATACGTATCTTAGACAACAGGTTCGTATGCTTCCATATGATAGTTAACCTCGTTTAGATGTCTAGATATCTTTTCCCAGTAGCCCTGTTGGCCCTGATCTAAATTGGTATCCTTTATAAAAGTTCAGACCAGCGTTCAAACCAAGTGTCTATGAATCGATGTAAACGTGGGTTTAAAACTGCAAGGTAACTGCTTTATATGATATATTTTAGGGCATATAAAAACCAATATTTTTGGGCTTTACAAAAATTTAAAAGCGCTTAATATCATCCCCATTTCAGTTTTTCCTATTTTGGATTTTCTTTATATTTTTTACAGCATTCGAGATTAATATAATATTTACATCATTTTAACGATAAATTCCGTTACACTAAAGACAATATAAAGTATTCTCTACTTAACTTCTTTTGTAAAGACAACGGACAATTTTTCTTCTTGTATTCAACTTGGCAGCAATTCTCTATACAATTTTGGTGGGTGCCATATTACGGCAAACAAACACGCTTGCAACAACCAACCGGCAGATGGAGATGAACAATAGTCTAACGCAACTCTCGGCTTTTCTAACATCTTCGATAGCACCTTTAGATAATTAATGTGTTCTTAATTCTTTTTCGTTTTATATGTCATGCTTTACAGTTATTTATGTACCAATGCCAAAGAATCGAAAATTTTGGTAAAATTATTGTCCTTTTGCCTCTTTATTGTTGCTAATAAAATTTCATTATTGACAGTTATCCTTATTATGCATTCAATTGAAAAAGAAAATCTTTTTAGAACAAAAATTCTAAAGAAAACTATTTAAAAAGAAAAGCAAAATTCAATCCCCGTTATGCTTATTATTTATGAAAAATTGTAATTCAACACGCCTTATTTTTTATAGATTTTATATATACTTTAATTTATTATCTACAAGCAAAATTTTCCTATAGAAAATAAATATAAATCATAATTCATTGAAATTTTCTATGATCTAGTTTCAAATTTCATAATTTCACTGATAGATCGAAAATACGAATAAAATACCGTTCAGCCACTTTTCGGCACTATAATCAAATGACGTGTTGAAAGTATGAAATTCAGAAAAAAAAAAGATTTAATTACAATCCTTTCTCTTTTTGTATTGTTTTGTATGTTCATATTTGCCAAAAGGGTGCTGCTGATATGTTGTAAATTATCCGTTAGTTTTGTTTTTATTTTCTCATGAATATTCATATTTTTGTTGGCGTTGTTATTGTAAGGTTCAAATAATATTGATCCTTATTTTTAAAGGATTGTTTGTAATTTGATTTGTGATAATTTGTTTTTTTATAGCGGTATTTTAATAATAAATTTGGTGGGCGTCCAGGTGTTTTCCAACTAGACTCAAGTCAATTACACGTGTAGTTTTGTTAAGCAGCTGCCATTAATTATCAATATATATGTATTTTAAAACATACATAAGTATCTACTTGTCAATAAGTATTGAAAAGGTGTTTTCGTTAATACTTAAGTATTTGAAAATTGAAACATTTAAAAAAAGGAGTGAATAGGCAGTGTTTCCTTCCGTAAGAAAATATGTTTATACATATGCAATATAATTGGATAAAAAACAATGAATTGTGTCTTTTTATATAAAAAACAAATAACAAGATGTTTTCTTTAATTTAAAAATTTTCAATTATTCATTTTCCTGTTTAATATACACCTTGAAAATTACTTTTTTATGTAATATTCTTTAAATAATTCTTAAAAATATAAAACTTTTTTCAAAACCACAGTTAAGTAAAGCCAATATGTTGGTTTTCTTAAACCAAGTACAAAATATTTGATTCAAGTACGGATCTAAAAACCCAATTTATGCTTTTTTTGGGTCAAAGTGATCGTATAACTAATATTGTAATTTTGAAAATTTTCTGTTTGAAGTTCAAATGCATACTTGATTTGAAAACGCAATAAAATTAATTTAATAATTTTAAAATGTAAATGATTGAATTAATCCAATAACGAGCTTGATTTGAGCTCGATTCGTACTTGATTTTAGAATTAAGATAATTTCAGCAAGTTGATTACAAAATAAAAAAGATAAATCTCTAATATACATGTCTCGATGTTGAAGCGTATATTAGCAACTGGTTAAGGCCAAATAGACTATACAAACGGCTAATCAAACATACATTTTTCATTCGCACATACAAACATTGCTCGTACAAACCGATTTTTTGTGGACTTTCAAAAATACAGATGTCATTATTGCTTAGAAATGTAAATTTAAAAAAAAATGGTTATGAATGAATATAAACCATACAAATGGTTTGACAAAAATTCAATATGTTTGTGTAAAAACCAAATTTTTTTATTCCAACACACACTACACAAACATTGCTCATACAATCACCGATTTTTTTCACGCTTTTGTGGACTTGCAAAGATACTGATGTAAATTTCCCTTTAAAATGTAAATTTTATAAAAAAATATTTATAAATATAAACAATACAAACGGATTGGCAAAAATTCAATATGTTTGTGTAAAAATCAAAAATTTTTGTTTTTGGATCAAACAACCAGCGAGCAAACACGAAACACTCCCATACACTACATAACAGGCTTGCACAAACGTAAAATATTGGTATGTTTGTCAAGCCGTTTGTGTAGTCTATTTGGGCCTTAAGTAACTATGTTGAAATCTAGAATAGTTAATGAAAGTCTTGGTAACAGCGTTAAGTATAACATGCATTGGTATAACAGTCGCTCTAAAAACTAGTCCTTTAAAAGCTCTAAACACTATATCACAAACCCTACCTAATAGAAGATCTATAGTAGTACCTAAAGATCTGCATCCTAGCAAAAAAAGAACTTAAAAAAAGCGAAAAAGTAGTCGAATTTACTCCATGTAAGTAATGAAAAAGACCTGAAGAAGTCATAATTTTAATACAGCCTTATCATAGGAGGGATGTTTTTTAATTTGATTCCAAATTCACTACATCTGAAGTCATTCTTAAGAAGTAATTCTAATATTCTTTCTTTGGCTATTATAAGGATCACTTCCTTGTAGTATTATGGAATACAACTAGTTTGGCTTAAATAATATTTACATTAATAAATAAATCACATGCATTTATCAATAAACTCCAAAATAAAATTGGTTTAAGTAAAACCAAAATGGATTCTTTCGCTTCTTTGGAAGCCAATAAACAAATTCACTTTGTGCTGCTTTTGAAGTGGTGTTAAATGTTATTCTTTTGGAAGTACTTCGTTTTATTTTTGCTAGGATATAATAGTTATATCTGCTTGCAGTGTATTAAGGTTTAACTCATCTGAATGTTGGAGATCAAGATCATATAGACATGCTAGAATTTTAAGGCTCAAAAACTGGAGAAGTCGGGTTACATTGAAGTTGATAGCAGTAATAACAGGACACAGGGTGCTATGCAAGTTCTATCTTTTTTCTCAAAATTGCAATCTTAAAAACTTGAGAAAAATACTTATGGCAGAAAATTTAATTTTATAATTGAATTTATTAGTTTATGTTAATTTCTTTTTAATTCCAAAAATATTTCGAAAAAGATTTATCAAAATAAGAAACATCTACTCAATTTTAATATATAGAAATTTATAGAAATTTAACCCTTTTTTATGTAAATACTTGTTGTCTCTTGACACATCTCGACTCAAATTACAATTGAGCCTTTCGGCACCTTATTTCAAAAGCAACCAAATAGTAATTTTATAAACGAAAGGATACATGACGTCCTAAAAAACCATCAATCAAATATCAAAACATTTCAAAAATTTCAGCGTAAAATCCTTGAGTGTGAGAAATACTACATTTTCGAACATGAATATGTAATGTGTAAAACCAAATCTACATAAATTTTTAATTAGTTAGAAAGGATTGTATTAAATATAAAAAAATATTTTTTTAATGGGATGTACAGAAATTTATTTTTAATTTGATAACCTTTAAGAAGTACCTAAAAGAAATATCTTTCAAAATATGTTGAATATAATTTGAATTTGAAAAAGCGAAGCTTAAGATGACATTGAAATTGTAAAAAAATATCTTAGCTTTGAATAAAAGTGTTTCTAACTAAATAATTATATTATATAAGATTACATTTCAGCAATTACAGAACTATTTCTGTGTAATGCAGCTGATATGTAGTCATGAAAACGTTTCATAACGATGAAGGTGGTCTAAATAATTGTGTAAATAAATGTTTACTTTATTATTAATAGAATACTAAAGATATTTTGAATAGACCATTATTTGCACAAATATACTCATCAACACAAAACATCAATGTCAATTTCTTATTATTGTCAAAGTCAATTGAGTTATAACTTGAGACAATGACTCGACAGGAATTTTCCATTTAGTTTTTTTTTTTTTTTTTTTGCAATGATG
>NC_060951.1:48233080-48289877 GCF_022045245.1 Lucilia cuprina | reverse complement strand
GGTAGCATAGTATTCATTAAAAAGCTAGTTTTTGAAAAACATCAAATCATTACCATGTTCTTGCTCGATAAAGATCCAATCGAGAAAATAGTTAAACAAATTTTTTTTGTATAAAAAACCTAAAATTAGGTATAGATTTTAAACTAACTCCAAAGGATGTATAATAATTATTAAATAAATTATTCACTATCAAGCATTTGACCTTTGCAAAATGCTAAAAATGAAATCGTTTTGAATTTGAATATGTCTGAATTTTATAAATTAAAGAATATTTAAAACATAGAAAATGAAAAAAAAATATGAAAAGTGTTTCTTCTATTTAAAATTATTTATTGTTTTTACAATTTCAAAAACATTTATTTTAAAATACAATATTTTGCAAATAACAACAGGTTAACAACACTTGAGATTAAAAACCAAAATAATTTCTTTATCAATAAATAAAACCCTAAGAAAACTAAGTAAGTAGGATAATCTAAATGAGTTATAAAGATCCTGCGCTTAAGTGTTTGTGTGTGAAAATCATTTACTAAATTGTACTAAAAAAAATATGAATGTCACACCATGAGGCCATGCGATTTTTTCCCTTCTATTGACACCTTTAAAAACTGTGTGTGTTCTAAATAAATTCAAAAAAATCCTTAATGAAAACCAGCTTAGAAATAGCAACGTGCTGTTTTTCAAAGCCAAATGTTATTAAAACTTATGGTTTTTGTATAATAATATATTCGAGACCAACGCATAGATTTTGTTAAAATAATTGCAAATAGAAAAACTCCCAGAGTGTTTTGCAGATAGTTTTAAAGAAAAATTTTTCTTAAGACGAAGATTTTTAAAATCTTTACAATTTTTTGAAAATTATTTTCTTTGCAAATTTTCTTTTATATTTGTCATTGATTGAAATGTCATAATAATGTTTTGTTAAAGAATTCATAAAATACAAAATCATTGCAGGTTTTGTTCAATATGAATGGTGGAAAATGGAATATATCATGTCGTGTCATTGTCCCCAGTAACAACTCAATTGACTTCTATTGATTTTATGAATTGCAAGAAATTTTTTGTCATTGATGTTTCAATTAACTTGTGTGGTAAAAATTCTTTTCATGCTAAATTTGAAAAATGCATTTTAAGATTTTTTTTTCCATTGAGGTGAATTATCCAAAACCTAAAGTAATTAAATCTTAAGGTCAATCAATGTTGAAATATAAAACATTCCGAAATCTTAAATCTTTGCTATATTCGATCAATAAAGATATACGTATTGCAAAGCAACGACTCTTTAAACGTTTTATTCAAAAAATGTTGAGAAACGGTCTTTAATCAGCATATATTCTGCAAAACATCTGGAACCTGAGGAGTAACACTGTAACTCGATTCTAAAGAAAAATTTTCGAATTTGCATGGTATATACATTTGTCTAATTCACAATCGATGTCGTAACGTTGTAGCATTCTATGTCATAAAAACTTTTCATATAAAATTTTTGTAAACAAAATCGAATTAATAATAAAACAAGTAAGTAAGTCGTGCGAGGCCGACCATATAATACCCCACACCTGTATACGAATAAAATGTGATTTAGTTTTCATAATAAAGCATTTAAGTTGAATTGTACCTTGCCTCAGATATACTAAAAGCCATTTATGTTTATTAAAACTGTGGATATTATAGTAAAATGTTGATAGAGGCTTTTTAGAGGGTCTAGGGTCAAATGAGGCCTTATAATTATAAAGTTCATCGGGGTCATTAAGACTAGTATAGAACTTGGTTTACAGCTTTTTGTCGAGATACGAGTAGCTTGATTACAATGTTCACAAGTTATATTCGGGGGTACAGTTGTATGTCGGCTAGGTGAATTTTCAATAGGGTTCGTTCCTGGGACAATCAGATCATGTACCAAATTTCATTGAATTATCTCCAAAATTGCGGCCAGTAGTTTCATTACAAGGTCTAATTGGACGGACAGACGGGCGTACAGACGGACGGACATAGCTAAATCGACTCAGAAAATGATTCTGAGGCGATTGGTATACTTTAAGGTGGGTATAGGACCAATATTATTATGCGTTACAAACATCAGCACAAATCCAATATACCCTCCCCACTAAAGTGGTGTAGGGTATTAATATTACGACATATTACGATACAACCGTACAACACCGATTGTGAATAGGATAATTGTGTTTCGAAAGCCTTTTCTTTTGAATCGAATTATGTAGTAACCCCCTTGGTTTGTAGATCGGTTTAGAAATATTGAAAACATACGATCAGATTTACTCACCTTAATAATCCGCAAGTTTGTAAAATATATGATGAAAGGCTTGAGTTTTTAAAAATAAATACATATATCTAAATAGCATTTTAGCATTTTACCAATGGAAATCTCCTTTTAGTATGTCAAAAATTTTCAGCAAATAAAAAACGATACCAATTTTAGCATTTATTTATATCATAATTTGCAACTGGTTATTGGAAAAAATTACTTCTTTTAGAAAAAAATTAATACAAAATTAAATATTTCTTAAATATTTTCAAAATGAAATTTAAAACTAACGTATACTTTGGGTTTAGGCAAAAGTCGAACACAGGGTAAGTCACATCCATAGTGTTAAAAGCACAACAGTATTAATAGAAAATTTGTTCTATTAATATGATTTGTAAAAGGGCAATATTTTTCCAACCGAAATAGCGTAAGGTCTGTAAGATTATCGTCTGTAGTTTCTCAAAAAAAGCTCCAGTTGAGAATTTAGCAGAATAATGAAAATCTATGAACGCTCATGGTTTCCACCAAAAGTCTTTTATTATATGATAAACCTTACTGTACTAATTTAAATTACGCTTCAATTTAGAAAAGATTGGAGCGTAATATCGGATCACTCAGATCATAAAGTGAAGATTTGAATTTTGGGGTCTGTACATTTTTGGTACAATTTGATTTTCAAAAGTACAATGGTACACCATTTCATACAATTTTAAAATATAAAATAATTATTAAATTTCAAAATTTTACTAAACTTTGAAAAAGGATATATTGTAATGAATCCTGTGGCGCAATTTAGTAACTTTTTAACTTCGGTACTAGAAGAGAGAGTACTTTTAGTCCGACTGCATTTCTTTGGAGTAGGATATGGACTATTTTATAGACTAGACAATAATCTATAGACTTGTCTTTTGTGTATTTTATAGACTATCTATCCTCAAGTGCATAAAGAGACAATAGACTGTCTATTGGCCAGTTTAAGAACCAATTTACTGAGTTAAGTCGGCTTGAAATGTTTTAGTTGTACATTAATATAAATTTGCAAAAATATATATTTCCTACAATCTGAACCAAAGTTTAATATAACTTTTAAAAGCGGTTTTGTACAATTTTTGTATGTTTGTTGTTCCTGATTTCAACAAACACATCGAATTTTTGAATCGAAGTCGATGCAATGCAAACTTTGAACTTCTTTAAAAAATGCAACTATGAACTATTTTTTTTAATAAAAACAACAACATTTGCTGTTTAATACCATTAAACTCATAGAAAGAATTTGAAATAATTAGTGGTTGCACTAAAACTGGCAAATGGAAACATATGTTACAATTTACTAAACTCACAATGATCTAGTTAAAATAACAAGAGCACCTATTTTCTTTAGTTTTATATTCTGCTGTTGTTTTAAAAGAACATTGTTATTTTTGGTGACATTTGAAGTATGACATTATAATATAATTTCTTTCTTAAGTTGAAATACTAAATAACATATGGTCGTTGTTGATTGCAGCAATGTCAAAAGAAAGGAGTATCTACAAATAACATCGAAAAACAACATATTTTAGAGGAGGTATAAAGTATTCTACTCCAACAAGATAGGATATGTGATCTACACAGTTCTGCACTACTTTAAAACGAAGAAGAAGTGAGTATTTGAAAATAGCTGTATGTACCCGGTTTTGAACGGGTTTTGTTGTTAGATTGGAGATGATTATACGTAGATACAAGTTTAGCTGAATTTTCACTACATTCTCAACTGAACCAAACCGGGTCTTATTTAAAAGTAGACTTTTGATTAATAAAATCCATTTTTTCATATAGAAATCGATTTTTGTTGGAAAATATGAGTAAACACAGATTTCATTTTTTTCCTCAATTAGAGCATATTTTAGGTTTTTAATATAAAAAACAATTTTTTATGGAAAATAAGAGTGATCACAGATTTTTATTCTTTTCACAATTAGAGCGTTCTTTATGAAAAACTACAACCGATTTTAGGTTTTTCGTATAAAAATCTTGTTTTCATATAAAAATCTGTTTTTGATAGAAAATATAATTGATCACAGAGAAGACCTACATTCGATTTATATCGGTGATTAAATTTAAGGATCTAAGGCTGTCCTTAGTCTTTCATGTAGAAACAAAATTCAAGTTCTTCAAACAGAAAGGCAGTTTTTAATAAAAATATAAATGTTCACATAATGCTCAATTGAAATATTATTTAAGAAGATATAATTGATCACAGATTTTTCGCTATTTTCTCAATTGAAGCGTTATTAAGGACCTAGCTTTCTCATGTTAAATACCAGTGATCAAATATTTTCACTATTCTCTCAATTGGAACGTTATTTAAGGATAAAATTCCGATTTTATTCTTTTAGTTAGAAATGAAATATGTAATTTATCTTCTGTAGCATATTTCAGGTTCTTCATATAAAAAATCAGTTTTTAATAGGAATATGAATGATCACATATTTCTCAAATGAAGCGTTAGTCAAGGATCTACAGTAAATTTAGGGTTTCTGTATAAAAATATTTATTGCAAGTACTCTACTAAAATCATTTAGATCTTTCTTCAAAAGGAACTGTTTAATCTTAACACATAACTTAGTTTATCATTTTTATCATGCTAGGATAATAAATAAACACACAAACAAACAGTCATTTCTTTGTACATATACGTATAAAGGATATTAGGATTTTAGTTAAGAGAAATAATATAATATATACTCGTATGAGTATTTTGCATATCATCTTCAAAAAAGATATAAATCATCGACATCAGCATTATAATGTAGTTTATGAAAACTACACTATACATACATATAAAAAATTAATCCACATCTTAAGGAGACCACGCGCTTGTCGAACGAAACTAAAACCCACTGGAGCATAAAATTGAAAACGAAAAAAAACTTGCTTAACAGACCATCTCGATACACGTTCTGTGTAACGAATTTTAAAGAAAACAGGCATAAAGCCTGAATATATGTAGTGTGTCCTATCGGTAGGATAATCAAATTGCCTTCAAGAAGTACACATATGGTAGCAGATACTCCTATCGATCTACATACATAGTAAAGTTACAAAACTAAAATTAAAACAAAATGTAAGAAAAAAAAGAAAACAATCTTAGTTAGATACTGTCTTAATATTATAATGATCATCGCAAAAGTGAATATTATGGAAGTAATGAATAAAGTAAATGAATAAATGAATGGAAGTAATTTTTAAAGGAAAAGTGTTATTAAGATCTTTTCTCCCTTTTTTGCAAAATACTAAAAAAATAATGTTTTATTTATTTAATACACTTTTCAACGTCTAATCTTTAAATCGTTTAATACTCAAGAAATATCAAACTGTTTCTTTATATTTAAGATCAGCAAATCTAGTCTAAACCTTTAATGTGTTAAGTTGTCCTATAGTTTCTTTTAAACTAAATAAAAATATTCAAAGGATTTTGTTAAGAAAAATGTCCTGATTGAAATTATGCTATTTTTCAATACTAGAGCACTAAATTACGGTTTATGGTATTAGAAATAGTTAAACTGCTTTTCACTTTAATCCTTCAAATCCTGCTTAATCCTTTTGTTAATCTTTTCTGTCGTTCAAGTGATACTCCAAGAAAATAGTTTAATTTTTAAAAAAAATTCCAAATCGTTAAGTGTTCTTAAGAGTTTAACTACTTAAACGTTTAGTTTAAGTACATTAAAGCATAGATTAAACTAATGCCACTTTTAAAACAGTAGGATTAGATAATGAAATTGTAACATTTCTGTGGTTTTATTGTGGTCAGTTGAGAGTGGACATTATTTTGTAAGTAGTATTTTGCGAAATTTTTAAAATGTAATCTTTCTGAAAAACAAATAACACTTTAAATATAGTTTTTAGTTTGAAATGCATAATTGAGACATATTAAACTAGTCATGGAGATTTTATACTAAGTAAACATAATTCTTGATTCTTACCGTTTCAATTGTTTCCTTTTCTTTTAATGAAAACGTAGAACGATTTTTGAAAGATAATAAATTTAATTTTTCAGTTGAAAGTAAATTTAGTTTTGAGATATAATATCAGGCGCGATCCACGAAATTTCCCCTCAAAACCAAAGATTTTTTATACAAAATATACAAATGGTTCAAAAGTAAAAATGAAAATAAATGAAAAAAACATAAGTCAAACCCCCCAAACACACGAGCTGGATCCGCGGCTGTATAATATGAATGCTTAGGACTTTAACCGAAACCAATTTTTTAAAGAAACTGCAGAAATTTTTGTACAATACGAGACTTTAATTTAAAGGGGCAAATTGACCATAGTCGGTTATATTTCATATAGTGAACGGTTATACACAAATACCAGATATACCCCCTAGTGGGAATTCCTTGTTACTCAATGGGAAAAACAAACCGGGTGTGAGGTGCCCCACAGGGGCACATCTGTCAATGCGAATAACTTGAAAACCCAGTAATCGATTTTATCACATTATCAAATATTGTTTTCGTTTATCGATTATCTATCATCATTGAAAATATGAAACATTAACTTTACATATGATGGGAGGCAGACATGATTAATTGTTTTTCAAAGGGCTGTGAAAATATTTCACTGTGTGAACTCTTTGAGATAACTTTTTTAGTTTTTGTGATACAAAAAAAATAATAGTGAACAATAAGACATAATAATATTTTCGATAATATAATTTGAAGCCCGAAAAATTTAAACTAAACCCCAGAACTGCCCGTGGGGCACATGTGCTAAATATATGTAATGCTTGTGATGTAGAACAAAATTTGGTTAAAATATAGACAAAATCAGTAATAATCTGTTTTAATTTTTTTGTTAAGTTTTGTGAAATAAACAATAAATATCTGGTTTATTATACTTTGTTTAATGAATTAAAGTATAAAACAGCAAAATAAGTTTTTATTTTTGTAATTTGTTCCTTTACGAATCGGTTCAAGGGATTAAACAACATGAACAAAGTGTGAGTATTGAAAAGATCCCATACAGTCACTTGGTACGGAGAGAAGGAGCACTGGAATTCAAGTTTTTTCCACAAAAAAGGCCACAATAGGACTGATCTCGAATTTTCCTATATGATCAAACGTAAAACTAAAGTTCTGTTTAAAGCCAAGATTATAGTCTCAACAAATCTCAGTCTTATAAATAAAGCAGACTAAAGACCTAAAACAGACCAAGAATCTAATCTGGTCTATAGTCCAGACTAATGTTATATCCGTAATCCTATCATGTTTAAACTTCTTGAAAGTCAGGTATGGAAAATTGTGTATGAAAAATGTTTTTTTTTTATTTTACTTGTTAAACAGATTTTGTTTTTTTAAAAATTTTTTAAAAAAACTGTTTTTTTAGGAAATTAGGATTGATCACAAAATAAGCTATATATTGTAACAAAGTTGCAATCGATTTTATATTTCGAGAAAAAACGAAAGCTTTTAAAGAAAAGTTCTGGTTTTCCAATTTAAAAACAATTCTTTGCATTCGACAAGAAACATCGATTTTTTAGACTTAAAATATGCAAAATTAGCTCCTCTTTTAAATTAAAAGATGTTTTAAGGATTTTGTTAAAAAAATTTTTGATTTTTGTTTAATGATTGTTAATCAGTTATTAAAGCACAAAGATTTGTACTTTCTTTTTAATAATTGCCGTCAATGCAGTTTACCCAAAAATTTCACCTTCATTCCTAATTAATCTCTTCCGTTTAGGTGAAAGGATAAAAAATGTATAATTAAAATAATAAAAAAGAAACATTTTTAAACAATCACTTTAAATCCTGTTGAAAGAAAAAGTGAGCAACAATAGCAAAATATCCATTTCCTTCCGTTTATTTATCGAATTACGCAAAAATAAATTAAAGAAAGAATTTTCCTTTTAGCATCCTTTTATTGTAAAATGAATATAAAATTTCACTTTTCTAAACAACAGGTTGTAAATTGTGTGTTTCCTTTAAGGAAAGTAGCAAAAATGTTTAAATGAAAGGGTAAAACAACACATTTTTAATTATTATTACTGATAAAGGTTTTTTGCTTTAAAAGAAAAAGGATCTTTTAACATCCTTTATTTACTATTTGCAATTTGATACAGCTGTAAGGAGAAGAGGACATTGATGTTTAGCAAATAGTAGTTTAAAGAATACAAATTCTTTCCCATCACTTTATTTGTAGCTAAATGAGTGAGAGTCTTTTTTTTTTTTGTTTGGTTTTTATAAAAAAGATCAAATTATTTATTTTAAACAGGTAGTTTGGTGTTTATTTTCATTATTTTTCATAGATGAGAAAGTTAAAGATATTTCACTGGGTGATATTTAGCAAAAAAGACCAAAATTGTAATATAATATTGTTTATATATGAACTTCATCTTGGGAGCGAAAATATATTATAAAAGTGGACAAATGAAAATGAAATTTTAGATTTCTATATCTGTGTTGTTGCAAAGTTCACATAGAAAATGTTGATGAGAAATAAAAATAAATTTTTAAATTGATTTTATTAAAAATGTCTATGTACTTCACTTTTCAAATTCCTTTTAATTATCTTAACAAAACTTTTCAAATTTCAGTAACAAAATTGTGTTAAATTTATAAGTGATTGTCAAAATATTTACCACCTCTTTATGTGGTGGCACAAAAAAATCAGCACACAATAACCAACAAACAACATAATCCTACATGTTGCATTTAAAACTTTAAATGCAACACGAATAACCTTGTAAAAAATTACCATAAATTGAGGCGGCATTTAGTTAAACCGATAAGTAGTTGCATAAATATACATATATATGACATGATCAATACACCATTTATTACAATAATTACAATGAAAAAACATTTCTAAGGACTTCATTCGAAATCACACAGAGTTGCACCTTTTACCACCATTAAATTGAAGACACCTTATTGTGTAGCCAACACTCGCGCTTAAAGAAGAAAATTGAATTTTAAAATTGTTTATGCTAAAAACAAGTAGGAAAGTATAGTCGGGCATGGCCGACCATATGATACCCTACACCATGAGTATATTTTTACAATTTTTACTTTTATAAAATTTTTATTTTTTGTAAAGAAACTTTTATGTTGAATATTACCATAATTCCAAAATATTTAAGCCATTTATTGATAAAAAACTAAAATTTCTAAATGAGGCTTTATATAGGTCAAATATGGGCCGATCCTCGGTAAATTTGGGAAAATGATATATTTCTAAATAACAGTTAGTTTTGTTGAGTTTCATTGCGATACAAATGGTTACAAGTCAATTTTAGACGTTTAAGTCATTTTTTGAAGGGGGTTTGTATGGGGGCTAGGGTCAAATATAGGCCGATCCTTACGAAAATCTGCAGTATCATTTATACATATATAAAACTTATTTGTGCCAATTTTTAGAGAGATAGCAGAATATTTGACGTAATTATAGCATAAAAAGTTCAAATCGGGAGGTACGGTTGTATGGGGGCTAGGTGAAATAATGGACCGATTTCAACCATTTTCAATAGGCTTCGTCCTTGTGCCAAAAAACATGCTTGGTCCAAATTTCATCAAATTATCTTGAAAATTGCGGCCTGTACCTTGCGCACAAGGTTTACATGGACAGCCAGCCAGCCGGACAGACGGACGGACGGACATGTCTTAATCGACTCAAAAAATGATTCTGAATCGATCGGTATACTTTAAGGTGGGTATTGGACCAATATTTTTGTATGTTACAAACATCAGCACAAACGTATAATACCCTCCCCACTATAGTGGTGTAGGGTATAAAAAACGTTGAAGAGGAGGAAGCTTAATACGCTTAAAATAAATGCAAAATAACAAATGATAATGCCATTGTGTGAAAATTATGTCTACTTAGACTTTGTACAACAAAAAAAGTACCAAATCGAAAACAAATTGAAAAATGTAAATAAGTATTTAAATAACAATACCAGAAGGCAGCCAATAATAGCGACAACAATGACAAATATCGGACAATTAAATATGTTTTGTCGTTTGTGGCGACTATATAGACTTGAAGAAACCTAAAGTAAAATTCAATGTAAATTAAATGGTTTAGTAAAAGGAAAATGTTATAATTGGGATCAAATATCTAAGAATGTCAGGGAATTTCGACGACAGAATTTTGCTCATTAGCAATTGGTTAGATTCATATATTCTATTTTTTTTTTTTTTTTTTTTTTGTATAAGAATATAAGAATTTGTATAACAGATTTTAATCCTTTTGGTTTTGTTTCAGATATTAGGCTAGGTTGATAAGAAAAAGTATATTACATCAAATCCTTAGAAATACACAAAGGCCTCTATAGAGCCTGTTGTGCGCTTCTTCTCATGGAAGCAAAATTTAAATCTTTTAATATTCAGAAACTCAGTTTCCTTGGCGTAATTTCAAAAAATTTAACAATCAGTGTTTGTGAGGAATGTTTTTTCTGGAATAATATCACTCTCAAGATACATATATCTTTCTTCGATCAATGACAATACTTTTTATATATGCATTAAATTCGGAATAAATTCTCTGTTTGTAAGAAAATCGCGAAAAATTCTTTATTTATAAAAAATTCGCGATAAATTCTAAATTTAAAGAAAATTCTACATTTAATGGACATTCGCGATAAATTTTCTTTTAATGGATCACATTTTCTATAAAGAGTATTGATCCTTTATAGATAATTCAAGAAAAACTCAATTTAAGAAAAATTCGGGATAAATTCTGGTTTATATATATTGTTTATTTATAAAAAATTTTAGATCAATTTTATATTTAAAGATAATTAGAAATATAATCCCTCTAAGGAGAATATTCTAGACAAATTCTCTATATAATGAAAATTCGAGATCAATTCTTTATTAATAAAAAATTCAGGAATTATTCATTATTTAAAGATAATTCGACATAAATTCTCACTTTAAAGAAAATTCGGAATATCTTCCGCATTTAAAAAAAAACATTTGCTAAAAATTTTCTTTTAATGGAATACACGGGATTAATATGTATAATATTCGTAATTAATTCTAAATTGAAGACAAATTCAGAACAAATTCTTTTTTAGTAGAAGATTCGAAATGAAATCTCTGTTTAACGGAAATTCGGAATTCGTTCTTTATTTATAACAAATTCACGATAAATTTTTAATTTGAAGATAATTAGGGATATAATCTCTATAAGAAGAAGATTCAAAATGAATTATCTATTTAAAGAAAATTCGCGATCAATCTTTATTTAAAAAAAATCAAGATTAATTCAGTGTTTAAAGATAATTTGGAATAAATTCTCATTTAAAAAAATTGGATTTTTTTCCTTTCTAAAAACATTCTGTATTGATGAAATACTATCCTCTCCACATACTCCACATGAGCCTTTAATTAACTCAGACTAATTTTGCTAATTTTGAAGAGATTTCACGCCTTGTCCTCATTTTTAATTCAGCTTCCCAGCAAAATCTTTACTTACCAGGTAAGTAGGCAAGTAAGATTGGAGAAAAGTGTAAGTAGTTACTTATTTTTGTTTAACGATGGCCAAAAAAAATTGTTTACAAATGTGCTTACCAGATTTTTCCAGATTTAAAACTGGTTTTACAGTTATTTTTTATGCTTGTTAGTCAATTCTCTTACTCAATTCCACTTTAAAAAGTAATTTTATCATTCTATCTAAAATAGTTTTCACACAAATGTAAATATCAACATTTCTTGAAAGAACTTCCAAAATCGACTACGGATAGAAATACTAACTAATTCCTTATTATACATACACTATAGACAATTGACTACAAATAAAAATAATTTATGTTATTGATTACGATAACTCATTACCAAGTAATGTATGAAATAAGTACATTACCTTTAATACTCATTACCAAAATTTAAAAATATTTTACTGGGTTTAATTGAGTCAAATGGTTTTGCACTCGTCACATTAAGTACCTTGAACTGCCTTACCGTAAAATCATATATGTACATTTGTCCCTTCGTTGCCGACTACTCCCAAGTTGCCTGGTACCCATATGATGTAAATTTTACCTCTTGGACAGTGGACAGTATTAATTTAAAGATTTCTTACAATCCAATACTGTCTTAGATATCACTTTATCACCTGATATCGCCCTTCAAAAGTAGCAACTAACTTCAAAAGTAGCACTAAGTAATTTTTTTAACTTCTGTGGAAGTAATGTTCATTAACTTCCAAAGAAGTGAAAGTGAATTTTTTAAAATTGAAGGTATATTTTTTTATTGAACATTTTTAATCCAATTTTATTTTGAAGTTCTTTGATAAATAAGTGTAATTTATTTATTTATGTTAATATTATTTGAGTCAAATTAAGTGTATTCTATTATATTCTAATCTATAGAACAGTCGGCCATAGCCAAATATATGGGCTATGGCTGACTTGTCTTTTTTTAATCATTAAGTTCGATTTCATATAAATATTATTATTTGAATTTCCTTGCATTGCCTCATTATTGATACCTTTTTACGAAAATAAATGTTCACACAATTTTACAGTTTTCTACTGTGCATGACCATTTTTTATTTGAATTTTATTTATATCATATATACTTAATAATTTGCATATCTTAATAGCTAATGTTAGTAACGAGAAAAAAAATATATATTTCAATTGTATGGTGGTATTGAAAAACTTCTTCTTATATGTACGTTGTTTTTTTGCTGATGTTATTATTAGCACAAGTTTTTCACTTTTTTCTAAAATAATAATTATCAAATATGTGTGTATGGGTTGGTAAAATATAGTGTTGAAATCATAAACCTAATATAGTTTGTAGCAGACGGGTCCATTTTTTAAAACACGTTATTCATTTCTAAATATATAAATAGCTATCAATGTGGGTTAGTAAAATATAGTTTTGAAATCATAAACCTAAGTTTGTTTG
The DNA here is from genome assembly GCF_022045245.1 of Lucilia cuprina. Taxonomy (NCBI): domain Eukaryota; kingdom Metazoa; phylum Arthropoda; class Insecta; order Diptera; family Calliphoridae; genus Lucilia; species Lucilia cuprina. Next base: position 48,276,710 of record NC_060951.1, on the reverse strand, counting down.
TAGCAGACGAGTCCATTTAACATAATCCTGGTCAATCATTGATTAACTTTGCATACATTGAGAATCAATTTAAACTTTAATGGTGGTACGTGGTTCTAAACCAATTTGGAAACCATTACCCAATTTCAAAATAATATCACCCTGTAAATCAAAGTCTTTTTCGGTACGTGACGAACTCACACGATAGTTGCGAATGATGGTGGATAGCAAGACTTTCAATTGTAACATGGCAAATTTACGACCAACACAACTACGTGGACCAGCACTGAATGGTATGTAACTGTAGTAATGTCTGTTGGCTGAACGCTCGGGCAAAAAGTTATCAGGATTGAATTTTTCGGGATCAGGGAAGGTGTCAGCACGTCTGTGTATGAAGAATTGTGATACTACGACAGTGGTACCTTTAGGTATGATATAGGGGCCAGATTTCAATCTAATGTCTTCTTCCAGTTTACGGGCTATAATCGGTACAGGTGGGAACAAACGTAAAGTTTCACAGATTACACGTTCCAAGTAAGTCATTTGCAATGTATCGGCAAATGTACAGTCACGTTGTAAATCGTCGCCGAAAATGGCTTGTTGTTCCTCGAATACACGCTGTTGGATATCCTGGTGGATACCCATAGCGCATAGGGCAAAACTGGAACCGGAAGCTGTAGTATCATGTCCCTGGAGAATGTTTTGATATAATTAATGTGTGTTTTTAAATCTTTAGTTAATTTTTTTTAGTTTGTCTGGAAAATATTTATATTCCAGAAAAATATACATTTCATTCATATGTATAAAAATCTAAAAATTATTTCCAAACTTACCTCAAACATAATGGTGTTAACTTCATCCATAACATCCTTTTCGGTCCACTTAATATCGGGACTCTTTTCCATTTCCATCATAGCATCTAATAAAGCCAAACGACGTTTCTCGCCCACATCATTCTCATCGATGTCATCCAAATCATCACGTAAACCATCCTTTTTAGCCTGTTGTTGTTTCTTCTTCAACATATCGACCTTATCGATAATACCTCTTTCCTCAGCATTGAAATTCTTTTTACGATCTTCCACCACCTTACGGGTCATGCTGAGGATAACATTCATCAATTTCTTATTCTGTTCACGCATCTTAGTGAAATTGAATGTGGAGTCCAAACGATACAAAAGTTTTAATTGGCGATTGTGAATAATGTCACACATATTCATTACAGCTTCGGCATATTCGGCACTCTTTTCGGTCTCAGGTTTTGTTTTGCAACCCATTGCAGTGGTAAGTAAAATATCCACAGTCGTTTCGGACATGTACTTGTGAACGTCGAATTCTTTGCCAATATTGGCGGATAAACGTCCTACAACTGCCTTTGAGTGGTTGACAAAAGTGGGAACAAAACTCTTTAAAATACTTTGATGGAAGGTGGGAGCAATCATTTTGCGATGATGACGCCAATGATGTCCGTTCGAGATCAAAAGACCATTACCAAACCAGGGTTGGAAATAGCGATATTCCACCGATTTTTCCAAATGCTTATAACCACTCAAAACTATTTCAACATCTTTGGGATTGGTTATGAAAACCACACTCAAATGTCCCAACATGACACGTACAGTTTCACCATAAGTTTTAATTAGTTCCATGGCAATCTTTAAGGTTTGTACATTATTTGTACCGAACACCATATGACCGTGACCCAATAAAGGTATTTGTGGTGGTGTGGGTATAGTTTCCAATAATTTGGCCGCTCTGTTATTACGACGATAGTATTCATACAGAGCGGCTATGACGCCCAAGCCGAATAGTAAAGTCACCAAAGGATTAGGACCAGACGAGGCTGTGGCTGCCAAAGTTTCGCCTGCCATTTCAGGAATCGTAGTTTGCAGCGTTTCCACCGACATTGTTGTATTGTAATTATCCTTTGTTGTGAAATTTTTCAAGGTGTGATAATCCGTATTTCACAGTTATATGAAATTTCTTATTTCGATATAACACTTGTGTACTCGATAACGATCTTATCAAGTCCGCACTACAATTAGAACTAATGTAATTTCTTGTCCTCCGTCTGAATTATTATATTCATTTTTCTGCGTCGCATGTATTTTATTTCTGCTTCTTCGCTTTAACATCATGAAATTAGTTCGATAACATGTAAATATTATTTTTTTAATTCTTACACTAGAATATATTAAATTTGAATAAATTATTAAGTATATAACAATTTTTTGTTCGTGCGCAACTATAATCACATATTGCTTTAAAATTATATGTATGTACAGTTTTGTCTATTTGTATTTCGAATGTCAAAAAATTATTTTAGTTAAATAAATAAAAACTGATCTCGTTTCGAAAAACATTTACTTGGAAGGATTTCTATCACATATTGAGAACCACAGTTATATCCATATATCTGTTTATTTTTTTCAATTAATTATAAATGTACCTACGTATTATTAATAATAAATATGAATGATTTAGAAAATGTATTATTGTGCAATGATGAGTTCGCAATAACTATTCCCATAACCCCACCTGTTCAGAAATCTGATTTTGAAAATGTACTTCGATTGCAATCGGAAAATAGAATAATCATCCCTATTTTGCAAATTGTACCAATGTTGCGAAAATAATCTTACGAATCAGTTTAAACAAATGTTTTCGATTATATGATTATATCATCTTCTCAGCGCAAAAACCAGTTTTTGAAAAAATGGAGCAAAATAATATCATCTTAAAATTGTGGACTTTATTAAAAAATGTTGACGCCAGTTACAAGTTCAACTCAAGTATTTAGAAAAGTGCCGAAATAAAATGCTGATTCTTAAATATAATATTTCATCTTTTCGTTGGCTATCAAAGTAACTGACTAAATATACTAAAATTTTGTTAGAGACTTCAAATAAATATTTTAAATATTCTTGGTTTTGTTTATTCATCAGTACGACAGTGAAACTCGTCATTTGAACTTTCTGAGCGGATCTGAACCAGTAAGCTATCTCTTACCCCCTCATTCTGAGCTCAAATTCAAACAATTACTTTGAGGTAATTTGGAACCCCATGGAATAAAGTTGTCTGCTATGAATCTTTTAATTATATAAGAAACCTTTAAAAAATATGTATGTATAAATTGTAAAGAATTGTGCAATTCACAATCGATGTCGTAACGTTGCAGCATTGTATGTCATACAAATTTTTGAAGTAAAAGTTTTTAAAATAAAAACCAATCAATGATAAACAAATTACGAATTACTACGATAATCAACATACATATAATTAAGGAATTCACACGGTCGTCGTAAAGTCATATATCATAAAATAATAACTTAAAAAATATGACTGCTGTAAGCATAGAACAAATATTACAAATATTATTAGTAAAAATGGCAAAAGAAAGTCAAAAACTCATATAAAAGTCGGTTTGTGCATAAAAGGCGTATTGGACATTGTAATGGTGGATTATATAATCCATTTTTATAAAAATTTAAAATATTTTTAAATAAATTTAAATTAAAACATATCATAGAATGTCTTATTATTTTAAGACTTTTTTCTTTGAAGCACAACAACAATTTTTTTAAACTATCATAAAACTTAAGCATTTTATGACAATACGACTTGATATCACACCGTGTGAATACCCCAAATATAAATACTATAATACAACATTAACAATAACATATCATAGAATGTGTTATTATTTTAAGACTTTTTTTGAAGCTCTACAACAATTTTTTTAAAACTTTAGTATTTTATGACAATACGACTTGATAGCACACCTTGTGAATGCCACAAATATAAATACTATAATAACATTGAATAACCTTAATAAGCATATACAAAACCTAACCCACATACATACATATACATTTGAAACCAAACTTAATTGTTTATATTATATATTAAACTCTAGCCAAGGAAACCAAGCAGACTTTTGACCTGTTATTTTAAACTTTGAACAAAAACCAGAATTTCATTAACAAATACATATCGGAGACCATTAAACGAATCATATAATTTAAAGATTTCATTCATAAAATCCCCTATTTTAAATACGTATCTTTGTTATACACTGCTGTCTAATTGAAAGTGAAAATCATTCATATTCTCATATCCTTCCGGCCTACTCAGACAACAGGATGCTTTAAAAATAAAAGAACAAGTGTGCTTTGGTTATTCTATAGCACGAAAATAGAAATATTATGTATGGACACAAATACAACAATTGATTCGTACAATAAAAACAGACAGACAATGGTTCTGATCCGCCACACACTTGTTGGTTTCTATTGTAAAACAAATTTTGAATTTTTTAACTCCGGAAATAAAAGAATAAGAGTGTATGGAGAATAAAAGATTTCATTTTCATTTAAATAGTAGTCGTCTTTACAAAAAATCATTAAATAAAAACCACAAACATTAAAAATTTTGCACAAACAAAGAAAACTTTAAGGACTAAAAAAGAAAGGACCGTTTCTTAAAATACACGTGTTTAAAGCGTGTGTAGGAGTTGGGATTAAGAAAAAAACTAAAATATTTATAAGAGTTTTTACAGTTTTATTTACTGTGCATGCATAGTTATAAAAATAGTTCTTAATGTTAGACATTCATATTCATTTTTTTTAGTTTTTTTTTTGCAAAAATTATAATATTAGTTATAATTTTGAAAATATTTTTTCGTTCACTAAGTTAGTGGGGTTAGTAAATTGCTGCCCTTTGTTATTAAAGAAAATTCCAATAATAGTTAAATTAGCATCTTACTGACTAATATCTTGCATGTTAGTATAATCGACCTTTTTACACATCTAATAGGAATCTTTACTTTCATCTTAAGCTGTCTGTTGTCTGGGTTCCAGCAATACATTAAAACCATTCTCCAATTTCAAAATAATATCAGCTTGCAATTTGAAATCATCCTCTGTCATCTTCGAATCTACTTTAAAGTTACGTACAATGGTTGACAGTAATACCTTCAATTTCAACATGGCATATTTACGACCCACACAACTTCTGGGTCCAGCACTGAAGGGTATAAAACTATAGAAATGTCTCTTAGCCATGCGTTCGGGCAAGAAGTTGTCAGGATCAAATTTATTGGGATTTGGATAGATGTTGGCATTACGATGTACGGCAAATTGTAAAACGACTACGGAAGCTCCCTTGGGAATGGTGTAAGGACCAGAAGCCAATTTTACATCGTGATCAACACGACGAGCAATCAAGGGTACTGGTGGATACATTCTCAATGTCTCCATAATAACACGTTCCAAATATTTCATTTCCATGGTATCGGCAAAGGTGCAATCACGTGACATATTATCACCAAAGATAGCCTTCTGTTCAGCCCATACTTTCTCCTGGATATCCTTATGGATACCCAACATGCAGAGAACAAAACTGGAACCGGCTGAGGTGGTATCGTGACCCTGTATGGAAGGCCAAAAGAAAATGTTAGCAAATATTTAAAAGGCAATATTAGTCTTTATGAGCAACACTCTATGTTCTTCTATTCATGGCTCGAAGGACCATTTGTTTGACTTGTGATTGATTATATGAAATAGAAGTCAGACGGGCGGACTTATGTAACTTTTGAAATTGGAATAAAAGAAATGGTTGCAGTACACGAGATATTAATGTTCTCCTCTTTTACGTTGCATATTATTTTTTCTTTAGCTCTATTGTTTATGGTTCGAAGGACCATTTTTAACCAGAAGTTTTTTAAAGTTTAAACATTTCTTTGATTAGAAGACAAATGCTAATACTTTTCGAAGGGAAAGTATAAATTGTTTATGGTTCGAAGAACCATTTTGAAGAATAAGGGTCTTATTCATAACTATTTATCACAGGTTTATTAGAAAAATTTTCATATAAAGTTTGTTCAATAAACCCTTGATAAATTGTTATAAATAAGGCAGTAATTGTTTTGTACTAAACAACTATGTTTTTTTTTGTAATGGAGAATTCTATATAAAGGATATAAAATTGTAAAAATTACCTCAAACATAATAGTATTCACTTCATCCATAACATCCTTATCGGTCCATTCAACATCAGGATTCTTAGACATTTCCATCATGGCATCCAACAAGGCCAAACGACGTTTGGAACCTAAACAAAACAATAAATATTAACTAAAAAATTACATCAAACGTTTTCATTTCTTCCGATACTTACCCACATCATTTTCATCAATATCATCCAAATCATCACGCAAACCGACCTTCTTAGCCTGTTGCTTTTGCTTGACAATTTCATCCTCTTCCTCTACGATAGCTCTGGCATCAGCATTGAAATCTTTCATACGATCATTGACCACCTTGCGTGTCATACCCAAAATAATATCCATCATTTTGTCACCCTTCTTGCGCATGGGTGTTAGATTGTAGGTAGAATCAAGACGATAGAAGAATTTCATTTGTCTCTTGTGAATGATGTCACACATGTCCACTACAGCCTTGGCATATTCCAAACTCTTGTTATCCTCTGGTATATGTTTAACACCCATAGCGGTGGACAATAAAATCTCCACAGTAGTTTGGGACATATAATCGTGAACATCAAATTCCTTGCCCACCTCTTTGGTCATACGTTGGACAACTTTCTTGGAGTGGTGTACAAAGGTGGGAATGAAACTCTTCAAAATACTTTGATGGAATGTGGGAGCAATCATTTTACGATGATGACGCCAGTGATGACCACTGGAAATGAGAAGACCATCACCGAACCAGGGTTTGAAGAAACGATATTCATCGGATTTTTGCAAATGATGTTGACCGCTCAAAATAATTTCAATATCAGCAGGATTTGCGAGAAACACCACCAGAATGGGACCTAACCAACCGCGTATTGTGTCACCGTAAATATCGAGATAATTACGGGCACGAGCCATGATTTCTAGTTAAAGGGAAAAAAATAAAATTTAGTATTAAGTATTGAAAAGGAATTAAAGTTTAAAACTTACCAGAATTTGTTAAACCAGCCACCAAATGAGCATTGCCCAAAATTGGCACTCTAGGAGGGCATGGTATATTTTGCGAAAGTTTATATTCCCGTGTATTTTTAATCCATACTTCGAAGAGCACCACAATGGCAACAATGCCAATCAATACAGTCCACAAAGGATTTATGCCAGATGAGGAGGTTGTTTTAACAACTTCAGCTACAGTTTCTTGTACCGTTTCTGCCACAGACATTTTTGAACGTTTTGTTATTAATAACGTTAAAAATTAAACTAAACTTAGAACTATTAAATGAACGATCTATATGCCTTTTAGATTTCTTAGGTTTCTATTTATTACAGCCCTTTCGATGGTTTCTAAAGAACTGTTGTCGAATTTAGTGGCTACAAAGTATTTTATTTGTGTTTTAAACATTTATCGGGTGTATCGGGTTGGTATGAAGTGGAAGAAAAAATGTAAATAATTTTAATTCTTGCATTAAAGTTCATTTACGTTTTATATAAATCTATGTTTGAAGTTTAGTTTCTTTAATTTTCTTTAGTATTTCTTATACAAATTAATTACTATATACATAGTATATATTTTAAATTGAAACAACAAATAAATACAAAGTATTTGCATTTTATTATTTGTGCTCTTCGAAAAAAAGTTCCATTGTCAGTTTAAGAAAGGGGCAAAAAATTAAAAAATAGACAAAAAACGATTTATAATTATTCATCAAAATAAATTACGTACGTAGTAATAGGAAGACGAATTTTTGGTTGTTACTATATTCCATTGTTTTGATTTTGAAATGGTATTATGACTCTAGACAAGGATGTAAATAATATATGAATGTAAATCGAATAATCGTTTCATATTCGAATTTTATTCGATTGATAACAGAATTTATGTTCACCTTGATCTAATTATGTTAATGTAGTGTAATTAAAACTCTTAATACCTTAACCCTTTAACAGGCTACAGGGTATTTTATTAAAAATGTCTGAGTTTGATTAGAAACGTACATTTGATCGGACACTACTAACTAATATGTCATCATTTTGTCTGAGTTTCAATACTTTCGGGGTCATGTTACCTTGATGACCCCATCATGGTGTGATTTCAATTCCGGCGATAAATTGTACTACCAGTTTCTCTAGTCTGTCGGGATCATGAAATGCATTTTCAAACATTCCTTAAAATTATTTGTCATGAAGCCGAACCAGACAGCCAGATAATCAGGTACCACGGGAGCCGGCAAGGCAGAATTTCGGACTTTGTATTGTCCCAGTTATTGGAGAAGTGCCTTCGGGGTGCACGTAGTGGCTGTGGTTTAAACCCAAATTTGCGGAAAGAGAAGGTCGGTTTAAATACAGATGCAGCGTAAGATGTATAACTCAATATAAATTTCGTGCTGTTTCTGATATATTAGATACCACACAGAGGAGTGACTGTATGATTAAATGTTGAAAATGAGTTGATGTATATGATACAGATTGAATGTAGGACCTCAACCCTAGTATACCTAGCGTGACTGTTTCGGATTTTGTTCTCTATAGGTGTGTCGAATGAATGAGAAGTTGGTGCGAGGTTGAATGGTAATGGATGAAAGGTATACTATACAAGTGATACTATTAAAGTTCCATCCTTGTCCAGGATTTACTATGTTTATACAAGATTTGTCACAGTAAGAACAAGTACTCGGCTTATTTGATGGATTCGTGTTTTAGTCTATATAAAATGACAATTCAAAGGGCTGCAATAGCTCTAGTACTTGATCAAAGTGCTTGTACAAAGGGGTGGTAGTGAGTCGTTTAATCAGCTCACCCTGTACATCTGCTATCACGGCATATGTACATATAAAGCTTTTTGTCTTCTTTCTGTAACCGGATCTTGGTTAAGGCTTCTTTTAATTCCACCTAGTGGCTGTGGTTGAAATCTAAATCACAAGAAGATAATTTCAATGGTCTGTTGTACTGTAAAAGTCAATCGGGTCTATTCTGAATAATAAAATCCCTATGACTTTGTTCCATATCCTTAACTAAAGCACTCAATAGGGTACAAATTCCTGCGAAACAATTGTTCATAATTGGTCTGAATATTTCAGTATATATATCGACTAGTGTTGGGAATGGTTGATGCCAAATGAATTTAGTACCGGATAAATCAGAGGTATATAAACCTAGTCAATCATGTATGTTGTTATTGTTATAACATGTTGGCTGTAACTGGATGTTTTTCCCTGGGGAAAAACTTCCAGAGTTTTCAGAAGTAGTAAAAAGAGGGAAAACTCTGTTCGTATCAGATCTAAGAATAAGAAGTCCTTTTTTGACTGATTCGTATTTCGGTCTATTGAATACGTGATATTTTGCATTTTCGAAGCTAAGCAATGATGCAGAAATGGTTAGAGAATAGCTTGACCCAACTTCCCGTTGAAGACCCCCTAAAAAAATTCACATATTAAAATTTATTAAATTGTGAAATATTTGTAAAATACATCGACATCTTGACCCTACTGCCCATTAAAGACCCTCTTTAAAAAATCCATATTTTAAAAATTATTAAATTAACCAAAATTTGGATTTGGTACCGAGCGAAATTTTTAGTTCTGTCTGAGAGATTTTTTATATTTTCTTAATGAATCATCTAATGAAGAAGTAGTAAAAAGAGGGTCAAAATGGAGTCTCTTCGATTCTATTTGACAGTTCGCTTGTAGTGAACTACCACGTAAACCAACCAAGTAAAAAGAGGCTATTTTAGCTTTCTAACTCGTTACTTTTTAGTAAAAGTTTATGCTGGTATGTTGTGAGAAAACTCTGTTCATATCAGATCTGAGAATAAGAAGTCCTTTTTTGACGGATTCGTGTTTCGGTCTATTGAATACGTGATGTTTTGCATTTTCGAAGCTAAGCAATGGGGCAGAAATGGTTAGAGAATAGATAGACCCATCTTCCCATTGAAACCCCCCTAAAAAAATTCACATATTAAAATTTATTAAATTGACCAAAATTCGGATTTGGTACCGAGCGAAACATTTAGTTCTGTCTGAGAGATTTTCTATATTTTCTTAATGAATCACTTAATCACTAAGAAGTGTTAAAAAAAGTGTCAAAATGGAGTCTCTTCGATTTTACTTGACAGTTCGCGTGTAGTGAACTACCCCGTAAACCAACCAAGTAAAAAGAGACTATTTTAGCTTTCTAACACGTTACTTTTCAGTAAAAGTTTATGTTGGGTATGTATGTATATAAATTATGTAAAAAATGTAATTTTTGTACAACATTAAACGGTCATTGTAACACATTTATGTTTTCAATATGTCAACTTAAAACCCATTTATACATAATGTGCACTTTAAACATTTCAAATTTAAAAATAAATAAAAAAATTAAATAAATTGTTCTTAAGTCAAACTCAAAAAATATCACGTAGACTAACAACGACGAGCACTAAATATTACGTCAGAAAGGTTGTATTGTCAAGTGCTCAAGTAAAAAACAATTTGTGATATTCCACACTTTTGCATTGATACGGATACGAATACATCAAGTAGATCAGATTTTTATGTTTTAGTTAAAATTCAATTTCTAAGCACAAGTGTTCTAATTTATTTTTGTCTAAAAGGTTTTTTTCTAATCTTTAATTTTGTTTTATTATTTTAAATAAATGACAGAAAGCCGCAGTTTAAATAAACAGCAAAATTTTTTTATTTTTCTTGTGTCTTTAATATGGCACGCGTAAGTGAAAAAGGACGATAAAGGACTTCCTTTTTCATAAACAATGCACAACAATAACATCAATACTTAAACATCAATTGTTATTCATGCATTTCAATTTCATGAAGATCCTGTTGTTGTCTGTTTCGTTTGATTGAAAGTGAAAACAATACAAGTTTTGAAATGAAACTAAAAGGAAGAAAGAAAAGTAGTTTGAGTTTTAGTTTCAATGTCTTTGATCAATTTCCGTTCAACAAGTGTTTTATTTTTTTTTTTTCGAAAATTTTGTGCTCAATTTAATTCAATGCAAAAAAAATAAAATTTTATTTTAAACAAAGTACTTGACATTCAGTTAAGGAGGTATCAAATATATTTTATATGTTAAGACATGCGTTTTGTATTTTCTATAGAAATTATTTGAAAGTTGAAAATAGTAAGGTCAGGAAGTAGATTATAAATATTTTAAATGAGGGCTAATTTTTTTATTCAGTGTACCTTAAAATATCTAGTAGACTTTCAATGTATTAAAATATATCTCTCTTAAAAAACACAACCATTATCTTTAGACCGAAAGGAGCATAAGTTAAAGTTTTATAATAATTTTAATACAAAAAATATGTAAAATATTTTGTCATAAACTTAATAAATTATTAATAATAATTATACAAACGAAAAATAAATGTAATTGTTTGATAAATTTTCTGTTGATTTCTTTTCAAATTTTGCATCCTAATTCTAATTTTAACATATTTTTAGGTACATTTTAACATGTTGTATTCAACAACCCTAGCAACGCTGCTCCACGATCATCAAGTACACCAACCAACTTATTTCATAAGTGTTAAAAAGATCGTGCATACTTTTAGGAGAAAGATGATAAATTTCACCACTATTATATTCCATTAATAACAGGTGAGTATGGTAACTGTAATCAAAAAACGGTTTCACATTTTATTTTTTTTATACCCTTCACCTTCGTGAGAAGGGCAAAATCGGTGGGTAAATAACGGAGATATGAGCAAAAATCCGAGACAACCTCTGAAAATTTCATTAAAAAATTGTTAAAAAAGCAACAAAAACACTGTACATAGAAAAAGATGTACACGTGTGTATGTAGATGTATTTGGTTTTATTCAGCTGTGTATTTTTTTGTATGTTTGGAATCCAAACATACCAAAAATACAATGTTTACCAGCAATGAATCAGAGGTCGAAGTCGACCGGCTTCGAGTCGGAGCTTAGCCGCCGCCGAACTATATTTAGTTGCTTGAGCCGCCGCCGAAACATTCGGTTAAATCGACTCAAATTTTTTTAATGTTTTTATTAACTAGACTGTAAGATCAATTATGTTTAAAATACACTATGGTGAAGGGTATATAAGATTCGGCACAGCCGAATATAGCACACTTACTTGTTTCTTATTGAATCTTTTTTGCATAGAAATTTACAATTAGTAGAATAGTACAATTAGAATCTGCTACAAAATGGCATCGATTTGTTGTTGCATATTTTGCTGTAAATGCATAAATTGCATATTTCGCTTTAAATTGCATATAATTTGCATATTTACAAACTTTTTATGGCATATTTAGCATATATTTTAATTTTTCTTAAACATATTATTTTTTCTATGTTTTCTATGTATTTCATATTTTCAAAACAAAATTCCTAATTACAAATTTAAAATTTTTAAATAAATATCAACAAATTTCGATTTAACAACAAAATACTAGGTTCTATGAAATACAATTGTACATAGTTTGATGATTGTAATTCGTATGTTTTGGGTCATTCATCACGAATGTACCCTTTGTAATCGAGAATGAAGACAGTCGTCACTTTAGTGTCCTCTTTCTAAGCGGGAGCGGAGACAGTCTCTTCACTGTCTTAAAGTAACCTAGAGATTATAAACTTAAAAGTAGTTTTTTTTTGTTGTACTTCCGAAAGTAGTTATTTTACCCATCTTTTGGAGAAACTATTATTACTTTCTACTAATATGCCATCATCTAGTTGACTCAAATTTATATCTTTCGGGTTAATAGTCACATTATTGTCCCATAGTATTCTAGAGAGTAGACACTTGAAATTTTTAAATTTTAGTTCCATTAATATCTTACCACCTGGCTGACTCCAATTCGTATTTCGTCACAAATAAACTCTTTGTAAACGAGAATGAAGACAGTCGTCACTTGAGTGTCCCCTTTGTAAGCGACAGCGGAGGCAATCGTCTCTTTACTGTCTTTTTGTAGGGTGTAGAGTGACGATTGACTTCCTCGTAGGACAAGCCCATGTTAAAATGGTTGGTCACCTAGGTAGTCAGGTGGCTAGGGGCCACCACAAGTGGTAGGTTAAGTGGTCAGTTCGGGACTGTTCCGTCGAACTGCTGAGACGTCCATAATTCATTTAAGAACATTACCAAACGATATTTGTTGTCAAAAACTTAAGATCTTAATATCTATTAATATGGATCTTTACAAAGAAATATTTTTGGTGCATATTTTTATTGCATATTTTCCCATTTTATTGTGCATATTATAAGCGCATATTTTTAATTTTTTAGTGCATTAAAAAAAATCCTTGCCCTGATCATAACTATTTCGGATATTTTTCATGAGGTAGAGAAATGTCCTATACGTAGCATCGAGTTAAAGATGTGCAAAATTATTCTCAGTGTTGAATTGTATTAATTTTTTGGGAGTGGAACCACATTATATCTAATATTAAGTCTAATAGAAGAATTTGCATCATTTCTAGTAAACACATGATGTGTTTCTTGTCCGTTCATTATTCTGGAGGACGACTTATTTTCTGACAGCCTTTCAGACACTATATTCTGTTTTGTTAGTAGCATCTTAGTATTTACGATAATTTTTAAGCTTTATACTCGAAGATCGCGATTGCTGACATTGACGTCTCATGTTCTCTTTTCCTACATTTCGAATTTCTGTAGTTTTCCAAGATGACTAGTTGCTGTCAGAGTATCTACATCAGTATCAGTTTATTTAGAGCTTCTTCTAAGAAAGATAATACTGTGGATGAGTGGTCTGACGAGAGGTCCAATGAAGGGTCATTAAAATAAATTATCGTTTCATAGTTTTATTTACAGCAATGTAGGTCAATAACTTGGTTGACCGCTATACATACATTGTATCTAGGATGTTGTGCAATACTAGCGTACCCTGGGTGATTCGCTACCCAATCAAATAGATAAATTATTCAATCAAAGCCGACAATCGAAAAAAGTTTTCTTAGTGTGCTAGACTGACTGACTGAGCTGAAATTTCTACAGGAGATTGGTCTCATACCGAATAGATCCACTAATACCAAATAGATCCACTAAGATTTTTGGAAATTCGAATGTTTAGCGGGTAAAAACGGGTAAATTCGATAACTTCATATCTCTTAAACTAGACAAGATACAAAATCAGTAAAAAGCTTATCGTCGTTCACTTGCAAAATAAGAGGACAGATGTTTGGTACTTTTTTCAAATTCCGTTTTTCCGGTTTTTCCTTTATGGAAAAAACGGGTAAAAACTGCATTTTTTTTGCACCCCATGTATCTTTTAAACCATAGAACATACAAAAAATATTTTTGGCTTATTCATAACTTAACGAAAAAATAAAAATACGTATTTAGTACTTTTTGGATATTCTAACTTTTAAGGGGTGAAAAATGTACTTACTTTTAGTACTTTTTGCATAAAAGGGACTTTTTTATACATTTTTGTACTTTTTACAATTTCTATAATATTGAACCTAGAAACATGAAATTAAGCATGTATGGCCCGGATTAAGTAAGCACCCATAAAAGGAGACATTTTGATAATTTTTCGTTCCTCAAAAAGTACTTTTTGAAATTTGTATAATATTGAACCTATAAGCATGATTTTTTGCATAATATTGAACCTAGGAATGTGAAATTAAACATGTATAGCCGGGATTACGTGAGAACCTCAATTAGAGAACATTTTGGTACTTTTCGTTCTTCAAAAGATACTTTTTGAAATTTCGATAATATTGAACCTAGAAACATGAAATTAAGCATGTATGGACCGAATTAAGAGAGATGCGATAAAAGGGGTATTTTTGGTTCTTCAAAAGGTACGTTTTGAAATTTCTATAATATTGAACCTAGAAGCATAAAATTAAGTATGTGGAGTCCAGATTTCATGAGAACCTATAAAAGCGGACTTTTTGGTACTTTATCGATCTTCAAAAGGTACTTTTGGAAATTTTTATAATACAGAACATAGAAAGATTAAATTAAGCATGTAAGAACCCATAATAGGAGACTTTTTGGTACTTTTTCGTTCATCAAAAGGTAGTTTTTGAAATTTCTACAATATTGAACCTAGAAGCATGAAATTAAGTATGTTGAGTTCGGATTAAATGAGAACCTATAAATGGGGACTTTTTAGTACTTTATCGTTCTTCAAAAGGTACTTATTGAAATTTCTATAATACTGAATCTAGAAACATGTAATTAAGTATGTATGACCCGGATAAAGTGAGAACCCATTAAAAAGGAAACTTTTTCGTTCTTCAAAAGGTATTTTTTAAAATTTGTATAATATGAGACCCAGAAACATGAAACTAAGCATGTATGCCCCGAATTAAGTGAGACCCTATAGAAGGGGACTTTATGGTACTTTTGGTACGTTCTTTGAAAGGTACTCTACGAATTTTCTAAAATATCGGTAGTACAACATTAAAAAATAGAGAGGTTATCACAATTTTACAATGCCTATAAAACAGTTTGCTTACCAGGTAGCGGGTAATTTAAAAAATGTGTCCAAAATAATTATGTTTGTCATTTAAAAAGCTTTAAAGGACCCAAAAAGGTACCAAAATCACCTTTGTTACAGATTTAAATGTACGAATTTCCAGTTACCCATCTGCTCTTTTTAAGAGTAGATGTAATTAAAATTTCTTTTGTATCACTATGATGAATTAGTCAGTCAGATTGCTTCTAACAATTGCCTAAAAGCCCTGAACACGGTTGTCAGATCTTACAATGTTGTCAGAAAAAGCATTACCGAAAATATTGCAAGACAAAATTTGTAAGTTAACAGTATTATTAGACATTGTGTATACATAGCAAAACATATTTTAATTGACGATATTTTAAAGATACTTTCCATGAAATGGAAATTTTAAAGATTTTTTAAAATAGTGATTTATCAAAAATTTTTCGTAAAAAATAAAATTTTACAAAAATCTTTAATCTTAATTAGCATAAATTTTTTATCTTTTCTATAAAAATACTAGTTTATTAATATTTATTACTTTATTTAAGAAATAGAGTAAATAAAATACAATAAATATTTACTTTATCAAAATAGAAATTAATGAAAATACAGCCACTATCATGTACATTCATACAATAATAATTATAAGTAATTTCAAGCTAATTTTACAATTGCAAAATAGTGTCCTAAATAAACCACTAAAGATTGATTAGAATTAAAAAGCATGTCTTGTCTTTTCAGTTTACTTAGGTGGTGTTACTATATACGTATATATCTATAAATGATTATGATTAAATATTTCTAGTTAATAAATATTTTTCAGTTGTATTAATTATATTTTGTATCCAACATACACAACAGAACAACATATTAAAACATTTTCTTCTTAACGGCTGTATAACGTTCCATATAGACATCATAACCATCTAGATCTGTAAATTGTTTCGACTGGAATAAATTGCCATCTACAGATAGATTAGATATTTTCGATTCTTTGAGTATGCGTGGTGTAAAGGCATTTGCCTGCAAACAGTTCTCTTCCAAACGCAAAGTTTTCAGTTTAGGACAAGCTGCTATCTCTTCGGACAAAGAGGAAATTTGATTTTGATTTAAATTCAACTCTGTCACATACAATGTACCCACTTCATCCGGTATAGAGGTGATTTTATTGCGTGACAAATCCAAAACATCTAAATGTTTAAGGCCACACAACATTACGGGAAATTCGGTAATTTGGTTGTGACTCAAATTAACAGTTTTAAGATTTTTACAATTATTCAGCGATTTAGGTATGCGGGTGATCATGTTATCGTTTAATATCAGCACCTCCAATTTGATAAGTTCTCCTAAAGCTTCGGGCACCACAGTTATACGATTCCCACTCATATTGAAATGTTTGATAAGAGTAAATTTACTAATTTCTTCGGGTATCAGTTCAAAACGATTCTGCGACAGATCCAATGTCTTTAAAACATTTGGATAGTTTTTCAATTGCGGTGGCAGCTCCTGTAGCCTTTGCAGGGAAATCTTTAAGATTCCCGTCTTTTGTGCAGTTTCCAAATGTTGTTTGATTTGTTTATTGCCCATTACGTCGCTATTACTCACTTATTGTTTATTTAAAAAGAAATTTATAAATTATTAATATTGGTAATTATGAAAAAGTTTTGTGTGAACTTTTTCGTTGTGACTTTACTTTTGTTTTGGACTTTTTTCTTGTTAATTGACAGTTGTCAAACAGCTGAGAGATAAATTACGTAAAAGTTGCCAGATTAAGTAATTATACAAGAGGCTTTAACTTGACAAAATTAAAAAAACGCTAGATTTTTTTTAACTGATAAATTTAAAGACAAAATATTTTTAATACTACATATAAACAAATGATATTACATACTTAAAGAAAAAAGTTAGGATGAACTAAGTAAAGTGAAATTGTTAATAAGTTTTGTGGAAAATTTATGGAAAATTTTGCATATTTTTTTAGATTAAATTTTTCTTCTTT
The DNA here is from genome assembly GCF_022045245.1 of Lucilia cuprina. NCBI lineage: Eukaryota > Metazoa > Arthropoda > Insecta > Diptera > Calliphoridae > Lucilia > Lucilia cuprina. The sequence continues at coordinate 48,259,325 of NC_060951.1, read as the reverse complement.
TATATAAATTTTTCCATATATATTGTTTCTATTGAAAATTTTAGATATTGGTATTTCTTTTTATATAAAATTTTATATAAATTCTCATTTTTATATAAAATTTTTTATAAATTTTACTTTTTATAAAAAATTATCGATAAATGGGTTTTTATAAAAAATCGATAAATTTTAATTTCCTTAATAATTAAATAAATTTTTCTTTAAATAGAAAATATTTTTTATTTAATGATATAAATTTTCCTTATTATAATAAATTATTAAATTTTTTTTATATTAATTTACTCTTTAAATAGAAATAGTCGATATATTTTTATTTTTATAGAAAATTTGGCAAATTTTCTTTTAATAGAACATTTTCAATAAAATTTCTTTTTATTATACCTTTTTCGAAAATTTTTCTTTTAAAAACACATTTTAGATTATTTTTCTTTATATGACATATTTTCGATAAATTTTCATTTGAAGACACTTTTCCGATAAATTTTCGTTTTATAGAATATTTTAAAGGTTTTTTTTTTATAGAAAATTTTAAATATCTATATAAAAAAAGCAATTTTGTTCGTAATCGGTAAACTCAGAAACTACAGCACCAGATATAACAATATTTCAAATAGTAAATATATCAGGGATCTTGAGAAATGTTCCGGATTGTTCGAAATCTATCAGATGCCGTTGAAAATATTTTCAAATAAATTTTTGAAAATACAAACAAAAATTTATATGAAAAATTAAATGAAGTGTAGGAAAGGGACAAAATAACCCCCTGAATTTCAGTCAATCACATCTAAACCGCTTAAACGATTATTTTAAAATTTTAGGGGTATATGGACACCGACAAGGCGTCACTAGTATTCGATAAGTTTGATAAAATTTTTAATTATAGAATATTTTCAATATATTTTTTATAGAAAATTCTCTATAACATTCTTTTAAAAAAATTCAATAAATTTTCTTTTTGTTAAAAATTATAGAGACGTTTTCTTTTATTATAAAATATTTCCAATATTTCTAACACTTTCTATGAAAGCTCAATTTTCTATAGAAACTACTTATTATTCATAATAATTTTCTTAAAAAATTGTTTTAAAAGTTTAATTTGAAATTAGGAATTACAATTGAATTTTATTTATTTTTTAAATAAAAAGATGGAAATTGAAAAAAATGGATAGAAAATTCTTTCAATTAAATTTTTGTTTATATATAAAATTTTTAAGAATTTTTTATGTTAAAAAATTTAATTGAAATTTACAAAATTGATAATTCATTCCTATTTCATGAAATTTTCTTGCAAATTGTTGAACCATTTATTGTAAAAAACGTTAACATTGTTTCAACTAGAAAATTTATTATAATATATCATAATGACCATATCGTGAAAATTATTAAACTTTCTATTTTGAATAAAATATTGAGTCCGAGTACCACTTGGGGATAGATTGTCACAAAGTATACAGAGATGTCATTTTTGACATTTGGAAAAGTCTAAAATCAGCTTTTGTTTGATTTTGAAATTGTTTGGTGAGAAGCAGCTAATAAAAATCATTGAATTCGTTTTGTGCGAAAGAGAGGGAAATAGCTTTTTGCTCGTGACGTCTCTGTATACCCTGTGATAGATTGTTTTTAGGGATCTATAGTTGAAACTAAAAGTCGACTTTTTACATTTAGTTAAAAGTCGACTTTTTGAATTTAGTTAAAGTCGACTTTTCGACATTTTGCATTTAGTTAAAAGTCGACTTTTCGTATTATATGCAACGTCGATTTTTCGACTTTTCGACTATATGTATTTTATAAATAGTCGACCTTTCGCCTTTTTTCGACTTTTTCCGACATTTCGACTTTTTCCTACTTTTCGACTTTTATTTTACTATTTTGACTATTCGACTATTTTAGACTTTTTTCGACTTATCGATTTTTTTCGACTTTTTCCGACTATTTTCGACTTTTCGACTTTTTCCGACTTTTTTCGACTTTTTCCGACTTTTCGGCTTTTTTCGACTTTTCGACTTTTATTAACAAAGTAGACTTTTCGACTTTTTTCACAGACGATAGTCGAGTTATCGACTTTTTTGGAACAAAATATTCGACATCGACTTTTCGATTATTCGAAAGTCGATTTATAGAACCCTAGTTGTTTTAAATACAATTTTTTTATTACAGCGTTTTTATTTGTGTTGACAACTTTTTAAAAATGTTTTTACGAAATCATACAAATTGTGTTTTACTACTATTTTGTGCAACTATTAGGAGAACAGCTGTTAGTATTGGTGTTTGTGTGTGAAAAAAAGAAAATTGTTAAAATTTGTTGGCATTTTAATTTGTTTGTGTGAGAAAAAGAAAATTAATAAAATTTTAGGACAACAAAAGTGTTAAAAGCATATAATTAATAATGATACATAGTTTATTTATTGTAAATAATAGCGGGTGAGTATCAGAGTCATTTAGTTGTTAACAATTTAATTTTCTAAATACATATTTTTCGCTTAGTGATGTTTTTTTGGAAAAACATTGGCGTTCGGTGGTGTCCCGTTCCGTATGTGATTATTTTTTAGATGCCCAAAGAAATTCACCATATGTGAGTAAATTTTGTAGACTTTTAAGTTTATATTATTAGTTTTCATTATTTATTGTAAAAAGGATGTTCCTCCTGTTATCTCTACACCCCACTATTACTTGATAACGGTGCAACGTAAGGGAATTTCTTTGGTGGCTGCCTGTAAACAAGAAGTGCCTCCTTTATTTGTTATTGAATTCTTGCATCGTGTTGTTGACACTTTTGAAGATTATTTCGGTGATTGTTCGGAATCGATTATTAAAGAAAATTATGTTTTGGTTTATGAGTTGTTGGATGAAATGCTCGATAATGGCTTTCCCTTGGCAACGGAAAGTAATATATTGAAGGAGCTGATTAAGCCACCAACTATATTAAGAACTATTGCCAATACGGTGACCGGTAAAAGCAAGTAAGTAACAGCTGCCAAATATTGATTTATTTGTAGGATGTAGAGATTTTAAAATCGTGAATTCTTTATGTATTTTTATAAAGTGTCAGCACCACCTTGCCTCAGGGTCAATTGTCTGCCATTCCTTGGCGTCGTAGTGGAGTTCGTTATACTAATAATGAAGCCTATTTCGATGTTATTGAGGAAGTTGATGCCATAATTGATAAATCTGGTTCCACTGTATTTGCTGAAATTCAAGGCTATGTAAGTTATTAATTTTGAATAGAATTAGGTATCTAAAACAAAATTTATTTATCTTTAGATTGATTGCTGTATTAAATTGTCCGGCATGCCTGATTTAACATTGTCTTTTATGAATCCTCGCCTCTTTGATGATGTCTCCTTTCATCCTTGTGTACGCTTTAAAAGATGGGAAGCTGAACGTTTACTAAGTTTTATACCACCTGATGGCAATTTCCGTTTAATGTCCTATCACATTAGCTCACAATCTGTGGTGGCTATACCCATTTATATAAGACATAATTTCTCCATTAAAACAGGAGAACAGGGACGTTTAGATTTGACTGTGGGTACACGCACATTAATGGGTCGTTCGGTGGATAAAGTTAAATTGGAAATAGCTATGCCAAAATGTGTACTTAATTGTATACTTACACCAAATCAGGGAAAATATACCTTTGATTCGGTATCAAAAACATTAACCTGGGATGTAGGACGTATTGATGTTACTAATTTGCCCAATATAAGAGGAACTGTAAGTTTAATACTTTATCCTGTAATAAAAACAAATATTTTTTATAACTTTATTTTAAAGGTTTCAATACCTCCTGGTACTCCTAGTTTGGGCTCTAATCCTACTATTAATGTGCAATTTACAATATCTCAAATGGCCGTTTCTGGCCTTAAAGTTAATCGCCTCGATATGTATGGTGAAAAGTATAAACCTTTTAAAGGTGTTAAATATATTACCAAGGCTGGTAAATTTCAAGTTCGTATGTGATTTGGAAAATCTCATTAAAAATAAAACTAAATTATTCCATTAAATTTTAATTTATATAAAACGCGTAAAATTAGTTTTGAAGCAAGAGATTACAAGTTTTTTTCTTTAAGTTAAGTCTTTAATAATATTACAAAAAAGGTAAATATTGTATTTTTAATAAAACTATTAATGATTCATACATTAATTGATTTCAAATTTAATCTTTATTTATAGAACTTCAAGATTTTTATCATTTCAAGACATTTTCAAACTTATGCACACATTCAACTTTATTTATTACACTCATAACAACTCATATTAATTAATCATCAATTTTATTCAAGATATTTCAAGATAAATTTATAGCAAATTTTAATATGTTGGTAAGTGTATTTTTTATCTATTACTTGCAAAATGTAGTAGTTATTGTGCCGAAGGCAAAGATTTTTATGGTGCAAATTGTATTTGTGATAAATAATATTGATTATAAAACCATTTTATTGACTTATATGGACTGAAGTGATATTGATCATATACAAATACAAAGAATATATATATAAAAGCTTCGTCTAATTTAGGAATATTGTGGGAAAAAATTTTCAGCTTAAGGTAAATAAATTTGATCAAAATTTGATTTTATTTAAAACTTTAGAAAGTAACTGTTTTTGATATAGAACATAGAAACATTAAATTAAGCTTTTTTATAGCTTAACTTTTTGGTACTTTTCCTCGATTTTTAACTAGTACTTTAATATTGAACCAATAAACATGAAATTAATCAAGTAGTGTCTGGAGTAAATAAGAATCTATAAACAGGAACAATCTAGAACTCTTTTTATTCTTCAAAATACAATTTTGAAATTTTCTATAGTTTTATTTCTATCAATCTTTCCTAAGTCATCCTCATGTATATATTTTTTTAACTTTTCCGCACTGAAAAACGACGATATTTGTCATTAGTAAAATAAAACAAAAATTACAAAAATAAAAAACTTATTTTGCTGTTTTATACTTTTATTCATTAAACAAAGTATAATAAACCAGATATTTATTGTTTATTTCACAAAACTTAACAAAAAGTATTAAAACAGATTATTACTGATTTTTTCTATATTTTAACCAAATTTTGTTCTACATCACAAGCATTACATTACATAAATCCCGTGGGGCAGTTCTGGGGTTTAGTTTAATTTTTTTCGGGCTTCAAATTATATTATCGAAAATATTATGATGTCTTATTATTCACTATTATTGACGTTATATATTTTTTCTATCACAAAAACTAAAAAAGTTAGCACAAAAAATTCACACAGTGAAATATTTTCACAGCCCTTTGAAAAACAATCATATTGCCAGGTTATCACACGTTTGTCCAGAGAAAAACCCCACCAACTGACCTATACCTTCATATAGGAAGTTGGAGCATCCGGACTTGATTTCATCAAAAGTATTAATGGTCTCCACCAGAAAAAGTTCCAGAGTTTTAATGGTCTCCACCAGTTTATATTTGAGTTTAAATGGTCTCCACCAGGTTATATCGTGAGTATTCTATGGTCTCCACCAATAACAAACATAACCTCACTCTGAGGTAAAACGAAAGCTCGCTTTTAATGAAGACAACGCATAACTTAGAACAGTTATACGAAGTAGTGCATTAAAATAGTGCGGGGTGAGAAGTAATTCTATCGAAAGCCCAGCAACAAGCACAAGCCTGACCGTCCTTAAGAAATAAAAACGATGACGCGAGAGTTGAGTTAATGTTTCAAATTTTCAGGGATGATAGATAATCGATAAACGAAAACAAAATTTGATAAAGCGATAAACTCGATTACTCAGTTTTCACTTTAGTGGGTTTGTGCTGATGTTTGTAACATATAAAAATATTCGTCCTTATACCATATACCTTAAAGTTTTCTGAGTCTATTAAGCTATGTCCGTACGTCCGTCTGGCTGGCTGGCTTACTGGATGAAAATGGTTAAATTGGTCCATTATTTCAACTAGCCCCCATACAATAGTACCACCGAATAGGGCCTTTAAGTTTATAATTAATTTAAATGATCTATTATGTCAACAAAATTCGATAAAACATAGTTTTATAGAACTTAAAATGACCTCATTAGCCCCCATACAAACTCCACTTCAGAAAAAAATGAAGGTCAAAATTCACTTATAAACACTACATAAATAACTGTCGAAGTAGATGTAACATTCTCTACCAACATTTATTAGGATAGGCCCATATTTACCCCTACTACCCAATGATATATTAAATCTAAAAAGGACAAGAAAACACAGCATATTAATAGAATGAAAAACTATAAAAAGGGATTTGATATTATTTGATTTTCTGAATTATTGAACCTAGAAACATAAAATCAGATGTCAGTATTTTTTCGTTCTTCAAATAATACTTTTAGCGAAGCTCACCGGGTAATGCTAGTTAGAAATAAATTTGATTAATAATATCCCAGCATAAATAAAGAGAAGTCATACTTTACTAACGACATCTTAATCACATGTATGTATATACTAAGGGGTTTAGTTTACAAACAACATTTGTATTTTATAAAAGGTTTATTAAGCAAAATTTCCATAAAAAATCTTATTTTATAAATCGTTTATAAAATAAAAATTTTGTTTGTGTTTGCAAGAATTTCTGTAAAATCGAACTAATACTAAATGTTTTCATTGGTTCAAGTTATTTGTTTTGTATGTGTTTTTGGAAGATATTTCAAATATTTTTAAGGAAAAGATTATAACAAATATAGACAAATATTTTGAATTTTATTATATAAGCAATCAGAGTGATTTTTTTTTTTAGTTTTATCTCCATTTTTACAATTTCTAGTTATTTTTTAATTTAAGATATATTGACAGTTTTCATACAAACTGGAAGAATAAACACCAGTTAAAAAATAACTGAAAATGAAAATGGTGATTAATGAAATTTGTTAATCGCGGAGTAGGTTCATTTTAGGAAATCATTTAGACTGAGTTGTTTTAACACTTCTATTAAAAGCCGTGAAAATTACATTCACATGGTATTTAATGTCATTGAAAAAGTTATGTTTTTTTGACAACCAAGTATGGAAAGTTTTTAAAAATGATAATTTTTTCTCCAAGTACAAACTAATAAAAAATTCATTAATTTTTCATTAAGTTAAACAACTTTTGTAGTGAAAATTCTAACTATGCCAATCTTATTGCAACGTTGTTTTCTGCAGCTCTAGTGTATTGGTGTTTAAGTTTCGAATTTTCACTTTTAAAAATATAAATTTTGTATAGTTAAAAAGTTCTGACGAAGACTGCTGGAAATGTTTGAAATCGGTTCACTATTACACCTAGCCGCCATATAGGTAATCGGACTTGTTTTACAGCTCATAATATTGTTAATTATTATACATTCCTATAAAAACTAAAAGATACAAGTAATCTGTATATATAAACAAGTAGGAAAGTATAGTCGGACATGGCCGACCATATGATACCCTACACCATGAGTATATTTTTACAATTTTTACTTTTATAAAATTTTTATTTTTTGTAAAGAAACTTTTATGTTGAATATTACCATAATTCCAAAATATTTAAGCCATTTATTGATAAAAAACTAAAATTTCTAAATGAGGCTTTATATAGGTCAAATATGGGCCGATCCTCGGTAAATTTGGGAAAAGGATATATTTCTAAATAACAGTTAGTTTTGTTGAGTTTCATTGTGATACAAATGGTTACAAGTCAATTTTAGACGTTTAAGTCATTTTTTGAAGGGGGGTTTGTATGGGGGCTAGGGTCAAATATAGGCCGATCCTTACGAAAATCTGCAGTATCATTTATACTTATATAAAACTTATTTGTGCCAATTTTTAGAGAGATAGCAGAATATTTGACGTAATTATAGCATAAGAAGTTCAAATCGGGAGGGACGGTTGTATGGGGGCTGGGTGAAATAATGGACCGATTTCAACCATTTTCAATAGGCTTCGTCCTTGTGCCAAAAAACATGCTTGGTCCAAATTTCATCAAATTATCTTGAAAATTGCGGCCTGTACCTTGCGCACAAGGTTTACATGGACAGCCAGCCAGCCGGACAGACGGACGGACGGACATGTCTTAATCGACTCAAAAAATGATTCTGAATCGATCGGTATACTTTAAGGTGGGTATTGGACCAATATTTTTGTATGTTACAAACATCAGCACAAACGTATAATACCCTCCCCACTATAGTGGTGTAGGGTATAAAGAGTAGCGTTGCTGACTGACAGTTTTATCATCGCACAGCCCAAACGGCTAATCCTAAAATCATGAAATTTTGGAAGTAGATGTCTTTTTGGATACGTAGATCCATTAAGGAGGGGTTTTTGTATATTTGGGGTTTTCTTGATTAACTTACACACTATTAGCAATACAAGGAAAAAAATTAATTCTCTTAAAAAGAGCAGTAGGTACTATTTCGTAATAATAATTCTCAAATATTTTGGATACATCTTTAAAAATTCAGTCCTTTTTGGGGTGTAAAAGGGAAAAAAGTGTATTTTTGATAATTTGTTTTTGAACATTAAGAAAACTTTTTCGATTTATTGATTTATTCTTATTAGATATACTACTTATACGAACTAACTCTGTAATCTTTATGTTAACAAAATATTTCTTTGGTAACAAAAAAAGTACGAAATAGGGGAAACGGAAAATTTAAATTTATTCAAACTTATTGAGCTAATTTTAAAAAAAGTTTATTTCTACACTGAAAAAAAAATCCAAGCTTAATATATACGAAAAATGTTGTTCGTTGTTTCGCACCACGAAATTCTTTCGTAATATATACGAAATTGTACGAAATATTTTAGTATAATGCAAAATATTCTTGAAAAAATTAATTTACATAAATTGAAAAAATGGAATTTTGAAAAAATATGGTAAAATTTACGAAATATTAATTTATTCAAACATTTTTGTTCATTTTAAAATAAATTTTCTAATTTTAGTTCAAAATTATTCTCCACACGAATTTTCAATTTTTTTTTATGAAAATAATTCAAGAATAATATTATACTTTTTCTTAAATTTTATAAAAATGTTGTAGTTTTATTTAATCATAATATAATTAATATTATTATGTTTAATTTCGCTAAAATTAAAGAAAAAAATATTACGAAAGGTTTTCGTACTTTCGTAAAAATAGAAAAGCGTTTTATTTAATAATATTTCGTATTATACACGAAATTTTTGTAAATATTACGAAAATAGAAGTTACAAAATCTTTTTTCATAAAGTTGAGCATGGATTATTTTCAGTGTATAAAAAGTAAAGCTTATGATCGGTACCTAAATGGGCAAGTTGTGGGTCTATAACAACATCTGGGCAAGCTCGTTGTTATACGGATTACAGAGACCTAAGTACCATTTAGACTACTCAGTTGCATAACAATTTCTAACTTTAAATGTCGCCAGATAGGAAAGTCTATGCAAATATAACAGGTGCGGAATTTTGGCACGGGAATTGCTTTTGACTATGTATTTCCAATTGAATAGCTGTAGATTTTAATTCACATATTAGATAATTTATAAAATGGTGCTTTTTTATTATTTTTTTTTCAAATGATACTTTTTGAATATAGAAACTAAACATACATAGTTCTTAAAGAAAAATATTCTATATGGTAGACATTTTGGTACCATTTTTTTTTATAAGTGTAGCGAAGCACTCAGGGTTGTTCCATTATAATATACATCTTTGTAAATTTTCATAAGATCGGTCCTAATTTTCTAAAAAACACTAAAATGTACATATAAAAACATCCAAAACCTCGCCTATATTTTATCAAATGTTACTTTTAAGACAGTTTGTGTATTCGAAAAATATGTTTTAAATAATTCTCAACAAAAAAAGTCTCTTTTAACTTACAACAAATCGAATATATATTGACTCTTGCATTTTTTCTATACTATAGAAAAAAACGACATTTCTTTTCACCAACTGAATAATTTATTAACCACGACTCGTATGAATACATATTGAAGCTGGAATTTCAAACAACATGTCTAGCCTAAGACAATATTCGTTTTGACATATAGGGTTTGCAATGTGTTGCAAAAAAAAAGAACAAAAACACTGGTCATAAAATATAATGCGAAAAAATAAAGCTATAAGTAACAAAATGTAGTAAAACGTTTCAATAGTATTTACAATTTTACCGCTTCTACAATTTATGTACATTTTTATTACACTCGTACTTACTTAAACATTTATGTTTTTTCCATAGAATTTACAAGAATTTTTGAATTTTGCATCATTTTTCCTTGTAACAGTTTTTTAAATAATAAATATTTTAAAATCAATTTATTTTTTGGATGAAATACATATGAGTACTAAAGCATTTATACTACCTTAACAGTTTATGGGTTAATTTCTGTTTATTTAAGTCTACAACAGACCTTTTTTAGCAAATGCAAATGAATGAATTTCAAACAAGATAAATAAATAAATAAATAAAGTTTTTAAACATGTCTATAGTTTGAAGTAAAACCAGTTTTAGACATTACACAGATTTAGTAATGCATTTTTAAACACAATTCTTCTGCACAAAAAAATAAGGTACTAAAATATGCATTTCGAGAAAAAATATTTTTTATTACTTTTTTGTAGCAATGGGTGGTAAATTAATAGAAGAATATGCTATTTATTTAAAGGATAGAAAATTCAAGAGCAATATCAAGAAATACTGATGCTTTGAACTTCATAATAATGAAAATAAAATCAATTTGTTGGTGAAATTAACAAATGGAATTATTTTTTTTTAATAATTTTATTAAAAAGTAATTTAATTTTATTTTACTTTTATATAAAGAAAATATATTATGTTTTATATAGGTAAAACAGTGTCTATAAATTGTTAAAATATAAAACAAAAGACTGTTGCATTTTTATCTTGATATTTTTTTCAAATATGTTTAATTTTTTTTTTTGGGTTTGAAACAGACATTGCTGCACGCAGCTTTTACTATCGCTTGCTACAATCAAGCAAACACGTATTTTTTTCAATATGTTAAATAATAAATAACATCTTAGGCTTAGACTCTTTATTTTAATGGGCCTGTTACATGGGTGCGGCAAAAGCATAAAATTTTAATGCATGTTTGGCAGGCGTATATGAATAATATTTGAAATAGAACAATAATTGTTGAGAAGGTTTTGAAATGTTTATGGTTATAAGAATACTTTAATGCTTTCCTATTGTTCAAAAACTAAATATATTTTGAAATTTTGAAATTTTAAATAAGAAAACTTTAATTTATGTAATTTTACCAAGGACTGTTCACTCTTTCAATAATATAATCTTTGATAATTGTAACCTCCAAATGCTACAAGTTTCATTTGATCCAGTAAAATAACATCGCAAAAAATTAGTTTTATAAATTATCTAATATGTGAATTAAAATCTATAGCTATTCAATTGGAAATACATAGTGAAAAGCAATTCCCGTGCCAAAATTCCGCACCTGTTATATTTGCATAGACTTTCCTATCTGGCGACATCTAAAGTTAGAAATTGTTATGCAACTGAGTAGCTTAAATGGTACTTAGGTCTCAGGAAATCCGTATAACAACGAGCTTGCCCAGATGTTGTTATAGACCCACAACTTGCCCATTTAGGTACCGATCTTAAGCTTTACTTTTTATACACTGAAAATAATCCATGCTCAACTTTATGAAAAAAGATTTCGTAACTTCTATTTTCGTAATATTTACAAAAATTTCGTGTATAATACGAAATATTATTTAATAAAACCCTTTTCTATTTTTACAAAAGTACGAAAACCTTTCGTAATATTTTTTTCTTAAATTTTAGTGAAATTAAACATATTGATATTAATTTTTTTTTAATTTTTATAAAATTTAAGAAAAAGTATAATATTATTCTCGAATTATTTTCATAAAAAAATTTAAAATTCGTGTGGAGAATAATTTTGAACTAAAATTAGAAAATTTATTTTAAAATGATCAAAAATGTTTGAATAAATTAATATTTCTTAAATTTTACCATATTTTTTCAAAATTCCCTTATTTCAATTTATGTAAATTAATTTTTTCAAGAATATTTTGCATTATACTAAAATATTTCGTGCGATTTCGTATATATTACGAAAGAATTTCGTGGTGCGAAACAACAAACGATTCGTACAATGTACGACATTTTTCGTATATATTAGGCATGGAGAGATCTCTTTCTGATATATCATTCTCAATTTTCTATTCTATTTATTATTTTACCGATGTCAGCAATACCTGCCATTCTTATTCAATTAATCCACAACTTGATAACAATCTGCGCATACAACATAATATTGTTCCATTATATTAAAATGTGGAGTAATTTTTAAGGAATCAAGAAAATATGTTATGATGTTGGATAAATTAAACGCAAGGATTCTCGGTTTTCTAAAATGGTGTAAGACTTAAGGACACTTTACACGATCACACTTTACGTACGTAAAGTTTAATGAAAAAGTAAAGTGAAATTCCATACGTATAACAAAAAAAGAGAATAAAAGTCGTACGATTTATATTTTTTGTGTTTACACGATTAGTGTAAAACAATAACAAAGTAAGATGGAAACAGCTGTTTCATTTTTTTCGTATGTGTTTACATAAAAATACATCCCTGATCTAATGCTACTTGCTTGTTTTTTTTAATCGTTTCAAATAATGAAGACTTTCAAATTTTCCATCCGTATTCTCTCTCAATGTGTGATGGTTTCATTACGGTCGATTCCATCCGTATTGTTCTACACAAAATTTTGACAGATCATATCAGTTGTGTGATCGTGTAAAGTCGACTTTACAACACTCCATCTGATCCATTTACATTACTTATATCTAACTGATAATGAAATACAACTCTGAATATGAAAATACAACAAGTATGTAGCACATTTAAGGTAAACTGTAGTATATTTCTGTTTCTAGGTATTTATATAGAACCAAAGGCCCGCTTTATTCCCCAATCTAGAGCCACTCGTAAATCTGTTATTTAAAAAAGTTCTACATTTCAACAACAAGATGCTCTTTCTGTGCGCATTACTGTAAATAAAAATGGATTTACTTAATTAAAAATTTAATTTATTATGATTTTAAAAAGTACAAGCTTTTCAACACAAAAAGTTTACAACATTCTCGCTTGTGAATATTAACACTTTTAATTTTAAATAAAATTTTGACATTTGCAGCATTCAAATGAATGAAGACGCCTTTTTAGCGCTTGTGTCTCAAGTCTTTTGTTTTACTTGACTTTTTTCAGTATCCATTTTCCCTATACATATATACCACTTTAACAACTGCTTTTTAATTAAATACTAACGCCATGTCATTATTAACTTTAATAAAATATATTACTTTATTTTCTTAACAACGGCAAACGCAGCAGCAACGGTAGTTTCAAGGAACGGCAGCATGCATGTTAAAACAATATAAAGTATACGCGTTTCTTTTTAAAAAGAATTTATAAAATTATTGAGTTTTAAAGGCGTTTAATTAATTCCAATTTTCAACAGAAGCATTAGACCGGTTGGTTCTCTACTCTCCTTGTGCAAGAAAAATGATGCTGATATTACGAAAAAGAATAAAAAAACAACATTAAAGTCGTAGACTTATGTTCTTATATATCAACACCAAGTTGCTAGTTAAATGGTAGTGACTTGTTAAAAATTTTTATATTTATCTTGTTGTTGGTTGCTGTAATGTTGCGGATTTTGTTGTTTGTTGCCACTGCCGCTGCTGTTGGTGTGGGTTTGTGTTTGTTGCTACTACACTTCGGTCTACAATACAATTAACAGACAAAAATGGTAGCTTTCAAAGTATTTTTGAAAAAAAAAAAAAAAAAAAATTAAAAAAAAATCATTTAACACTAACAATATGGGGGTTTATAAGAAAACTAGTTAGATATGTATAAACAGCAATAGGCGACTGTTTTTAAACGTGCGACGAATACATTTGACGAGTTTCAGTTTGTGAAAATAATTAATAGAAAACATTAGATAAAAAGTTAAAATGTCAGAAATTCTAACGGATTTCATTTGTATATTTAAAAATTTCTATTTTGTTACATTTGTTTCTTTTAACTAATAATAACTAATTATTCACTATAGGGTTTTAGTGAATATAAATATGTTAAAATTAACTTGTGCTGCTTCATTCCTGCCAGGTTTCTTTTAAGTATTTGTTTTTTATTTCTCCTCAAATTTGTCTTGTCTTCTTTATCATAATTTTGCCAATAAAATTTTGTTTTTGTTTTATAACCGTTTTATAAGAATTATTAAATTTCTACCACTTGTTGTTAAACATATTATGAACAGAGGTTTCTTTGAACAAATTTATTGTTTAACACATTTTAAATATATGTTTATTTTTATTGCAAAAACGTGTTTTTTATTTTTAATTTTGTTCATACATATAATTAATAATAAATGCTCTATCATCACTTAACTAATTTTGTTAATAAAATTGTGTTTTTTCATTGTATTTAAATATGAATGAAAGAAAATTTTCCACCTCAATTTAATTGCTCGCTAAAATATTCTGAGAGTTTTTTTTTTACCAATTTGTTTGATTAGAAAATTTTCTGATAATTTATTAAACTACATATAAAATTATTTTTAATTAGGTTATTCGCTAATTATAGATTTAATTTTAATGATGCTAAATATATTTAAGATTTTTTAAGGGGCCTGTTCCTCTAAATGCGAAATAATATTTTTTTTATTTTATATTCATAACGAACAATATAGTAGTCAGAGGGGGCAGAAACTTGATGATGTGGCAGAACTAAAAAACTATTCCTATCTAAATATTTCTTAACAAATATTATAAAATGTGGCCAAGGAATGTCATGATGTAATACTTTCAAATATGGCTGCATATTATGGGCGTTTTTTGGCCAATGCTCACTTCAATTTATATTTTGATTTCAATGCAATGTAATCTATAGCCGAGGTCTGTATGAGGTAATACTCTCAAAGTTCTATATTGTGGGCTTTCTAATGCCATTACTCACTTTACCAAATCAGTTTCGTTCATTACAGGTCAATTGTGCTTGTCTGCGAAGCAAATTTATAATAGATAGGATCTATGGCTTTAGCTTTAGTTTCGTTTCGACTAGTTGGCTTATTTTAACATTAGATTTCTTAGGTTTCGGCATATTGTAATAGATTCCATTTTCATTGATTCGGCGCAAGTCTCTTTTTTATTTAAAGCATTCCAGACGGTCCTTCATGTTACCTTGATGAAAAACCCATCTTAGCGTGATTGTAATCCCGTTTAAAAGAGGTGCTACCAGAACCTCTAGTTTTTCGTGATTATGTCCTGGCTGGTCAGTTGGTTGAGATTCCTTCAGGATCCATTTACTGGAGGATCCCAAACTGTGGAACTATACTTTTGAAGTTAAATGTGTATGCTGCTGGATAACCCTATCCTAGAATGAGTCTGTTGTACGTTGTTCTCTTATGGGTGTGTCGATTTTCCCTTCTTGTTAAGGTATGATCAGAGAAAACTCTATTCATACCATATTTATTACAATGTGTTCTCTAAAACAAAGTCTTCAGTTTATTTGATGGATTCGTAGTTCGGTCTACCGGTTATATCTCTAGGCCATCCCATTTGCGTGGGTCTAATGACGCCTGATCATTACAAAAATCGGTAGTGTCGTTTAAAGTTCTATAAAACTAAAGTTTGCCTTTTTTGACATAATCGAACATTAAACGTAATTATGAGCCCAAAAGCCCTGTTCGAGGGGTTGTATAGGGATTATGTGAAAAATTTCAGCATATTCTCTTGAAAAGGGAGCTTGTAGCGTGGACACACTGATAGACATAGCTAGATCGAAGGACATAGCTAGATCGACTCAGAAAGTGATTCTGAGCCGATTGGTGTACTTTATGGTAGGTGTAGGACCAACATTTTTGGAAGTTACAAACATCAGCACAAACGCATAATACCGTTGAAGTAGTATTTCGGATATAAAATTGCTCATTTAAAGTCTATCAGCTTCACTTTATATTGCTGATAGATTTTGCAAGCTCTTCTTGAGTTATGAAAGGGCTGATGTCTTACTCACGTTATTATTTAATTTTGAACTCTTACCATGAATCAATATTAATCTTAAAATAAAAAGATTCCTCTTTGTCCAAGTGTTAAAAATAATGATCAAATTCTTTTACATCCAAAGAATGAATCGATTTTCTTCAGCTTCTGCATGTATATAGTTAAAATCTTAATCGCTCCCTGGTTGGATTTTCTGTACTTTTAAATCGTTTTCCGATTGCTGCAACCTCATAAACTCCACTAATTTGGAAAAAAATCGGAAGCTTCTGACATCGACTAAAATACGAAATCGAGAACAATACAAAATCTGAGCTTTTCATTAACTGAATTTTTTCATGAAATCTGAATTTTTTATCTAAAATTTGAATTATTCATTAAAGTCGAATTTTTATCAAATTCTCAATATATTATCAAAAGCCCAATTTGATTTGGAAGTTACGATTTAATTTCGAGTAAGCATCCACATTTTATGCGGCACAAATACTAACAATTTTTAAAACAAATTTATAGTGATTTTGATGCTTGAATTATAATTTTAGTATTATTTTTACTTGAATCAATTATTTTGCATTTTAGAAAAATATCTGAAAATAAAAACTATTCCGAAAAGTAGCTAAAAGCTGTTTTCTTTACTTAATTTTATGTGCAGTTCTTAAGTAAAACTTAAAAAACAAGTCATAAAACTATAAAACAAAACAAAAGACTTAGAAAACAAACACGGTTGTTTATTTAACAACATGTCTTTAAATTAATTAAAACGAAAGACTTAAGAAACAAACATTTATAAAGATTAAAATCTTTTTACAGTTTTTTTTGTTCCTTTTCTCTAAAACTTTAAGCGACAATAAAAATTGTAAAGAAAAAAAAGAAAAATGCCCAAAACTAAAAAATGCATTCATTTTCATTTATTTATTCAAATACCAAACTGGTTTAATGGGTGTGTGTGTGAGTTCCAACAGCCACCACACAACTTTTATTATTTTGGGGCTGTACTCGTACATCATCACGAAACACCGACACATTTAAGTTGGTTTGTTGTTTTATTTTATTTGACTTCAAGTTATTTCAACAAAATGCATACAAATTTCTTAAACAGAACATTCAACTTCAAATGCTAATATAAACTTTGGACTTTTAAAATACAAATGTAATACATGTGAGTGTATGAATGTATCTATTGAAGTAACAAAAACAGATATAAAATTCATGTTTAAAAGCATTAAACTTAACAGCTATGAATTTGTTAGAAATATATGCGTCATTACAAGCAAACACCCACATGCTATATTTTTTATAGTTATGAAGTAACTATTAAGAATACAATTTTTTCTTTAAGAAAAATGTATAGAAAATGGGAATTAGTCTAGTTTTTTATAAATCTATCAAGAAGTACATTTTTTTTTGTTTTTTATTTATATAGACAAAATTGATCATTTTTTTTCAGTTTTAATTCTTATTTTTTCCAATTCATTAGTTTTGCAACATGCTGTAATAACGAGCACAAATACTTTGTTTAATAAACTGAAATGTTTCTGAAAGAAACATGAATTTCGGATTTTGTTTAATCTTTACAAAAATAGAGGTCCGTTTTGTTAAATGTTTAAATGAAGTAATTTTACATGTTGTTTAAGTGTTCGCTTTGTGCGGTACAATATAAGTCGCATTGTTAAGTAATACTATTTATGGTTAAATTGCACAATTGTTTTAAAAGTATGTGTTTGTCTCAAGCAAACCATATTTTTTTTTAAATTAGTTTTTTCTTTTAATTTAATTTTTTTTTTAAATTTAATTTTTAATTGAAAACTAAAGTAATCACAAATTTTTACTATTTTATCAAAGCATTTTAAAAGCTTTACACATTTTCACAATTTTATCAATTAAAGTCCCATTTTAAAATTTTTCGTATTTTGTGACACATTTCAACACTTCATTTAGAGCGTTCTAAATATTCCTATTTTCTATATTGCTTATATTGTGATTTTACATTTTTGATAATAATACCCAATTTGTACCACATTTTATTACTTTCTTCCAGGAAGTTTACAAAAAATAATTATATTGCGGAGCAGTGTTACCAGGTTAACCTTTTCAAGGCTAAATTTTATCTTTTATTGACCTTTAAGTATTAGCTTCAATATTTACCTGTCCTTTTCCGGTTTCATGTTTAATCTGTTAGGACTATAAACTAGTGATGATCAAATGTCTTCTAGTCCTTTCTTTGGAATGATTTGACAGAGGGTCGAACCAGAGCACCATACAATTTTTTATCACGGGAATCGGTGGGGCAGAGTTTTGAACTTTATACAAGATCAAGATTTTCTCTGTTCATACCAAATTTGTTACTTATTTGATGGATTCGTGTTTCGGTTAACATCTCTCTACGTGCTGTTGCCGACTTAATAGAGGTCATCTTATCTGCGTGATTGTAAACAAAAGTTTTATTTTGCATCTCGGAAGTTAGGTTACGGGTCAGCAATGTTTAGAGATGATTTAGCTCGAGCACATGAGCTAAGTGCTTGAAATGGAGATCCCTTTCGACAAAGTTATTTTCTATTTTGCTTGAATACATCGATTAAGGGCATTCTAACATGCGATTCTTAAAAAGGGGACACTACCTAACTTTATATTAACAAGACATCCCCTATATGTTTATTGACTATTTATTAAAGTTTGACAGTCGATCAATAAATCAATTAGGTAAATGTTTTAAGTGACATCAAAGGATGTTTTGCAAAAGATCTTATGTGAGATTTTAACACAGGCTTGTCTTGTCTTTTTTACTTGGAAAGTCATTTCACAGAAGGTACAAAAATTTACTTAATACTACTTTTGAAGTGGTAATAAATGTTATTCTCTGCAAAGTACTTCTCTTTATTTTTGCTGCAAAGTAAAATGTAAATTAATTAACTCTTTTAAACTAAAAGAAACTGAAACAGAACTATTCTAAGAAAAAGAAGTATAATTTACTCTATGGAAGTATGGAAGCAAAAGACTTGAAGAAGTGATGATTTCAATACAGGCTTGTCATAGGGGATGTTCTTTTTATTTGATTCTAAATTCATTACATCCGAACTCATTCTCAGGAAGTAATTTTTATGTTCTTTTTTGGGAAGTTATTAGGAAGTGAAATTGTAGTATTAACATAAATAAATAAATTACACGCATTTATCAATCACCTCCAAAAAAATGGGCTTAATTCAAAAAATTTCAGTGCAAAAAATGCTTTCTATTTTAAACAAAATTAGATTTTTTTCTCTTCTTTGGTAGTCAATAAACAACACTTCCACAGATAGTAAACAAAAATCACTTAGTGATATTCTTGAAGTAGTGATAAATGTTATTCTTTTGGAAGTACTTCAATTTATTTTTGCTGGGTTCACAAGAATGGTTCCTAGGGAGGTATTTGTTCTCTAATACGTGTACGAATAGTTTAAATAACACTTTTATAAAAGATGACAGTTATCTATTCATTTATTCACATATTTGTTCATAATTAAAGAAGGAATTATAACTAAGCCTTTTATAAAAAAATAATTCATATTTATTTTGTTAATGTGTATGGGTGTTATTTAATATTTGCAAAATTGCGTGTCTAACTCACGTGCTTAATTTTACAGTTTGTTGAATTTTAAATTAAATATTATTATAATTTTTTTGCCATTTCTATTTGCTTTTGTTATTACTTAGTTACCACATCACAGACGCTCTCAACAATTTGCATAAATTAATTTGCAGCAAATGTGATGCAATATTTTTTTATCACTTGTTTTTATTATAAGCTATAACAATAGAAATAAAGAAAAACAAGTCATTAATAATTGTTTTAAATACGTCAATATTTATAGCATTTTTATATTAATTTAATATTATTTTTATTGTGATTTCAATTAAATTCCCTTTATTTTCAGTTACATTAATATTTTTTTAATATTATTAAAAACCACATTGTTATTTACATTTTAATTTATTTTTAAAGACTTGTTCTTCTTTTGTTAAACTCTAAAGAGCGGTTTTAATTTTTGAAATTCCCAAAAATTAATCATTCAATCAAAATGGTCTGCTTGTTATTCCAAAGGAAATACTTAACACTATGAATCATATATTTTCTGTAATTTTGTTAAGTTTTAATGATTATTTTTTTGTTGGTTAATTTATTTCCTGAAATCTAAAAATAAAATAAAAACGATGATTAGAATTGTTGGTGTAATTTAATCTAATTAAAAATTGTTGCTACAAATTAACGTTCGTTGCTTAAGTCTTTTGTTTTCATACAATACGTTTGGTAAATTAATATCATTGTAGGTATTTTTTTGTTTTATTATTTATATAAATACATACTTTGTTGTTATGCCAATCATTTGTCTTTCAATTCCACAGAAGCTTTTTCTTGCGGTTTTTTACAATGTTAACATTTTGTTATAAAATCGTTTTTTGCTAACTCATGTAATATGATTCATTTTGATAGAAAGTACAAAAGCAAGAGATTTTCTTAGGAAATAAAATTTGTGTGTGATATAAAGACAAAATAAAGAAATAAATTTGTTAAATTTAAAATTTAAACATGCAATGTTTTAAAACCTTTTTTTTCTTAAGTTTGTTATTAATTTATTCAATATTTCACTTTACAACTTTATGAATTTTATAAAGATTGTTTATTTTTTTATAATAATTTTTTCATTGATTTTTTTCCAAAGTCATGCTTTTATTATCTGCTTTATTGCGTGTGTTTAAGTTTGACATAAATTCTAATCTTTTATTAAAATCAGAATATTTTTTTTTAATTTTATAATTGAATTTGTGTTAATGAAATTTATTGCTAAACAGAATCAATGTTAGAGTAATGTAAATATTGTTGAGGTTTTTAGAAAAGTATTTTTTTATATCGTTTTATTTCCAGAAGCAAACAATTTTAATTTTGCGTTATTCTGAACATTAAGGTGTTGTATATGGACCTACATTTACAACTCAACTACTTTGATTTATTAAGAGGGTTTGTTAGAAAATCCGATTTGGCATGTCCGAAACTACCAGCGTCAGATTTTCAAAGTAGGCATGGCAAAAGGACAGACTAGAGCAGAAGAAAATGTTGTGCCCTTCGTAGCCGCTCTATCTTATATATTTATCGACAATGTCACGACTTCTTTAGATACAGAAATAGAACGAAAGACAATTGGCTGCATCCCATATATCTCTTATATACTGAAGTTCTGCTACGGAATCCCTTTCTACTTATGTTCAAATCAGATAATTCCGACGACAAATATCTGCACACAATTAATTTTAGGTCGCTTACCACCTACAAGATGTCATAGTGGTAGTGATGACTTACCACCGTTCCTTTGTGTATCATAACGCAGGTAAACAAATTTGTATATTGTTCTGCATGCTATCATATCTATATGATACCTTTCATCCATCATCATTCAACCCATAAGAGAAAAACATACGACACATTCATTAGGTAGGCGCTTGGGTAAGGCCCGCCCAGCCTCACATTCATTCGTACCATATACAATTAATACCAACTCATTTCCAACGCGTAGTCCCACAGTCACTCGACTGCGGGGTATCTGTTGTTCTTTGCAACTATGGGTTTAAACTATAGTCAGAGAGTCAAGAGCAAAATTAAAAAGTCTCTAAGAGATTTTCAATATTTTTAAGTCCTCATTACCTGTTCTTATCTACGTTAATAATGGATGACCGCGATCACTGCTCAAACTCTAAATGAAAGAGCCTAGATCTAAAGCCAAAACATGAATTAAGACAATATCCAAGATCAATATCCAAAATGCCAGCAAAAGCTTATAACTCCAAATAGATCTCGAAAATTATACTGAGCTAAAGAATATAAAAAATAGTGACTTTTTAGAATTGCTGTAAAAGCCAAAAGGCAAAATCTACTAATTCTATGAAATCGCCAAATTTGTATAAAACAAAATTTTTTAGAAAAAAGGTGAAGATCGGTTTACTTAATTTTTCCTTTATTTCCTTATCCTCCGGCTAAAAAACTCCTATAAATGGCCCATTAATTTCGTTTTTATAATAAAAGTGGTTGTAAATTTTTTACACTCCATTTTATAAATTACTAAAAAGTATTTTCATCCATAAAGTTATAAATAGGCAAAAGGCACGTTCGTAGCTCATTAAACGAATGATTGATGGAATTAGTATATTTTAAATTCTATAAATACTCTAACCAGCACTGTACATATTTTAAACCGATTTTGTATTTAACTATTTCAATGTATATGTGTACTTTAATAGGTCCTTTTTTGCTAATACAAAGACTAAAAAATTAGCTTTAACTGTTTCCCTGAACTATTAAAACTCTAAAATCAAATGTTTAAAAATTTAACTTTCACTTTAAAATTCCACATTCAAAATTATTTATTCAAATAGTCTTTGTTAAAAATAAACGGAGTAAGTAAACTTTAATGTAAAAAGTAAATATGTTAAATGATAATATAAGTGTATGGCATTACAATTACAAACAAATGTACATTTATATAGCTCGAGTATATGTAAAACATTTAACATTAAATCATTTAACAAAGTATGTTAATTAAAAACGCATGTCTTTTGGCGCAATCAAATTAAATTTTCATATTTATTTTGTTTATTTGATTTTTTCGTTTATTCTTAAACGAAAATAATAAAACTAAAAACCACTTAACACACGCAAACACAACATGTTGCATTTAACACCATCGTCATAATTGTTATACAAAAAGAAACAAAAAAACAACGAAAGTGGGTGTCTGCATTAAAGTGGGCCTTTAAAACTACTAAACACTTTTTTTTAAATTTAAAGTTTATTTTATTTAAATAAACATTGCTCATGTATTGTGGTTATTACGAAAGGCAAACGAGACCCTACTGAAAACGTTTGACCACAAATTAAATATTTATTTATTTAATTTGTTCATTAGATTTATAAATAAACGATTTTATTTTTAATTTTATTTACATAGTTTCTTAACAATTCTAATATGTAAATTTATATTCACAATAAAACGTTTGTTTGGCATTTAAAACTTTTCAAAAGAATATTTAGTTCCTATTGAGTGAGCGAGTGAATGAGGAATGACTTGTCTAATTTTTATATTTTTTATTAGTTTTTTAACATTGTGTTAATTAACGATAAACAGTTGTTAAATTGGTAGTGGATTAGAAATATTTCTACTATTGGGTTTAAATTGTTAAAATAAAATTTAATTGATATTTATAAGGTATTAAAAATGTATTACGAAAATTTCACATAAATATATGGAATATAAGTAATGTTCTATAAAAATATGATTAAAAACTTTCTATAAAAATTGATCGAAAGTGTTCTATGAAAAGGAAATTGATAAAAAAAACTGTTCTATAAAAATAAATTTATCGTAAATTTTCTATAAAAAGAAATTTATGGTAAATTTTCTATAAAATGAAAATTTATCATTAATTTTTCTATAAAAATAAAATTTGTTGTAAATTTTCTATAAAAATAAAATTTATCGTAAATTTTCTATAAAAAGAAAATTTATCGTAAATTTTCTATAAAAAGAAAATTTATCGTAAATTTTCTATAAAAAGAAAATTTATCGTAAATTTTTTATAAAAAGAAAATTTATAGTAAATTTTTTAAAAAGGTTTTATAAAATAAAACTTTTGATAAAAAAGACAATTTTTCGATAATTAAAAAAAATTAATAAAATTTTATATAAAAAGAAAATTTATCGAAATTTTGTATAAAAAAGAAATTTATCAATTTTTTTTATAAAAAGACAATTTATCGAAAATGTTCTATAAAAAGAAAATTTATCAAATATGTTTTATAAAAAAAATTTATCGAAAATATTTTATAAAAAGAAAATTTATCAAAAATGTTCTATGAAAAGAACATTGTTCGAAAATTTTGTATAAAAACAAAATTTATGGAATGTGTTCTTTAAAAAGAAAATTTTTTGAAAATATTCTATAAAAAGTAAATTTATCGAATATGTAAAAAAAGATTAATCAAAATCAATATAAAAAGAAAATTTATCAAAAATGTTCTCTGAAAAGAAAATTTAGTATAAAAGCAAAATTTATCGAATATGTTCTATAAAAACTAAATTTATCGAAAATTTTCTTCAAATATAACTTTTCTTAAAATTTTGTATAAAAAAGGAATTATCAATTTTTTTTTTTAATAAAATTTATTGAAAATGTTCTTTAAAAAGAAAATTTATCCGAATTTAAAAGGAAAAAAAAATGGAAAATTTATCGAAAATGTTCTATGAAAGAACATTTTTCGATAATTTAGTATAAAAACCAAATTTATCGAATGTGTTCTATAAAAAAAATTTATCGAATATAAAGTGGACGTCCACTAGTACGAATTATATAGTGTCAGGCCCTTTCGTAGTACCGAAAAATTCGTATTATTGAACAACACATTTTGTATGTTTAAATTCAAATAATACACATAAAATATAGGATTTTATTTATTTTTGTTTTATTTTTCATGAAAAAATACATAACGAAACAAAATATAATAAATATATATTATTTCAAATTTCTTGTACATAAACAGGCATAAAAGGGACATATTTACGTATACGAATTGTTAATGAAAGTATCGTGAGTACAATGGTTGAAATGAGATATAGAAGGTTTTAAATTTTAATGTTTTTAAAAATATGTGTGCCAAAGACAATTTGCATGTACATATCTATTCTAAAATGTATAAAACATGTTCAGATTACATAAAACTTTAATTAGAAACTTGAATGGAATATACTTTCAAAAACAATTCTCTAATTTAAAATTTTCTCTTAAAAACTTGGAATAGTTTAGTTAAAGGATCACATATAGTAATGCTTAATCCCATTGGAATGTGGAGTCATACTACTTTCAAAATTGACAGTTCATACATATATAAATAACATTTTACTTATTAGAAAATCCATAATTTAACATTGATGTTTATTACTTTGTAAAATGAATCCTACGACCTTTTCAATAACAGCGCTTTCAATATTGTTCTCATTGGCGATATCATTAAATTTAATTTCTTATCTTTGGTCATCGAAATTTATTTAAATTGCGTGTATAGGACTTTTAAAAACACAAAACATTTGTAATAAATACAAAAAACATCAGAATTACTGAGCTAAAGGTGAATGATACCGAAATCATAAAATAAAAACATAATAAAAACTTTATTCATACGCAAATAAAACCAAAATTCCCATAAAAATGCGTTATTCGTACTATCGAACAGAAAAATTGTGACTTTATTCGTACTATAGAGTTGACAATGCAACAATTTTTCCATTCGTATTATTGGACATTCGTAATAAAGAGGGTACGTACTATTGGACGTCCACTGTATTCTATAAAAACAAAATTTATCGAACATTTTCTTCAAATATAACCTTTTCTGAAATTTTTTTATAAAAAGATATTTTCTATAGAAAGATAATTTATCGAAAATTTTCTATAAACATTATTTGAAATGTTTTTTTTTTAATAGAAAATTTTTCAAAAATGTTACAAAAAGAACATTTTTATAAATGATTCTATCATTTTTTATAAAAATGTTTACATTTTGTGGAAATTTATGAAATTTTTATTTTATTTATTCCCACACATTTCCAACTGGGTGACTTGTTTCCGCATGTAGACTCTATAAGAGTAATGTCTTGTCATTATCTTTCATGCGTCTATTAAATGTCTATTAAAAGTTTGTTTGAATTTTTTTGTCTTGAGTTGTTGCTCTTTCATGTGGCATGTTCGCCAACATTATCATAAAAACGGTAGAATTTTTTTCTTACTTTTCGTTAAATGTTATTTTTAAGCTGCCACCATCATAAAGCAAAATTCCATATTAAGTTTCTCACTACTTTATATTTAGCCAACACCGATTTGTAGCTTCTTATAACTAAAAGGCATTTAGAAATAATTTTTTGGTATTAAACGATCGTTTGGCTGACTGGCTGCTTGGGTTGCGCTCGTGTTTGAAAGCCTACATTTAGTTTTATATTATTCTTTTCGATACAACGCATTTCTACGGTCAGTTCATATAACAGTGTTTTCACGCTGACCATGTTCTTTATCAAAATTTCTTTAGATTTTTTATACCCTTCACCTTCGTGAGAAGGGTATATATAAGTTTGTCATTCCGTTTGTAATTTCTATAATATAATTTTCCGACCCTATAAAGTATATATATTCTGG
>NC_060951.1:48230977-48232980 GCF_022045245.1 Lucilia cuprina | reverse complement strand
GAACTGAACTAGAACTGAACTAGAACTGAACTAGAACTGAACTAGAACTGAACTAGAACTGAACTAGAACTGAACTAGAACTGAACTAGAATTGTACTAGAACTGAACGAGAACTAAAATATGCATGTTTATTATATCGCAGCATATCTAGGAGTTGATCATATATTGGACCAGGTATCATGGTAAACTACATTTTATGTTGTTTATACATACATTTCATAGTTCTTATTTTAAGAAATTCGGTAAACATGCTGACTTAAGCCAATTTATTTTAAGACAAAGAAAAACCTCATTTTAAAGATAAATTCTCGACCATTTACCTCAAATAAACCATAAATCTTTATGATAATAATCGACAACACAACTACAACAGCAATTCTTGCAACAAACCCCAAAGCTGCACATAAAGGAATTTTTCATGATCAAAAGTCACACACTCAAATACAACAAAAAATCCTATAAAAAATCAAAAACTTGAAACTGACAAAAAGGAAAACTGCAAAAGAAACATAAAATATTATGCAAATGCCCTCCCAAGAGGTAAGGAAAGAAACATAGCAATTCACTTACAAAGGCAAAAAAAAGTAAATAAAACATAATGTTAAAAAATTTAATAAAAACAAGTAAGAGTTCTATATTCGGCTGTGCCGAATCTTATATACCCTTCACTATGATGTGTTTAAAGCCTTTTGTACTTTTTGAAGAACGAAAAAGTACCAAAAAGTCCCCATCTATGGGTCCTCAGTTAATCCGGGCCATACAAACTTAATTACATGTTCCTAGGTTCAATATTGTAGAAATTGTAAAAAGTACCTTTTGAAGAACGAAAAAGTACCAAGAAGTCCCCTTTTACTGGTTCTCACTTAATCCGGGATATACGAACTTAATAACATGTTTCTAGGTTCAATATTATAGAAATTTCAAAAAGTACCTTTTGAAGAATGAAAAAGTACCAAAAAGTACCCTTTCATGGGTCCTCACTTAATCCTGGCCATACATACTTAATTACATGTTTCTAGGTTTAATATTGTAGAAATTGCAAAAAGTACCTTTTGAAAAACGAAAAAGTACCAAAAAGTCCCCTTTTATGGGTCCTTACATAATCCGGGCCATACATACATAATTACATGTTTCTAGGTTTAATATTGTAGAAATTGCAAAAAGTACCTTTTGAAAAACGAAAAATTACCAAAAAGTCCCCTTTTATGGGTCCTCACTTAATCCGGGCCATACATACTTAATTACATGTTTCTAGGTTCAATATTGTAGAAATTGCAAAAAGTACCTTTTGAACAACGAAAAAATACCAAAAAGTCCCCTTTTATGGGTCCTCACTTTATCCGGGCCATACATACTTAATTACATGTTTCTAGGTTCAATATTGTAGAAATTGCAAAAAGTACCTTTTGAAGAACGAAAAAGTACCAAAAAGTCCCCTTTTATGGGTCCTCACTTAATCCGGGCCATACATACTTAATTAAATGTTTCTAGGTTCAATAATGTAGAAATTGCAAAAAGTACCTTTTGAACAACGAAAAAGTCCCCTTTTATGGGTCCTCACTTAATCCGGGCCATACATACTTAATTACATGTTTCTAGGTTCAATATTGTAGAAATTGCAAAAAGTACCTTTTGAAAAACGAAAAAGTACCAAAAAGTCCCCTTTTATGGGTCCTCACTTAATCCGGGCCATACATACTTAATTACATGTTTCTAGGTTCAATATTGTAGAAATTGCAAAAAGTACCTTTTGAAAAACGAAAAAGTACCAAAAACTCCCCTTGTTTGGGTCCTCACTTAATCCGGGCCATGCATACTTAATTTCATGTTTCTAGGTTCAATATTATAGAAATTTCAAAAAATACCTTTTGAAGAACGAAAAGTACCAGAAAGTATCCTTTTATAGGTTCTCACTTAATCCAGGCTCTACATACTTAATTTCATATTTCTAGCCAATAACAAAACATTAGTGCTGCTCTCGCTCTGCTACTCTTGCTCTGCTG
>NC_060951.1:48096676-48230877 GCF_022045245.1 Lucilia cuprina | reverse complement strand
AGAACTGAACTAGAACTGAACTAGAACTGAACTAGAACTGAACTAGAACTGAACTAGAACTGAACTCGAACTGAACTAGAACTGAACTAGAACTGAACTAGAACTGAAGTAGAACTGAACTAGAACTGAACTGGAACTGAACTAGAACTGGGTAATTTAACTAAAATTGGACTTGAAATAAACTACGTCAGGCTTATTCATTTACAATTACTTGTAATTTGAAACTGCCAATTACAATTAATTGACCACTAACTAATTACAATTATTCGTAATTGCAATAAAAGTTTATCAATTTTTGTAGTTGTATTTTAGGTATGTATTACTAATTGCAAATTAAATACATTTATAATGGAAAAAATTCACAATTACAAGTAATTGTATTTAGACATTTTTCAATTCCAATTTTCCAATTACAAGTAATGGGTTTTTTAAATAATAAGTATTGCCAATTAGAATAAAATAATTGTATTTGGTAAAACATTAATTACAATAACAAGTAACTGTAATTGGTAAAACTTCAAATACAATAATTGTATATTGTTTTCCGTTTTGTAAATCCTCTCATTTAATTAATGATTTGAAGGCCTCCGTATTTATTATTGGATCAATTTAGTTCAATTGCGTTTATTCATACATTTATTCGTTTTTCAATTATTCCTTGTAAATCAAGACAGTGGAATTTTAATTATATGTAAAAGATTAATTGTCTCGGTTTATAAACAATAAAATTTCATTTAAAGTCAACTTATCGGTATTGCACTGCACATAATTTAGCTTTGTATAAATTTAATTTAAATGTATAATAGTGATTTAAAAAAATAAAGAAAGAAAATAACAAATAAAAAAAATGTTGGCCTCAATAGAGATGTGACCCATTATGAGTGAGTGTGTGACTGAGTGAAGTTTTCAGTGCACAATTGAGTTGATTTATATGAACGAACAGAATGTAAGTTTGAATTTGAAATTAAAATTATGTTAATGTTACTTTATTGTATACATCGGACTCTAGTATATATGATGATTGGAAGCATAGTTTTAATTTAAATGTTGTGTAGTCTTTTATTGTTTGCACTTACGCATTTTCTATACAACATGAAATGGAATTGTAAATTTTATGACTGAAAGGAAATGAATAAATTTGTAAAGTTTTTGAAATTTTCATAATTGTTTAATTTAAAAAGGAAATTTTGATTTAAAACTAAGTATTAGTAGTAAAAATTAATTTTTTTAGCGAATTGAGTTTACACATGAAAAAAAGAGCAATTAAATCATTAATTAAAGAAAAAAAATATAATTTTATAAAATTCTATTACTTATTAATAATAAAATTCTGACTCTTAAATGTGTGTCAAGTATTTGTGAAGTGTTTTATCATCTGCTTTATATCAGCTTGTTATTGAAGTTTTTATTTCGTTAAATAATTTTATATAAATCTTAAAAATTCCTTTATACACAAATCTTACACATTTAAAATTGACCATGTTGGTATCATGTGTAAATGTTTAGTTTGTTTATATTTGTTTCTCTTCCATTTAATATCAAGCTTGACCTGCATGTTCCCAGACTTTAAATTTTAATAAATTAAGGATGTTTTTTATTTTAATTGACATATTTTGTTTTGCATATTTTGGTTTTAAACTTACCGACAATATTTTTTAACGCAAATAGTGCATTGAACCCAAATTCAATCAATTTGATAAAGTTTAATATGTGTAAAAATGTCATTTATCTCAAATTATATTATAACTAGAACTGAACTGAATTGAACTGAACTAGAACTGAACTAGAACTGAAGTAGAACTGAACTAGAACTGAACTAGAACTGAACTAGAACTGAACTAGAACTGAACTAGAACTGAACTAGAACTTAACTAGAACTGAACTAGAACTGAACTAGAACTGAACTAGAACTGAACTAGAACTGAACTAGAACTGAACTAGAACTGAACTAGAACTGAACTAAAACTGAACTAGAACTGAACTGGGAAGATTTTAAATGTGGGACCTCAATACCTATTATTTATTGAAATTATTCAAAAATTGTATTTTGAATGCACACTTTATTATTAAAATATTCTGCAACAATGTTTTATTTAAAAAAAGGTAACAAATCATTTAAGAACTACTATGCAAACAATTTAAAGTAATACCAGAGGGGTCATTATTATATGTAATGTACGTGAGGAAATGTAGGCATTCATTCAAAAATTTTTCGTGATCGTTGAAGAGAAATTTGTTTCTGTTTTCTCTACTAATAATCGCAGTGATTTTTCTTAGGAATCCACGCCAAACAGCGACAGTTTTTGTACACATCAAATAAATTTAAAACATTCGATTCATGAACTAAAATATTCAATTTGCGATTAATATATAGTTTTTGATTTTAGTTATTTTTAAGGATTAAAAGTTAAAGTTTTACTGCGAATTTGTATTTCTTCTCGAATTCAAACTACACGTAAGCTCTGTATATTTTATCAGGATTGTATTTTGTTTTTGCTGAGAGTGTTTAGTTATTTAAAAATTCAAAAATACACGTAACTGTTTTATTTCTTTATCAACACGATGTATAGTAAGTAAATATGTTTTGGGATCAATGAGACATTTTAAATAAAAAATTATTTCGCAACTGAGCTTTACATTGCTGTGGTTGCAAGCGATATAATAAGTTTTTATTTGTTTATTAGAGATAAAATTCTTAATACAAATGTCAAAACGGATATACATATAAAAGTCTATAAAAACAAAAAAATATATATAATAATAAAAAGTGCCGGTCCACACATGGAAACTTTTAATTTTAATTGTGAGAGAAATAAATATTATTCATCTCTGTTTCGGGACAAAGTTTCTTGTAGTCGAAAAAATGTTTTATTTTGTTTTTTTTAATTCGTATAAAAACAAATTAATGCAATTAAACGTAAATGCTGAAACCAAATCATTTCTGTGTAGACATTAGGGAAACTGTAAAATGGAATTAAACTAAATTTTCTCGATAAAAGTTTTCCTGTGTATACCGACACTATAATATTTTTAAACAGAAATCAAATTCCCCTAAACGAAATAAATAAATTAAAATATATAGTATTATTTTTTATCAACGCTATTCCTTTTAAATTATATATAATTTAATTTGATATATTTTTGATGGTTCTTTACCTGGAACGTATGTTTTTCAAAATATTTATTTGTCTACACCACATTTTTTATATTTGTGCTAAATACTCACATGTTTTCAATTATTTATTTGTTTTGTTTTTCTCTGTTTTTTGTTAGAAAATAAAAAAATAATAATTTTAAAAATAAATAAATTAATGTCTATTCTAGCAGTCGAGTGGTTGTTTAATGGAACCACCTGCATGTACTGTTAGTAATCAAAGTAAATCTCTCGCCTAAACTTTGTATTATACGAGTAATACAAATTTTAGATGCCAAGGTTAATAGATTGTTATAATTTATTTGCAAACTATTTATTGTTTTTGTATATGATATGATATATGTACATTGTACATATAATGATATTTTTTGTTTGTTCTTTTCACTCGAAAAATAGTTTTAGTTAGAGTGCAAATTAATTTATATCAATTGTAGCTTTGGAAACAGTTATCTTTTTTTAAAAAATTTTACACTAGTCTTGATTTTTTTAAAATCTGCTGTTTAGACAAAATAAAGGACTATAACGAATAGACTTGGGGCAAAACCGTTTCTCTGACCTTTAGTCTATAGTCTGGACCGGCTTATAGTCTGGACTGGACTACAGTCTATATTCTTAACAATAGTATATAGTCTTAAATACAGTCTGTAGTCTGCACTACAGTCTATAGTCCGGACTATAGTTCCCCTAGGGGCATGTTTCCTTGATGATAGATCTCATCTTGGTGTATTGCAATCCGGGAGTATAGAGATGCTACCAGTATCTGTCGGGACTTTAAACTGGTAATGTCACTTCACTCCTCGGCTTGTCCTTGGTATGATTGGACATAGGGTCTAACCAGAGAATCACATAATCTTGTACTACGGGTGACCAGATGACCGCTGAACTATGTCCTGGCTGGTCTGGTTGAGGTTCTTTCGGGATCCACGTAGTGGCTGTGGTTTAAACCCAAATTCGCGGGAAAAGTAAGTGGCGGTTAAAGATTCCCAATAGAGGAATGACTGTGGAACTAAGCGTTGGAAATGAGTTGGTGTCAATTGTATATGATACACGGGATGGATGTAGAGGTACGCGGTCCTCACCCCACTCGTATATCTCGTGTGTTTTTCTCTTACGAATGTGTCGGATAAATGAGAAGTGTTGAATTTTTCTTTCTTGTCCAAGTATGTTCAGAGTAAACTCTGTTCATACCAGAGTTAACACAGTGTGTTCCTGTGGGTAAGAACTATGTCTCGGCTTATTTGACGGATTTGTATTTCGGTCTACCGGAAACGACTCTAAGTACTGTTGCCGACTTAACAGAAGCCATCCCATCTTAGTGGTTGTAAACGGAACGGGCAACAATGGTCAGAGATTGGATAGCTCTTGTATTGAGCAAAGTGCTTGTACATGGACCGGACATTCCATGCACAAAAATTGCGGCCTGCATGTAAAATACACAAGGAGGCAGTGGTGAGTTGTTTATTATACTCACCCAGCGGTTGTGAAAGTACCATCGTGAGATAGGGC
The DNA here is from genome assembly GCF_022045245.1 of Lucilia cuprina. NCBI lineage: Eukaryota > Metazoa > Arthropoda > Insecta > Diptera > Calliphoridae > Lucilia > Lucilia cuprina. Next base: position 48,226,217 of record NC_060951.1, on the reverse strand, counting down.
TACGCGCCAGGTACTCACGTACTCCATAGTGTGGACTTTAGTGAATAGTCTGAACTATATTCTATGTGTATTCCACGAAACCTTGAAATAAAGTCTAAAGTCTAAACTAAAGTCGGGAGTATACTCTATAGACCGCCTGGACTATAGACAACAGTTTGGACTATAATCTAAAGTCTGAACTAAAGTTTTTAGTATACTATTGCCTATTGTCTGAGTTATAGTCACAGCTTAAATCAAGCAAATTTTTATTAATATTATTTTCTGAGTGTATGTAATAACGTATACCTTAGTGATTACGAATAAGATTTCGTTGGAACTTTTTATTATAGTATCATCACCGTCATTGTCCCCATAGACAGCATACTCATAATCATTATTCCCTTCTGGTTGTTGTTGTTTGCAATTTGATATAATTTGATGTTGTACAAATTAAATGTTTTAAACATTTTTTGTTTGCTTTTTTAGATCACTTTATTTTGATTTGAATTTCTCTGTAGTACTCGTAGTTATGTAAACATTTTTTTTAACTAGAAGATACGGAATTGTTTATTTATCCATTCTACAATATATCATGCACATTAGCAAATGTCGTTGTTATAAAATAAAAATATAATTTTTTCGTTTTTACAAAATGTTTATGATATAGACTTTTTTAAATCAGTGTATACAATATTTTGACGTGGGAAAATAATATTTTATATAAAAAATAGCATACAAATGGCAATACAAACTAAAGTGGAATCTTAATTTTTCAAAAAGATTTCAACTAAGAACTACCTTTTTGTTTGTTAACCCAATCAATTATCTATTTAATTAAACTTTTTTGTCTGTGTATATTTTTCAGTATTTGTCAATCCTCTGCTATTTATAACACTCGTATAAAACGTGATATATGTATATAGTCCATATCATTGGGTATATCTCAGCATTTCATGTTACTCAATTTTATTTAGAACCTGTATAGTTAGGCCATAAAAAATTATCTTTTAAATTCTCTTTTTTTTCATTTTTAAATTTAAAAACTAAAACCTTTTTGTGTTATGTGGCTTTGCGCACGCGCCGTATTTGTGTCTAAGTTACTAGACGATTTTTTATGGAGTTTTCATTTTTTTACTTTCAGTAATTCAATATTGACCGATGTTTTTTTTCTCGTTTTTTTACATTTTGTTAAAATATATTTGTTTATAAACATTATGAAAGTTAATGGTGACGAAAAAAACTTCATTTTAAAAGATAAGTATTCGTTAAGTACATTTTGTGATATAGAGAAATGTTTATATTTGTATTGGTGCAAAAAAAGGTTTCGGTTATTGTTTATATGGTTAAATTACACTGTTTATTTAACTGAAGATTTAAAATGTTTGCGAGTTAAACAGTGAGACTAAACAAAATGCAAATGATTTCAGAAAAAATTATTATTTACATTTTTTGGGAATATTACAGAATCTATGGGAAAAATAGAGATATAAAACAGAAATGGAGGAAAATTAAATATTTCGAAACTTGCTCTTGAGCTCTAAAAAATAATGAGTCGTTTGAGATAAGATTATTTTGGTCGATGCATGGTCGGGCTCTAAACTATAGTCCAAACACTTAACTGTAGTCCAGATTCTAGTCCATACTCTAGACTATAGTCCGGACTCTAAACTATGGTTAAGACTTTAGGCTATAGTTTACACTCTAGTCCACACTATAGACTACAGTCTAAACTCTACACTACAGTCCCGACTCTAGACTATAGTCTATTGTCCAAACTTTAGACTATAGCTCAAATTCTAATCTATAGTCTAGACTCTAGATATAGTCCAGACTGCAGGCTTAAGTCCAGACTCTAGAATATTGTCCAGATTCTAGACTATATTCCAAACTCTAGGCTATATGTAGTACAGATTCTAGATTATAGTCCAAACTCTAAACTGTAGTCCAAACTCTAGGCTATTGCCCAGACTCTAGGCTTAGACTAGACTTCGGGCTTTAGTCCTCTAGACTATAACCCAGACTCTTGACTGTAGTCCAGTATATATACTATAGTCCAGGCTTATACTTTAGTCCATACTATTGAACAAAGTTCAGACTATAGACTAGACCAGACACTAGACAATGGTCCAGACTTTAGCCTATAGCACAACCTATGGACTGAAGCCCAGACTCTAGACTATATTCTGAACTCTAGACTTTAGTCCACACTTTTGATTATAGCACAAACTATATGCTCTATACTATAATCCATGCTTTTGAATACAGTCGAGATTCTGGACTTCACTGCAGTCCTAAGGCAACAGTTCAGACTCTAGACTATGATTCAAACTATTGACTTTATTTCAGCCTACAACACTAGTCTAGACAATAAACTTTAGATAAAACTTAGCATACAACAAGACCTTCAAAATATAATTAAATAATTGATTAATAATAGACACAAGTCCACACAAGTCACAAGTCACAAGCCACAAGTCTTCTGAAATCTTCTCTTATGATGAAGGGTATTATATTTTCGGATGAGAAATATGTAAGACTAGGAATGCTGTATAAATTTCATTAGATTCTACTGCAGTACAAACTTTTCATAATGAAATTTTAGTCTAACATTTTGCACAATTCAATCCACTGTCATTTTGTTTTAAAAGTGCGAATGTGTGCGTTTTAATTTATTTTAAACAATTTGTTGACAATTAGTTTTTTGACTTTTTATAAATATATGTATGAACACAAACAACACATATGTATATACTGACGTTATTCTTTAAAAAAATTGCTTACCTTTAAGTTTTTGTTTTTGTTTTTTTTGTTATTGTTATTGTTGCTTTTGTTTAATGTTTAATGCCTTTCCATTAAAACTCGTATTTTTTTGTAGTATAAACAAATAAATACAGAGAAAAATATAAAACAAATATAATTTTTCATTTAGTTCGTCTTCTTTTTATTATTTATTCAAATGTTCGTTTTGTTTGTAAAATATAATAGAACTTAAATATTATTACAATTAACTTAATTATAATTTTTTTGCATAATTTTTTTTTATTGTTGCAGTAAAAATTAAATATTTAAGCAGAAAAAAATATAGTAGTAGTAGTACTTCTGTTTAGAGTCTTAAATTAAAAAAAAAGTAAAATACATTTAAAAATTTAAATATAATTTTTTTAAAAGCACTTAAATATTGGCAACTAATATTTAGTAAATATATAATAAGTATATGTAAATACGAGTACATAAAATATATGCATTTATATGTAAATATATATAAAACTATGTGTTTTTGTTAATGCTTTTTTAATGAATTTCTTGCAAAAATTAAAAGAAAAATTTATCTAAACAATTGTTTATAAACTAAAATTAATAAAAAAAAATTAAAAGAAATAAATGCTAAAAGAGCAACTATAAAATTGTTGTTAAAAAATATTTTTTTATTAAAAATAAATCTTAAAAAAAAAATTCAAAAACAATTTAAGTAATTTATTTGTTAAATTATTTAAATTGTTTATATATTTTTTTAGATTTTATTTAAATTATTTATTGACATTTAATTTTTTTATATTAATTAAATATAAAATTCTATAAAATTGCTAAAAAAATATTTAATTGCTTAATCAATGATCACAACTCTTATTACAATATATTGTAGTGTTTTTTTTTTTAATATTTTTATGTTTTTTATAATATATTTTTTACAAAAATATGTTTTTGTTTTGTCTGTTGGAATATAAATAAATTCATTTTATATTTAATCACTTTGCTGAAAAGTGTTTTAAAAATGTTAGTAAATATGTAGTCATATATTTTTTTGTTTAATATATTGTTAACTATTTTGCTTTATTGTTTTTAAAAAATAATTATTGTTGTCTTTTATATATTTTGTCACAGGTTCTGGCCTGTTTGAATATGATATTCATGAATTTTATATCGTTGTTTATAAAGGATTTATTGTTGAAGACACTCTAATTACAGCTCTCACGGGTTCATCTAAAAATTGAAAAGAATTGAAAATAATTATTAATTCCATTTTTTAACATTTATTAAGAGTAAAGAGTATTTCGCTACCTTAAAACAATATATGTAAAAAATTCTTTATAATTTTAAATTCACTTTGGTATCAATTTAAAATGGGAAGTGCAACGCCCACTATTCTAAGTTCATCTGTATGTTTATATACTTTTGGTGAAACATTTGAGGATTCAAGATCTAAGTGTTTCCCAGATATACGAATTTTTCTATTTAATTTATATGAGAGATGCCACGCCCCTTTTATTTTTTCCGCCTATATATTACCCAAATGTTCGCATGGATAAAACAGTCGTTCATGCATAATTTAAGATTTCTAGCTTTAATAGTTTAGGAGGTACAACGCCCCTTTTGTTTACATACATTTTAAAGTTTTTCATGCAAATTGAGGATTCAAGATTTAATAGTTTTCGATTTTTGGTATTAAATTCATATAGGAGTTGCTATGCGATGGGAGCCGTTACACCTCCTATACTAAGTTTTCAAATTTATACTAATGCGGCTCCGACAACTATGGACTTTAACTGTGAAAATTTCAAGGAATTCGGTAAAACAGTTTAGATGGCAAACAAACACACATTGATTTATAAACGAGTTTTTAGGGTAAAACGAATTTCTTAAAAAATCAAATTAATTTTTTTTAATTTTTTTTATCGAGATTCTAGTAAAAATCTAAATTTATTATATTTTTAGTGAAAAATCGAGTTTTATTGCATTTTAGTCAAAAAATATTTTTTAGTGAAAAATTGTGTTTCATTGTATTTTTTTTGGAAAAAAATTAAATATAAAAAAAATTAAGATTTTTAAATTTTTAACCAAAAATTACAAAATTTACAAAAAGTAGATATTTTCCAAAAAATAGATATTTTAAATAAAACTATATTTTATTAAAAATTCTACATTTTAGTAAAATATCTGCATTTAAATAATAATAAAAAATCCAACTTTTAGAGAAACCTCAACATTTTAGTAAAATTTATTAAAACTTTATTAAAACATCACATTTCAATTAAAAAAAACGATATTTTTGTAGAAAATTTAAATATTATTTTTGATACAATTTTCAACGAGATTGCTATTTTTACTATCAATTTTAATTTTGTTTTAATTATAAAATATTTGAGAAAAAAAATATAATGTGTTAAACAATCTCATTGAAGAATACGGTCGATTTTGCTTGAAACTTGTCGAAAATTATTTTTTTTGTAATTATTTGTGAAATTATAAAAAAATTTAACAAAATACTTTTTCTTATATTTATTTACAAAACTATTACTATTTATTACAAATAATTATAGACTTACGCATTTATTTATTTTTATATTTATGATTTTCCTGTCTTCCAATTAAAAACACATTTAAAATAAATTCCCTAATAATTAACTCTTAAGTCTCGTACGACTTTAAAAGTAATTAAAAAATTTGTTGACAAATAAACGAAAAACTAGTCTAGAAAAAAACCTTAATGAAAATGAACTTGACCAATTCATTGTCTGTAGTGTTATTTTCGTCAATACAAATTCTAATATTTTTCTTTAATTGATAAAGATAAAACCGACAAATAGTTTTCGTATTCGAAGAATTAAAGATTTAAATATAATAAAAATATTACATATAAAATTTTGTAAATAATAAGTTTTATTTTCCCTCATAACCATAAATTTCACAAATTGTGAATCGGATAATTTCCGGGAAAATGTGATTTTTTTGTAATTATATAAATATCAGTAATAGCGCTCATTAGAAAATAAGTTTTTAAGTAGATCCCTTAATATTCCAAAAATTGTGTATAACATACTTTAAACATATTTTAAAAATTGGTTTATTACTTTCTTTTTCAGAAAACTTCGTTAAACCACATAATAAATTGGTAAGTACATATCTGAGTAATCATCCCATTAAGCCACTATAAAGCTCTCAAAGGAAAGAAAATAAAAGAAATAGATACCTAAAGAAATTTTGAAAATTTTTGTTAGGGTCAATGGTGAAAAAGCTACACTCATTAAAAAAAACTCTGGATGACCAAACTGTCCTACTTTAACCTCTAATTCTTGTAGTTTTTTTCTGTCCTCTTAATCTTCACTTCTACTAATCTTCATTTCTGGAGCTAAATTTTAGATTTCATCAAAATATACGAATACTTGGATTAAATTCATAGTCCCAGACTTCCCTAATAAAATTCCGTTAAATTTTTGTCGAAAATTTCCTTTAAATTATCTTTCTGTAGAAATTTTCTTTTTATAGAAAATATGCGTTATATGATTACTCGAAAAATTTATTAAAAATCTTGTATAAAAAGAAAATTTGAACAAAAATTATGTATAAAGAGAAAATTAAAGAAAAATTTTGTATTAGAAGGAAAATAAAAAATAACGAAAATTTTGTATAAAAAAGTTTAAACAAAATTTTCTTCTAAAAATAAGTTTAACGAACATTTTCGAACAATTTTTTTTTGAAATTCTTTTTATATAGAAAATTTTATTTATTTCACAAAATTTTATTTTATAGTTTATAGTTAAAATTTCTATTTAATGAAAACTCGACCGAATCATGATTTTAGTTTTTTATGAAATATAAGACCATTTTTGTAAATATTTTACAAAATAAATTTTCAACATTCTGAAAACAATAATCAATTTATGATCATTTTAACATTTTACACTCCACGGTATTTATAGTGATAAAGTTTTGATAATATTTGTTTCCAAAATGTAATATAATTTCATAACCATATGTTACTGGCTTTAAAAGTATGTATGTATGTACGTACTTACTTTTAATAAAAGTTGAGCTTAATTGAGCGCCTTCCTACAAATTAATTTCCTCATCATATGATGATGATTAGAAATTATTACGATCATAACAATGTTGATGATGACAACGATGTTAGAACATTAAGTTGTTGCTGTTGAAATTGTTGATGTTGTAGTAATTTGTAGAAAACATTTGATGCGTGTTAGATTGGGGCGGTGGCGTTTTGATGATGATATTTGGCGAAAAAAAGCAAGTGTAAAAATTGGCACATTAAATATAGTGTTTTTTTCTAATTTTGTATTGTTTTTATACAAAACAAAAAAATTGCGAGAGGGATTTCTCAAATGACATGGCAGTTAACATTTTTTTAATTCTAAGTGATAATTATAATTCTGACAGGTTATAAACAACTGATGGATGTTTGTCATAAAAAAATCTAATTAATGACAATTAATTAAAAATTATTATAAATTTTTTCTCTTCAACATGTAAGGTGTTGACCCGATTTTTTTCTTGGTGTAGTTTTTTTATCTTTATTTTTCTTAACAACCACTTTTTAGATACTTTTTTTCTTACTGTCATTATTGATGTTGTTTATATTATGCTTTCAATTTCTCATTAATTTTTTTTTATTTCTTAATATATATTTTATTTAGTATTTAGTTTGTTCTTTTTAACAGCAACACATTGTTGTTATATATGACTCTTTTGATAAGATAAGATTTTGTTTTTAAGAAGTCTGTGGTGTGTTACAAACCTTTTATAATTTTTGAATATTTCTTTTTTGTAAATATTCTATATAGAAGTAGTTTCAACATATAACAATCTCGATGTGTGTTTGTTTATCGAGGCGTTGTTAGAACTAACTATACAACGTCATCATTTTTTCAATTTAGTTAAATTTTAAAGATTTAATCAGTTATATTTTGGCCTTAACTACTTTATTATTTAGTGATATGATATTTTTTAATATGGCAGGCGAATGTTATTTTGTTATTCATTAGTTATAAATATATTTTTTCAGAAAATCAGAATGTAATTAAATTTTAATTCACTTTTTCAGAAACACTGACAACAAATTATTTTGAAATTTATGCCACAAAGCATTACGAAGATAAAATTTAAAATTTATACTAAAATTTACAATATTTGTACGAAAATATTTTTCAATTCATGTTGTGGAATTGAAATTTTAAAATCTACCAAGGAATGTATTTTTTTGTATAAAAATTATGTCGTAAATACTATTTTGTAAAGATTTTAGTCCGAAAATTTACATAAAATTTTAGATTCATAATTTAATATGCACTTCTCATAACTTGCATATTTGGAAACATGAAATAATTTTCCAAATTGGTCCTATTTTCCGGAGTTGTTATTTAAGGATTTGCATCATGAGGCCTTAAATAATTTTTGATATTTAAGGGTCTCAAGTACTTCCTTTAATTTCTAAATTATTTTATTGTGTGTTTTATAAAAATATTTTTATTATATTGTACTTTTTCATTATGATCAAGGCTTTTCTGATTTGTTTTTTTTTAAGACAAGAAATAATGAAATAAACTCACTCAATCGATCAAAACATATTACATTATCACCCCTATCGCCAATCATCATTTAACTTGTAATATGTTAGCTTTTCACTTTTTTATTGTGAAATTTGTTAATGGAATTTTAAAAACATTGAACAGCTGTTCCATACAAAATCAACTATTGTGAATGAACACTTCACAATAAGTTCACGATAGCAATTTTTTCTTCGACGGAAGTGAAAAACGCGAAAAGATATTGTTCTCAGTAATAATGATCGGAAAACTGAGTTTCTTATATCGGACGATACCCTGCAATGTTATTAGAAAACATGTTCCCTTTATGTTAACCCCTAACTACTACCCTGCATTTTTCAATAAAACACTCCTTTTTGTAGTCACATGTAATGCTAAATTACATATTACCCTGTTGTATATAATGAGCATCGAATTTAACAAGTGATTTTGGATTTCTTTTATTTAAGGCGAGTATGGATTACCTGGTTTTTACCCAGGATATAACAATGTTAAATGAATTACTTTTGAACAGTTTCTTAGAAAAGTACTATATTCGTTATCAAAGTAGCCTTAGTACACTCTCTTTGAGGGATCGATAAAGCACAATAAGTTCGATAGCAGCCTGGGGATATTTCTTTGAAACTGATCTCTACTTTCATAACTTAACTACAAAAAGTAAAGCAAAATTTTATTTTCCGAACTTTAAAATTAATTAAATGTCCATTCCAGGAATTAATACCAGCTTTTATTTATCCAATTAGTTTTTATCAAAAAAATCTTTCGAAATGTGGACTTTTTTAAATTCAAGAAATTTCTTTTACAATTGGAAACAAAACATTGCTTCGGCTTGTCTACACTTCTTTACATTTGACCAATTCACAATCGATGCGTATCGTTGTAAAAACAAGTCAATAATAAAAAATACGACATACTACGATATAACCGTACAATCTCGATTGTGAACCGATTGTAAACTCTGTAGAGGTTATGATTTCACAAATCTCTATGTTCTGCATCATAACGTTATTGAAATATCGGAAGGGCAGATGGTTTTAATTCAGGTTGCGACAGCAATTTTTTTTAAAATTCCTTTTAGGCACACTTTCGGATATTTGTATATTTTTTATTTAAATTTAATTAATATTTTGATTTCTTGACAAATAGCACTTATGTTGAGCTATAGACGTCAGTTAAATATACTTCAAGACAAACATTACAGATTAAATGTCACCTTTGAATTTGATATATTTTCTGAGAAATTTTACAACTAAAATTATTCAGAAAATTGCTGACTGTTAAATTAATAAAAAAAATAAAATGATATTTAAGAGTTTTCTTTTGATTGATTTTAAATTTCACAACGATTTTTAAAAACAAAAAAATATTATTCTTTGAGTCTTCCCAAAAACCTATCTTCTTTTACATTATTATTTCATGTTTTTTTCATTCTACTGTGTTAATACAGGTAGCTCTCGTTTATTACCCAACCAACTGTGTTACGTTAACCAGTTAAAATTTTGACGAACACCAGAGAAAAATAAGAAGCAGCGATCTTTTCTACCTTATTTTGGAATCATTAACAAAAATTCAAAAAGCCATGAACTTGTTTTCTAAATCGAAATAATTTTTACAAGTCCGAGAAACAGCTAAATAAAAGAGAAGCTTGTTAAACCAGTTCTTCATTTTGAAAAGAAAATAAATTAAAAAGAAATACTGAATACAAAAGACAAATAAGGTAAAAGAGAAGCGTCAAAAAGGTAAAAAACAGATATTTCACCTGGAAACAAGCTATACAAACTTTTTGTTGGTTGTATTTGAGTGCCCCATAGGTAGAGAAGACGCTGAATAAGACGAAGTAGTAGTAGGGGAAGAAAAACCTTTTGTCGCTAGTTATAAAACTACACAAAAGGGTATTGTAACTAGTTTTTTTTGTTGATTTTTCGATATTGTGATCATGTAAATGATATAAAGCGCATGAGCAGCCATATTGGATTTTTTCGTTAAGAAAAATAAATAAATAATTACAATTGTTCTCTTTAAGAATTAAAATTTCTCTTAAGTAAAACTCTTTAGTCTAAACCGGTAGTTAATAGCAATTGAGTGAGTTTATTTTATTTTGTTGTTGTATTTAAAATGAGTGAGTTCTTTTAACTCTTCAACTTCATTTAATACTCTTTGACTGTCAAAGTGTTTTTACTCTCACTCTCTTTTTCATATTGTTGAAATTTTGAAAAAAGAAATAAAAAATAAAGTTTTTAAATCGCTTGTTTTAATTTTTGTTAACATTTATACATTTTTTATTAAGTTTTTTTTTTCAATTTTCTTTAAATTTATGGTAGTTTTTACTTAATGTAAATTTGTTTTTTATCTAAAATTATTTATAAAAATATTTTCATTTTGATTTTTGTCTAAAAAAACTTCAAACATTGTTTTGATTTAATAAAAATATAAAATATTTTTTGTCTCTTTCTTATGCTTAATAGTTCTAACAGAAAATCCTCACAGCAGTTTTGTGATTTTATTAATCCCGCATTTTTTTAATTGTATTTTTTTCTTTAGTTATGTATATAAAATCCCCCCATTTAGTTTTGTATTTTTTTAGTTTTTTTTTTTTCAAAAAGTAGTTTTTTTGTAATGTCTTTAAATTAATTTAAAAAATAATAAAAAAATAAAAGAAATTCATACTTCATTCGTTACTTAGGGGTCCATACGTTGTTTATGACCTGTATTACCACCTAGTTCGTGGGAGAGATCAGCTATCACTTCTTTATAGATTAAGGGATCGATATTTTTGCCCAATTGGTACAATAAGAACCAATCGCCAATATTACACTGCTTAGCCACCGCTTCCACCTCCTCGACTTCGGCCAAACGGGAACGGGCGCGCAACAGCAAATGTCTCAATTTGGGACCCATGACAACAGCAATGCGATAGACCAACGAAATACCAGACAAAATAGACAAGATTATGAACCAGAACCACAGGAAGACATAGATTTTCTCATTGACAATATTCAAAGGCAGCACACAGAGACCGTCGAACTTCTGCACCGAACCAGAAGGACCATATTTGTGGAATGTACATTTAGTGACTTTAGGAAAGACACGCGCCATAGGGTCAACACGTTCATCAGGTTCCATTTCGGTGAATTTTAAGACATCACTGCCATAAGTGGAGAATTCGCCATCCAAAAAGAAATCCACAAAATAGATTTGACCAATGACATTGATGAAATTTAGGGCTTCGCATAAGAAGAAACGGAATGCATAGAAGTTGTGACGATTGATGTTGTCCACAAAGTATTGCACCAAGATCTTTTTCCGATCATTTTTACACTCTTCATTCACAATGGGACTGTTAAGATCCATGACTAACATTTTCAAGCGACCACCTTCCCATGATTTCCACAAATAACGTGGCACATAGAACAATATAGCTTGGAAAAAGAGCACGAAACACACCCACTGATAGTACTTATGATACTTGACTTCATCTTCGCCTTCCACGTGAGATCCTACGCCCGGCTGCACAACATCGCGACCCGTTATACCCGTCAAACGTTCGGGCACCGTAAATGTGGAATAAATCCAACAGTAGGTGTCCATAACACCCAGTGGAATTTCGTCAACTATACAATCGATGGGATCACCAATGTACTGTCTGGAGGTGACCAACAGCGAAAAGGCTATCAAAATGATAACCGTCGCTTTGTAATGCATACGAAAGACATTGTTATCGATACAGACTTGATCGATTTTCAACAGCCCCTTAACGGAGCCAAAAACATCAAACATTTTGGCAGAGTCTTAAAACCGTATCAATCACAAAAAAGAAACACTTGTTATAATCAATTAATTTTTTGTTTTTCTTTCTTTTTTTAATAAAAAAGTCGTTTGTTTATTAATGATTTCTTCAACGCTTCACTTAAACTTCATAATAATTTTTTAAGTTTTTATTCAAACTTCTTTTACTTAAAATGAAACACACGCGTAAAAGTCTTTACTGTTTTGTTTTATGTTTTTGTGATATTAAAATTCGAGTTGTTTTTAATTAATTATTCTCTAAAACGAGATAATTTTCATTTAAAAAAAGATAATTTCACTTTTTTGTATATACGCTGTGACACCGTCACTTATGCGTTCTGTTCGAATGGAAGAAGTAAACTGTTTTGTTTAGATCTCTAACTAGTTGTTACTCTGTATTTTGACTTATCACACAATTTGAGTGATTTTCACTACAAGCTCGAAATCAACTCTCACCTATACTCAAACAAATTGTCACAGTATTAGTGAGTACAATTGAGAAAAGAGAAAGAGCATAATTGTCGTGTAATGTTTTGCTGCTGATGGTGGTAGTTGTTCTGTACCGACGATTTATCACCACCAACAACAGGTATGCTGCTGACTTGTCTTGTCTGCATCATGTATGCATTACACTCATGCAACAACAACAACAAATTGAAAAATACAAACTCATGATTTTCAAACTGTATTTAGTTAGTTGCAAACCTACTAGATACTCAAAAATTTTTACTTCAGGTATAATAGGTTATCATGGCTTGGGTTTTTTCATCATATTTTTCCATGTTTGTTTTGCCTTTGTAGGGTGGATCATATTGGTACCTCTTGTGTGTGTATATATCTAAGTCTTGCTGCATTAACCAGTGAGGCTTAAACATTTAATCTCTGTTATTTGCCAATTACCTTTTGAGATTTGAAAAATCATTCTAAGCGTGAGTTTTCCTGGAAAATTTGTGAAACGCTGTTTTTGGGACTTGAGTTTAAATGCATTTTTTGAGTGGTTTGCTTTCTTTCCTCATTTCGAAACATCATTACTCATCTTCTTTTAGACTAGTTTTTATGTAAATGTATTAATGTTTATATGTATACATAACTAGGCTTAAAATGCGTTTCTTGTTTTTTTGGCTAAAAGATGAGCAAGAAGGGATTTCTTATGTATGCGTCATAACACTAGTTTATAAGTGTTAGTTATTAGAGTAACCATACTTAGAAACATATGTGATAAATATGGTTGCCAGATTTTTAAAATTGGAGTTGCTTTTCTAAGCTTGGTCGAATTTGTAGTACCTTTCAGCATGAACATAAGAGTAACTCAAAAGGAGCGCTCTGCATAGATCGAAATATGTAGCGTTCGGAAAAGTGACCGAGCGTTAACATAATGCAAACTCTCACGTATGGTAGCAATGCTATAAATAGATTAGTTGCCTTCAGTACAGGTTTTCAGTAATGGTCTGTTAAGATTTTAAAATTACAGAGCTTATCTTCTGCGTCATGGATGTTCATTTTATTGACCAAGCTTCACATACGACAACTTACACAATGGATCCATTTAGTACTGATTCAGTCCAAAAATAGGGTTTTTTTAAGAAGTATTTTGGATATTAAAATATTATTTCATAGCCCTATAAAATATATACCTACTAATAAACCTATAGGGCAATGCAAACAGATTTCCCATGCCTGTTGAATAGGTCATTGTTGGAATTTGTTAATCCCGAATTCGGTAATCGAGAGCAGCTGAAAATTTCAACGTGGAGTGCGAAGATCGGTGTTTTTGTGGTCTGAAGTGGAATACATATATGAACGTGGACATTTTTCGATCACAATTGATAAAAATTTATGTTCTCCACACTAATTTCGTTAATTGTGCTATCAGACGTCTTTGCCTTTAAATATTGTATTGTTGAAAGTGTTTAAAGAATGATGATCTAAGTAATTAATGATCCACACATCGTATAAGTCCAGCAATACAGAATAATATGAAAAAACGGGAATAAATGCACAATCCGGGTAAGCTACTTGTTAGTTAGTGTTCTAGTCTGTCAGTTCGGAGATCGTAGGTTCGAACCTTTCCAGAATCTAATAATAACCCTGTATTTTTTTTAAATGTAAGTGTAGTTTTCTTAGAGATCTCAAATCGTCGAAAACCTTTGTCATCCGGTAAGTAATGGGTTTAAGGCTTTTGCCATTAAAAGTTCTTCAAATTTTTTTTTGACAATTTTAAAATGTTTCCGTGAAAATAATATTGATAAAATAGCAGTTAGTTTTTCTTTAGTAACGGCTTTCAATCTTTTGTAATAAATGCAATATCAAATTCATAGAAAGTATATTAGCTTACGTCGACATTAATATTATTTCTGAGAAATTTAAATCAATTAAAGTATATAAGTTTCAAATTGATTACTTTTTTATAAAATTATAACGTAATTTAGGTATTACGATTTACAATAGATGATTAAAATAACTTTATTCTTCTCTTGGATAATGAAAAAGTCGTTTGGCATAATTATGTCTTAATTGAAAATAAATAGTTTTTCTCTAGACGGTAACCAATTACCGTCGATATAATACGCCTACAATGCCATTTTTGGGTGTGTACATTTTTGGCAAATTTTTATTAAATTTATCACTAACATATTTGAATGTATCTGTCATAATTTATAAAAATTATGATTGACTGTTTAATAAAATAATTTCTTATAGTTCTTTAAAAACAAGTTAAGGTGACCGCATAAAAAATGTTTATTATTGGGGCCAACTAAGCGCGTGAAAATGTACAGACCAAAAAGCATTCAGATCTGAACTACCAGAAGATTTAACATGTTTTTTAATTATCATTTGTATTGAGGAACTTTTGAGAAAATTATGTTTTATTGTGTAGTGTTGTTCTTTTTGTAAGCCTTGGTATAAACACAAGACAACTTGAGGAAGTTATTCAATCACAAAGATCAGGAGAGAACCTTCTCAGAATATAAAGTTTACGCATTCTTACTCGATTCACTGGATTACGGGCACAACTATACAAAATTCAACTTTCTTTGTCATTGCCAAACTTTAGCCAAGTTTGTCAGATCACTCAGGAACAGTGATTGGAAAATTCTAAGAAAATCCGACAATACTACCTTCATAGAGAACTATGTAAGGATTTTGCCACCTCTAACGGAGCCTACAACAAGTCCGATAGAGGCTCATGTCAATTTCTTTAGAGCTGATGTAAACTTCTCGGACAATCAGAACAAGAACGATTACGTATGAATCCGAGCGACAGCGTTGTTCGAAAAACTTACGCCTGTTGCCATGTCATTTGTCAATTTTGAAAGTCAATTATTTTGCTCTTTTCACCAGTCTTATATTGGTAACTATGGCCACCTTCTATAAATAAGTTCTATCTTTTAATTGCAAAATATATATAACTTTTAATTGCTTTTTAAATAAATCATAAAAACTAAGAACAACAAGTGTTAAAAAGACACCTAATAAATTGATAAGCTACAATAGAAATCAATTTGACATAAAAAAAATTGATGGAATATTTTATTAGCATTAAATACCATAAAAATGTTATAAATTTTGCACCTCAAAACGCTTAAAGTAAAGGTCCGAAGCAGAAACGTGCGAACAACAAGAGATAAACATCGTTAAAACCATTAAAATTTTCCAAATTTAAACAAAAGTAAATTGAATTTTATGATCACGTGTTTAAAATCAGGTAAAATTGTATTATATTAACTAAATAAAAACAACAACTTTTTTACTCTTTGCATTTTTATGATCATCAGAAAATCCCCTGCATTATCGCATCTACGTATAGTCTATTTTTAATATTTATTTTTAAGACAAACATGTTAAAGCAATTATTTTATCGTTAACAAAGTAAGAGTATTTCTTCATTCAGGTACTTTTTTATAACTCTCTCTCTTTGTCTCTACGTGCGATTTGTTTGCTTAATGATAAATCATTTTCGTTTTCATAGAAAATCCCGAAAACGTGTGATTTATTTTTATATTCCTTACAAATCGCGTTTTTCTAAACAAGTCACATATGGTCAGAAATTGTTCTATAAGCGTCTTATGATATCTTTTAAAGTTATCGGTGATAATTGTTAAATTATATCTCTAAGCTAAACATCATAAATAAATATCTTTTAAATTTGTTGGATTATTATAAAAAATGTGACATTAAAATGCACAATTTAATTTTAACAGGTTTGATACAAAATAATTTGTGTCAAAAATTTTATTCTTGACTTCGAGTAGTTTTATTAGGTTCTTTTTAATAAAATCATAATGTTTATCTTCCGTACCAAAATTGTGAAATTTTTTCTTTGTTTTTTTATTAAATGCGTGGGTATTCAAACAGGTTTATTAGTTTTTTTGATTCTAAAAGTTTGATAGTAGAATATAAAGTGTCATAAAACTATTTTCTATAAATATGTAAATTCTTTCTTTCTCTATTCCACAATACTATGAAAGACGAACCTTAAATTTTTTACTTTTGTATTTCAATGACTTTAAAGAAAATAATAAATTTCATTTTATTTTGTTTATTTTTTCAATTTGAGTAGAGATTGCCTAACAATGGAGTAGACAAAACGTTAGTTTATTGGCTTTAAAATAGTATGGATAATCACTAGAGGGAGTAAATTGAAACGAAAAAAAGTATTTTTATTTACAATTGTCTATGTAAAATGATAATAGGTCGAAATTAGGGATCGATAAAAGGACTAAGAATAAACGTCATTTAGTCCCAAAGCGTTTCGCAAAATACTTATTTCTATTTATCTTGTTGTGGCTTACAAATAAACAATTGTTGTGTAGATTTCACTTCATCTCTTCATTCACAATAGTTGTTTTATCGTTGCTACTGTGAATTGTTAAAAAAATTCCCGAAAGGAGAAAATAGGCTAATGAATAAAGGAAAAGGGAACATTACTATTTCATGAAATATTTTATTTACGATATTGTATTTCCAATAATACCTACTTATTTCAGATTAAAACTTAAAATTAAAGAATTTTAAAAAAATTTTACACCAAAATTGCGAATAACATTTTTCTTTAGTATAGGTAGTTGGTTAGAAATACCTTACATAGTGCTCTATGACTCCGAGTAGAGTCAATCTCCTAAGCGTCCTCGGGTGTTGGGTAAGCAGAGGTGATAGACAATCTGATCTATCCCAACTTCATATATATATATAAATATGTTTTAACCTTAAATGATGGTTTTGTAGCACCGTAGAAAATAATATTAAATTGGCGGCAAGTGTTGAGTCATATACCGTCATCATCCTACGGTCATCAGATCTCCCGAAAAATCTAAGAAGCTTCCCGCCTTCTAAGTCATATCTTATCGCAAGAAATATCAAATTAGAATCTTGCGGGATTGAAAGGCAAACCCAGAAATTGTCCTCCGAAAACAAGATTAAGCTACAAAGAAAAAAGTCCAAGGATTAGATACTAGTATTAGTATTCCATAAGATATAAGACCTGGTCTTCAATAATATAGTGGACTACTCGCTTCTAAAAGCAACAATAAAAAGAAAAAATCTGTTTCAAGTTCAGCAGAACATGATCGCTTCTAAAGGCAACAATCAATAAAAAGCGTGATAACGAGTTATGCATTAATGTTTATGAGGTTAGCATCTTAACAATATTTCGGCAAAGTTGTAAATAGAAGATACCTGGATGATCCCTGCTATGCAGTATACGATGCAGGTAATCTGAAATGCCAAATTCTAACATCACTCCCAAGATATTTGGATCTATTTTCGGCAAAAGCTTGGTAATGAGGCAGAACTTCTCTAAAAATATGCTGGCAGAGTTACAAAGAGAAGATACCTGAATGGCCCCTGCTATGCAGTATACAATGCGGGTTATCTAATACTACAAATTTCAACATAACTCCCGAGATGGCTCTCTTCGAATCCGGTTCGATCCTTCACACGTTACCACGCTAATTGCCTCCTGTAATCATGACATTTTTGCCTATATTTTGTAAAAAAAGGGCGAAATCTGAACTTTACAGGTTAACATATAATCTTGGTTAGATCCAGATTAAGTTTTTTTAACTTTTTACTTCGGGTAACTCCGTTTGTCGCCTGATTCCATGATATACTTTTGTCTTAACTGTCTTCAATGAATACCCTTAATATAAAAAGGTTCTTTGTTTACTTTTTGTAAGTAAAACTTAAACACATAAGAATGAATAAAAAAATAAACGATCAAAGGTAAGAAATTTTAACCCAAAATTTCAAAATACTTAGTGATAACAAAACTAAAGAACATTTTATGTTATCAGCAGTATTACTATTTTTTCCATTTGTAGTTTCCAAAAACCTGCAATAACAAAAAAAATAAAAGTGTTTTCTTTAAAAGGTATTATTGTCAGTTAGTTTCATTATTTATTTATTTTTGTCAAAAAAAATTGTAATCGTAAGCATTAAAATTTTATTGATTAAAATTTATTACTTGTCGTTTCAATTGTTTAAAAAAATAATCAAAAAATGCAGAAGCATTCAACAAAATTACAGGTACCCAACAAGTAGGGGTTTAAAATAACGATGATTTGATTTCTTAAGTTTCTCGATTGCTCTCTTTTTTATGACTTTTCAATAATTTGGAGTGACCTTTTTAGTAATAATTGACTATTGTTCTGGGTTTCGAGTAACCTGGACAGACATTCGTTCATTTTGTTTTAACTCTTTTTTCTTCTTTTGATTTGGTTGGAAAAATAATATTATTATTAATAATATGAGTAATAATGATCATTTGTACGTGATATATAACAGCAATACATACATATACATATATGTTTTAATGTTTATTCGTATTGAGTTGTATTCAATGGTTTCTAGGAATTTTAATTTTATCTTAATGTTATAGTTTTTTCTTATTTTTTTTAAGTTATGTTGCTACTTGAAAAAATACAAAAAGTGAATAAACTTGTTGTAGATTAAAATATGTATAGTAATAATCATATGTATAATCTTTATTGATCGATCTTGCAACTGATTGTGTTTGATTGTAATACTTATGGAATGATGCCGATCCATGTATATTTAGTAGAAGAAAAATATGAATACGAGATTTCAAAGGAAACAGAAAATTGCTAAATTAATAAAGTTTAGTTTTTAGGAGAGGATCATGCATCGAGGAATCCTTTGCCATCAAAAACTCAATTTGTGCGCAGATTTAGTTAGCACTTTTTAATATAAAGTGATGATATGTAAATTTTAAATCAAATAAAAGTCTATCAATACAAATTTATTGGATATTTAAGATTTTATGTATTGAAAATGTTTGAAAGTACATTTATAACAAGATTATATTGACATTCCTGTGTGAACTTTTGGTTATCGAACATTAACGATCTGTTTTTTTTTTTGTAAAATCTTTTTTAAAAATACTTATGGAGTAGATGTCTTTACTACATTTGTTCGTAGGAGACAATCTCTCCGGACAGCGAGACACTAACCTGAAAACAACCCTTTTACTTCGCTTAAATTTTTTTGGACATTTATAGTTGTTTCAGGATTGACATATCTCTAATATTGAAGGGGATATATGTAAGTATTTGTATCGACACATTGGACCATCAAATCCCACCGTTTCGTTATATCAAGAGTTTTTATGGGATTCTCTTACCTATACTTTTAATTCAGCTTTTTTGCGTCGAATGGTTTTGCGTTAGTACATCGCATCTGAAGAAATACACCTAGACAACAATCGGGTCTGTTGTAAGCTTCTTTTCATGAAAAAATGTCCAATACCATCATATTAACTTCAGACTGCATGCTCATTCTCGTCTTTTTGCTCTCATCATGGTCACCCGATTGGATCTTTGCGGTTCTACCCACCGTTTCGTTATATCAAGAGTATTTATTGGATCATGGTCACCCGTTTGCGTTAGTCAGGTTACCTGCCTCAAACTTACTTCACTTTAAAGCTACTACATTCGCACCTTCGTTGCTGACTACTCCCGAGTGGCTTGATACCCATATGATGTAAATTTTACCTCTGGGAAAGTATTTAGTTAAAGCAGTCTTAGATTTAATGTTAACACATGATATCGGCCCAAATTGCCTCCTGGTTATTATATGTCTTGGAATTTTCCAAATATAGTTAAGCTATCATGAGAACTTATCAGATTAACGATAGATAACAATTCTGGAACATTCCGTTTTAAGTTGTGGAAAACATGGCTTGTCAAAAAGCATCTTTGCAGACTTTTCTAGTCAATATTAAACGGTCTGATGATTAAAATGTCACAATGACACCATACAACTTTTTTGGAGGTCCACACTACACGACTTACGCTTTCTCGAATTTTATGCATTTGTCAAAAAAGTAGAATCAATATAATTGTATGCTGCAAGTTAAAAGTGCGAAAACGTACATTGCCTTGACGAGTGGATCTAATTTATACTCTTATAAGCGTCACAAACGTTGCACGTGAATACCATCAGCGTAAATACTATAAAGAATAAATTTTTATTTTCTTTTAATCTTTTAACTTTAACAAAATTTTTGATATTTTCGAATTATTTGTTACCATAAGTCTTAAGGAAAATAATTGCTAATTTAAATGTTATTTAAAGACTGCTACAAACAACACCTTTAGCGCTTAAAATATGCAATTAAAAAACTCGAAATATGCTTTTAAAATTTTAAATTTTAAAAAGCTCAATATTTAATGTTTTATTTCATGTTATAAAATTTTGATAATTAATTTCATCTTATAGTTTTAAGAACTACTTTAATAGAAATATGCCTTAAATATGCTAGAGAAGTCAAATCATGCTAAATAATGCTCTTATGGGTAAAATATGCAAAAATATGCTTTAACAAATCGATGCTAAAATTCTTAAATTGGTCTGAAACGTGAACTAATGGATATTTTTAAATATTATCTATGAGTCCACAAAATCATGTTTTTGCATAATTTGGTTTCCCTGATTATGATTATATTTATTACATTATGCAATTTTTACTGATTACCTAATTACACAATTTTTTTTTGTAAAAATTATTTTATCAATATTGTTTTATTAACTTGTACAACACATATTGCTGCTGCTGTCAATTTGCAATGTTTATAATTTAATATTTTTTTTAAAAATATTAATTAAGATTAGCAGTGGCTGTAGTAGGTTATGGTGTCTTGATAATATTGATGTCCAAAAAAAAAGAAAATTAATCGACCAAAACCGTGCTAAAATTGTTTTTATAACTCTTATGTTGTCAATTTTTTATGTTGTTTCATTAATAACCTTGTTTGGTTTGATCAAATTTCTAACATTTTTTTCGTGTTGCCAAATTTAAAAAAAATATATATTGTAAAAAATAAACATATGGTGTTAAAAATTGCTTAAATAAAATACAATATTGTCGCTATAAATCTTTTTTTTTTGGAAATATATATCACACTTTGAAGTGTTTTTGCTTTAATTTTTTATTAGAGTAAATAATGTGATTTTATTTATTTTGGGAATAAAGCATGATTAAAGTTTGATCGAAATAATATGTTTAGAGTAAATTGTCATCAAAATTAAAAATATAAATTTTAAATTTTGTTGTTTTCAATTCTATTTTTTATTAATAAAATAAAAAATTTTAAATTTTCCAGCAATTAATTGTTTCTAGTTGATTTTTTTAATATACTTTTCTGCCTGAAATTAGAGATTTTTTTGAAGAGATAAAAAGCCAATTAGAAAAATGCGTTAATAAATTCACTTGAAACATTTTTTTCTTAGTTAAAGTTTGTTTTATTTATATCATCATCATTTCAAAAAGATTGATAAAAATGTTTTGTTAACTTAAGTTTTGTAAATTTACTTATTGTTTTTGTTGTTCTCAACAAATATCTTATCAAAATACAATGTATTTGGTTCGCTGTACTCATTTCATTTACTACAAGTATTGCGACAATTTCTAAAATTTTGTCAAGGTGTTCTACTTAGAATTGTTAACAACAATACAATATTAAATAAAAAAAATGTTTAATGTCATTACAAAATGATGCAACATTTTTCGAAAAAAAAATGATAAATATTAGTTTAATTTTCATAGAAATATTATTGGTTATTCATGTGTTTATTTTCGGTTATTAGTAAATTGGCTAAAAATTATAAATGACTACCGACTGATAAATCATAATTAAATTTTGATTAAATATGACTAAAATAGAAATTTGTTTTAAGATAATTTTTTTAAATTAAATAACTTCCTTAAAGCAATACAGAAGTGGATTTTATGGCATGGAAGTACTGAAAAAAAGCTTACTGGACGATGCTACTTTAAGAAAATTAAAAAGTTAAAATTAGTTAAATATAGATTTATAGAAAAAATTCTTTGTAAAAAAAATCAAAATCTTAGCAATATGTTAGATCAGGAAAAAAACAGATTAAGATAAGTTTTATTTAAAAAAAGAATTAGGTGAGATTACTTCGGTATCCACGTAGTGATTGTGGTTTATACCCCAATGCACAGAAAAGAACATTTGGTTAGATGTACTTAACGGTGAAGTAATTGCTTTTCTGTAAATGGGCAATTCCATACGATTGTATGTGACATTCGCACGCCTTCAGAGTGGTATAGATTTTGTAAAATTAGGAGTAATTGGAAAACAATTTTCTCATTCTTTTCCATTGGAAATATATGCATACACACACTTCAACAAATTAAAAGTTGTAGGAAAGTGTAGTTGGACATGGCCGACCTATATACATGTTTAAGCAATTTATAGATAAAAATACAAAAACTGGAGTTATATGGCGACTAGGGTAAAATAAGGACCGATCATATAAAACTTAAGTATTTGTGCCAAATTTTATCATAATACTAGTGATTAGAGGTGAGTTACCGACGTTTAAGTGTTTTTCTGAAATTAAACTTTGAATGGAACTAGGGTCAAATGAATTCTTTGGTGCTACAAAAGATCATATAGCAAATTTTGTTGAATTATCTTCAAAAATGCAGAAGTTATAAGGGTTTTATTTTTTCAGTCGTTTTTTACCTTTTCATGGAATTGCCCATATGTTTTTGTTATTGTTCCTAGGAGGGTAGGTTGTGGAAGAAAAAGTTTGGGATGAGCTGATAATACAGAGATTGAGCGTTGGAATGATGTTTGATAGTTTTGACTGGAAAAAATCAGATTTTAGAAAAAAAAGTTAGATAAGATTACTATCCATGTAGTGACTATGGTTTATACTCAAATTCGCGGAGAGTTACCTTTGGTTGGATTTGGTTAACGGTAAAGTAATGGATTTTCTGTATAAGTTTCTATTAATGTTCCTGGAAGCGGTACAAGTCTGTAGACTCTAGAATAAAATGTTGTATAGAAGCTGATACCACAAAGATTTAGCGTTGGAATGATGTTTGACTGTTTTGATATATCTAATGGAAAATATATGTAAGGAGTAGTTAGAAGTGTTGAAAGAGATGAAAGTGTTGGAGAAAATGGATGAAAGAGAAGGTTAGAAAGATGCTAAGAATGGTAGAGTCAAGAAGATGATACTTTAGTATGATGATGCTGTTTAATCACTGTTTTATCGGCAATTTTCCCTTATGGTTGTGTTTAAAGTTCACTTTCAAGCTTAGTACAAAGCATTAGATCCTAATGTCCACTGCAAGACTTAGTTAAGTTTATGGAGTCAGTGATTCGGTTTGCCAATTTGTTGCTAGGTACTGTTGACTAAAGACAGCCATCTCTGTAGTGTGGTTGCGCGGGTTTTAGGAGGTTAAGGAATGCTCTAGAATGGCATGAGAGTAAATTGCGGGTACATGTACCAGCAGAATCTTGTAAATATTCTTCATTGAAGTCACTAGGGAGCGCTGGGTAAACCGTCCTCAGTCTACCCAGTGGATGTAAGAGACCACCGTAAAATATGAAATTTCCTACTGTTTTTTAGAAAAAATTTTATTTTTAATATTTGTTCTTTTTTTATTTTTACAAAAAAATCTACTTTTATGATGAAATCAATTTAATATTTTTTGATTGATATAAAATGTAAGCTATTACAAAAATCTTTCAAAAAATATGGAAAAATTAAATGTTTGAACTCGTTCGAGTACTATCCCTAAATGTAGTGGAGATGACTAGTTCTATTTCGAACAACTTTTAGCCATTAATGGACCTAAGTAAACATATTTCGTTTGTGGATTAAAATTATTTGATGCGTTTTAATTAAAAACAATAATGTTTAATGAATTTGTTATCACTCTGGTTATTACGAAAACATTTTTTTGTTATCACTTCCTTTTAAATTTGCATTGTATTTAAGTATAAGTTTTCTGTGGAAACATAAAGTGAGTCAATTTCCTAAAAAAACTATGACGAGAATAATATTTATGTACGACATTTAGATGTCAAAATTTAATCTATCTTTAATATTCTACATTTAATACGGTATTTCAAACAATGATATTATCTTGATTATACTTTGGTATCTGATTAAATGCGCATTTTGAACGGAATCCCTACTTTTAAAGTTTCGCAAGATAGGGAATCGTTTCGAAAATTTTTGGTTTTATTGTCATAATAAATACGAATTTATTGGATAGTATTCTGAAAATATATTTGAACTTGTTATAATGTTTTGTTTTAAGAATTTTATTTAAAAGAAATACACACATCACATCACGTCTTCCTTGGTTAATACTTATATTTTACAATTAAATGAGAATATTTCACTTTTATTCAAAAGAAATAAACTTTAAAATATGAAGAGTTTTTTTAACTCAAATTACACTTGATGAAATGTTATCTTATCGTAAAAACTGAACAGAAAATAAGGCAATATTTTCAACAAAAACAATAATAGAATTTAACTCAAAAAAATTAAACTTAAACAACAAAGAAAAATAATACATATTCTGATAAAAGTTAAAAAAAAAACTTGAGAACTAAATTTTCAATATAGAGTAAATATTATAAGAAAAATATGAAAAAATTGTCAACATGGGGACTATGGACTGATAGGAAATAAAGAGAAATATTTAGTTGACGAAATGTATTACAAACGTTATGAAGAGGAGGCGCGTAATTAGTTAAACAAAAGCGAAATATAAAAAAAACTTAAATTAACTTAATGAAATTTAAGATTTCATTTTTTTAAATTTGCAAAAAAAAATAATTTGTGAAAATAACACAAGTGTTCTAATTTAAAAGTGAGGAAAAATATATTGAAATTAAGCAAAAATGTTGAATACATTCAGTTCAGTGACACCGTTCTTGAAATTTAATCCAAGACGTGTAATCATAGACAATATAGTGTTTAAATTACATTATCGCTGGACATTTATAATTTTAATAGTGGCCACCATATTGGTGTGTTCACGTCAATATATTGGTGAACATATTAAATGTATATCGGATACAATACCCTCACATGTGATCAATACTTATTGTTTTTTTACGCCAACATTTACATTGGTAAGTTTTTTTTTTGGTTTTGGCTTAAAGTTTTAGTTTTTCTTATGCAGTGTTTTACTTTGTAGGTACGTCATTTGAATAATACCGCCTTGTCAGCTGGTGCTATATTTCAACCTGGCATTGGTCCGTATGAAACTCAAGAAGAACCTATTAAACGTCATGCTTACTATCAATGGGTACCATTTGTGCTATTTGGACAGGCTTTGTGTTTCTATCTGCCGCACTTTTTATGGAAAACTTGGGAAGGTATGGTATTGTTTTAATTTTTATGGGTTTTTTAGGAATATTTTAGTAGTTTTTTATAATCCACCATGGAATCCCTTGACCTCGCTCTATGTTGATAATTTTAGCACAGCTATGCATCTGTTATCATTTAGAAAATTAAAGATTAATTTTTTTTAATAGGATCGAGGAAAATTTCTGATTGTGATGAGTGTAGATCTCGGGTACACAGAATGTTCTCAGTTATTGGCCATTTTGAGAGCTCATATATATCATATGAATTTCGTTGTGGATCGATCACTTTTATTTTGAACATATATAAAATGTGTCTGTAATCCATTTTCATTTCTAGTCTAAAAAATAAAACCAAATATTTGTTTTCGAATGCCCGCTAAAATTTGTATGTGTATAAGTTCACTGCACCCACACGCAAACTTCTCATTTATTCGACACATTTATTCTTTGTATACTGTTGAACTATGTCTTTCATTTATTCTGCATATCATACATTTGACTACAACCCATTTTCAACGCTTAGCTCACAGTCACAAATATGCGGGGTATATGTTCTCTTTTTCGGTAACAGCACGGAACTTAGCTCCGAGATCCAATAGCTATCACCACCTCTGTAATAATCGGGACAAGACAAAATCTGGTGGGCTACCATTTTCCTTGGTTCCAGCCAACCAATCTCCACGCCCATAGCCAGAACATATATCTGCCGGATATATGTTCTCTTTTTCGGCAACAGCCTTTTGACCAACATTCTTTTTCCGAGAGTTTTAAACACATCTATCACGTGCACCCCGAATAATGGACAAAGTCCGAAACTTTGCCCTGTGAGCTACCCGTTAATGGGGATTATATGGCTCTCTTTTTCGACCCCTGGTCAAATCATTTAAAGAAAAGTCCTGAAATACATTTCACATCATGATTAATGCTGTTCATCAATCTGGGAATAATCTGTGATTAACTTTTGATAATTAAATCTGCTATTACCCATGAAAAACTTCACTTACCCGATAAGCAGGCAAGTAATATTGAAGCAATGTGGAAGTACTTACTTTTGAGTGAATAACTAATTATTTTTTCGACGAGGTTCAAAAAATAACTGGTTATAAATGTGCTTATCCGAATTTGCAGGGCTTAAGCCTGGCTCTACAGTTGTTTTTTGTATTTATTAGTCTTTTCACTTATTCAGTGCTTCATAAAACTTACGCTGTAAAATCTGTTCATATGAACGTAGAAAAGTAATTTTAAGAATAAAGAAAGTTGATCAGAATGTAAAAAGTAGAACAAATCGATCGCACAAATTTAAATAACAAATTGTGAAAAAAAGGCTTTATTTGAAAAATTACTAGGAATTATCAAAGGAATATAGGTCGGACTCTATTAGATTCTTTTAATAAATTGCTTACTTTTTCATTACTAATTCATCGTTCACAAATAATTCACAATAATCTTCGCCTCTCTTTACTTTATATATCTCTCTATTTCTCTCTTTTCGTTTTTCATCCTAGGTGGCCGCGTAAGAGCTTTAGTATTTGGCTTACGAATGGTTGGTCTAACAAAATATCTACAAAATAAATCTCTTAAAATTGGCAATTTAAATATACCTTCAATGGATGAAATGGATTTGCGTATCAAAGACATTAGACGAACAATGATTGATCGCATGCGTTTGAATCAATCATGGGGTGCTCATTTGGTATTTGCTGAAATATTAAATTTATTAAATATTTTATTACAAATCTATTGCACCAATAAATTTTTGGGTGGTGCCTTCTATACGTTGGGTCCCAAAGTTCTCAATGAACGTTGGACCGATCAAATGGATGCTTTAGATGTGGTTTTTCCCAAAGTAACCAAATGTCATTTCCATAAATTTGGTCCCTCCGGTTCATTGCAAATGCATGATACTTTATGTGTAATGGCTTTGAATATTATTAATGAAAAGATTTATTGTATTTTATGGTTCTGGTATGTGTTTGTATTGGCCGCCACAATTTTGGGTCTGATATGGAGAGTATTTACATTGTTCTTTTACAAAAGGTAAGGTGATATTGTTTAAACAACAAATTGAATAATTTTTCAAATTAATTCTTAATTTTTAGCCTTAAATTCACTCTTTATTCGCTGTATTGGGCTAAACCTGGTAAATTGGACGAAAAGGAATTGTCGGCCGTTATTAGCAAATGCAACTTTTCCAATTGGATGTTTTTGTTTTTCTTACGCAGTAATCTTTCTGAATTTCTTTTTAAAAAAGTTATCTATCATTTAGCTAGCGAATTTCCCGATGAACAACGTGATAATAGTATAAATGCTTCATTGGCTAGAAATATGGATCCGGCTCATATGCAAACTATGCGAATCGATGAAGTCGATATGCCTCTTTTGAATAAGCCAAGTGGCAGTAGTAAACTTGATTAATTACATTCTTTTCAATTTAGTTTATATTGCATTTTTTGTTTAGTATTTAAGTTTTTCATACATGATTCTTATATATTTTATAATTATAAATAAATATATTTTGTTTCCTAAGACATACTACTCTTTAAGTTGTAAAAAATTTTTTTGAATTTTCTGAAGAATTACGATGTAATTCTAGTTGAAAATGAGAACTGCTTGGTCAGTACATTGTGTGAAAATCTTGGGAAGGTTGAACTTCTGACTTTTATAACGGTAGTGGGGTTTTATGTTATTATTATTAAAAATAAGGGCATTAAAAAAATGGAGTTTATTCCTCAATATCTGAATCCTTAGTGCCGTCAAATAGAATATGTCCATATGCTTATATGCATGTTTGTTTAAATTAATTTTATGAAGATATGCCTTCAAGATGTTCATCAGTAACGAAAATGTTGACAAAATATTTAAACATTCTATTAAAATATTATCAAAAAATTTTTTTATTACATAGTAAATTACAAAAAAAAAACAACATCGTTGTCGAAAATGTATACATCTGTCTGTATCTTTTTCAGATTACAAGTTTTAAGATAATTTTGAGTTTATGCAAATGTATTACACAGACCGACTAATTTTTAACCCAGAGATCAATGTACACATTTCTAAAGGATACAGCAGCGCTGAATACATTTTCTACATAACTTTTGCAATTTGAGATATCGTGTCATAATGTTTGAAAACTCTTTGAGATAAGAGCCCAATACAACTTAATTTATAATTATACAATTCACAATTGCTGTCGTATCGTTGTATGTCTTTAAAATTTTTCAAATAACATATTCTTTAATCAAAAACAATTCAATAATAAAAAATTACGACATACAACCGTACAACACTGATAGTGAATTGGACAAATATAAAATTATACTTTAGAAATAAAAAAATTAATCTCAAAAACAATCAAAAAAAAAAATAAAAAATTACGACATACAACCATACAACACCGATAGTCAACAGGACAAATATGAAATTCTTCTTTAATAAATAAAAAATTTAGTCTCTGTTTTATTCTCTTTGGGCAATTTCTTTTTTCCAATAATTTTTTTAACAAAAACAAATCAATAATAAAAATGTACTACATACAACCGTACAACATAGAAAGGGAATTGGACAAATATAAAATTATATTTCAGAAATAAAAAAATTAGTGTTATTTTTTTGGACGATTTCTTGTCAGTTGTTCCTATTGTTCTTGACAGACACTTATAAATCTTCATGGGAATGCTTTGAAGTTTACATAGACCAAATAAAGAACATCCAACATTCAAGGAGAAAAAAGGGAAATTCCCCACGCCCCCAAACGCTCGAGCTGAATCCGCTGCTGCATTATGTAACCTCGGACAACCAATAAGAAGATATTAAAAATTTTTAATAAATGATAGTTTTCTATCGTTTAAAAAAGAAATGGTCTCGACAATCATTGCTAGCAAAGATGTGATACTTTCTCGGACTTACTAAAAGTACATTTAAAAAAAATTTATATAATTTTTTATGAGGTTGATTCGTTTAAATTTTCTTAGAGCAGCCTAATTTGGGAACCCTTAATTTTCCTTTAATAGGTTTATGTGGTCCAAATTCAAAATGTTTACATGATTTTAGTTCATGTTTTGGATATTTTATTAAAATCGGACAAAAAATAAATATTTTTTTCTTTTTCAGTGGCATTTGTGATATTTTAGAAATGTACTTATGCTGATTATAAGTAAATCAGTTAAATGTACCCTATTACTTTAGTTACGCTTTAACTAAATAAATATGTTTTTTTTTTATTTGCATTCATTACTTAAACTGTTGAATATATATTCCATAAGCTTAAGTCTAAATATTTAACCTTTTTAAAGTGTTCTTAATTAAACAAATAAGTAGACTATTTAAAAATGCATAAATTTCTACAAATAAAATAATGCAAATTTCAATAACACCCACATGATGCTGTCGACCAGCTTGCGCTTAGGAAAAAAAAACAATTGTTTAAAAAAATATGTTTTAAATTAAAGTCATCTTATCTTTGAGAGCATTTCAATCTACCTTGTATAAAAAATTTCTCAAATAAATTGTGTTGGTATTAATTAAGAATAGAATTAAAAAAATGAACAAATTTATTGATTTTAATTGTTAAATAAAAATGTAATCTTTAACCCATGTTAAGTTAAAGTTTTACTCTAGACTTTTAAGGTTTTTTTCAAATCTTTTGTTTAATATAAATTTTAAACACAATTTGTTAATTGTTAAATCTTGTAAAGATAATGTGTTTTGAATGTCTATAGAAATGTTGAAAATTAACATAAACATTGCAAATAATTTCTACATGTTTAAATAGCAAATTAATGTTCACAAGTTATACATACCATCGATTTAAAATGATGATGAAATATATAAAAAAAAATTTAAGTATTTGTAAAATGCAGCTTTTTAGAGCTTATAAGACCAATTATTTGTGTTATTCAATAGTTGATTATATAATGTTATTAAATCAATAGGTAACTAAGAGATTAATACACTCTACATAAACGTTTGCATAATATCACCTTTTAAACGCATACAAATGGTTCGTAGGACCAATATTTATAAATGCGCTCTTAAAGTGTTAATTATGCATTGGAATTTAGCCTAAATAGTTCACAACCTTAAGTATTAGTTTAAATTTGCATACAAATGAATTTGCATAAGAAAGTGTATTTAAAAATTTCTTTACAACATTAAAAGAAAATTGTAATAAATTTTAATTAAAAACTGTCTACGATTAATTAGCAAAAAAATATGCGAATATTTTCATGCTCAATTTATTAACAAAATTTAAATTACTTTTAATATTGAAAAATTCAAATTTTAACAAATTAGTTAAGAAACTTGTTTAAATTTTCAATTGCTATTAATTAGTCTATATAAATTTCTTACAAGTCTAGTTTTTCTTTGTATTCAATAATAAAACAGGTTGTAGTATATCGAATACCTACCCGTATTAATTTGTTAAAAAATATTCTCGATTTTATTAATTTATGCACATTTTTTTTACACAAAATAAATTTTTCAATATTTTTGAAAGTTTTACGTTAAATATGTACTCTATAGTGGGTATAATAAATTTATTTTATGGAGATTTTAAAACTAAACTAGTAGTGAAGTTTCTAATTTCCTTATTCTTAATCGAATGGGTTTACTAAGAATTTTTTATCAATTATGATGCGGTAATTCGGCTTCAGATTAAAATATGAGAACTCGTCAAAATCTCTAACACAAATCTGTATGAAATGTGTTTTTGTTGATGTGATTTTTCGATAGTCCGCTTTCAACTTAGTTTACTTTACTATCTCCTCTGGGTTGTACTTCCCAGCAAAAACTTTCATTGAAAATAGCATTTTAAGTTATGTTTTTAACTCGGTGATGACATTGTCCATTGCTTACAACGCTCGCTTACAAATAGGAAGTTAGATAAGTAGGGTAGAAGGGGGACCATACGCCACTTTTTTTGAGGCGGCCTCAAATTAAAACCACAATATTCTTAATTATTTTCTTGGTTCGGATACTTAGATATGTTGGCTTTAGTTTTATTCCTTTCAATCTTTCCAAAGTCATCCTCATGTACATATTTTTTTTAACTTTTCCGCACTGACCAAAAACGGCGATACCGTCCCATCCATGGGGTAAATGCGCCAAGGAGATATGGCAGATTTGTCAAATAGTAAAATAAAAGAAAAAATACAAAAATAAAAACTTATTTTGCTGTTTTATTCTTTAATTCATTAAACAAAGTATAATAAACCAGATATTTATAGTTTATTTCACAAAACTTAACAAAAAAATTAAAACAAATTATTACTGATTTTTTCTATATTTTAACCAAATTTTGTTCCACATCACAAGCATTACATATATTTGGCCCATGTGCCCCACGAGCAGTTCTGTGGTTTAGTTTAAATTTTTTACGGGCTTCAAAATATATTATCTAAAATATTATTATGTCTTATTGTTCACTTTTATTGACGTTGTAATACTGAATAATATATTTTTTCTATCACAAAAACTAAAAAAGTTAGCACAAAAAGTTCTCACAGTAAAAGATTTTCACAGCGCTTTCAAAAACAATTAATCATATCTGCCTCCCATCATATGTAAAGTTAATGTTTCGATTTTTCAGGGATGATAGATAATCGATAAACGAAAACAAAATTTGATAATGCGATAAAATCGATTACTCGGTTTTCAAGTTATTCGCATTGACAGATGTGCCCCTATGGCGAATGATCCCCCTTCTACCCTACTTACTACGATCTCCAGAAATTAAAGACTTAAGTAAGTTTATGACGATACGTCCACTGAATCAATTATTAGTTTTTAAACCAAAAAATATATATTTTGCTGGGTTAATACCTGCTTCGCTTAAAATGTTTTTTTTTATATGGTTTGGGGTTGCTGTTTTATATGTAAAAATTTCAACTTTGAAGTTTCATAACTCGGAAACTAATAGAGAGCGAACAGAAATTTTTATACATTCCTATTTCAATCATTTAAAGTACTTAATAATTTTAGTATATGTATGTATATTCAAAGATCAAATAATTGGTGATCTTTATGTATATTTCAAAACAAAATCCGCAAAAACAATTGAAAGAGGATTAATTAAATGCTAAACAACACTTTGTGGGAAAACTTTCCGTGTGAATATTTTTTTTTTAATTTCACAATCAAACTATAATCATCATAAACATAACTATGGTATAACTATTATAATAAGTATAGGGTACTACATATTTGTATATTTTTCTACACACGATATTTCAAACCACAGACTCACTTCATCGGAGATTGTTTCTCTGGTGTCAAATCATCAAGTTGCCATTGACCGCAATCTGCCAATATTTTACAATTTTTTTACAATTCAAAAAACATTTATTTGATTTTAATAATAAAAAACATTAGACTTGAAATTTATAAAAGTAAATGCCAGTTTATATTTATCTAAAAAAGTACAAAATAATTAAATAAAAAAATATATGTACATGAATAAGCAAAAAAATCCACTTTTCTTAAAAAATATATAAAATTCGTTACAAAGAGATTTTGACAACAAAAAAGTAATAAAGAAAACATTTTAATAATTTTTGGTTATAATTTTATATAATAAAAAAAAGTTGAAAAATTATGGTGCTAGGAAACTAGTTTTTAAATAAATATATTTTTTGTTATTATATAAAAAAGTAATTTTTTTTTAATTTTTAATTATTTCATGACTTGTTTATAATGACGTTTTAATAGCCCTGGTGTGATTTGGTGTGGCAGTTTTGAATAAAAGTTATTTAAAAAAAACTATTGTTTGATGCTATTTAATCTTTCATAAGATATAAATCATTAAAAACTAAAAAATATATATATTTAATATGAAATTGATATTTAAATTTGGGCCAAAATCCCGGCGGTACTGCTATACCGGGCCAACCCGTGACAGAAGTGGAGCAAGCCCCTAAAGCATTCCGTCTGAGTACAAAAATCAGTTTAACATTTGTTGTCCTCCTATGGAGGAGCTATCAGATGTTAAGCTGATAAGAACAGATACTACACTTTGATCTTAGCCATAAGGCCGAGAAGCGATAACTGTTAGAGACAAATTTAAAACAATTTGTATAAAATTTAATATTAACTAATTGAGAATTTTAAAAAGTAATATTAAAAAAACTGTTTATAAACTACCCTTTAACTTACTGAATAATATTTAGGGGTTGTTTAGTATTAGTTGATGTTTTAATATCATACCTGGACATAAATAAATATTACGTGTAAATTAAAAAATTGTTAAATGTAATATTTGTGTTTTTTCATTTCAGGTACTTTTATCTTGCCGTTAAATTGTTTCACATCTAGAAAACGTGATCATGGTAAGTCTTTAGTAATTTCGTTGTTCTTCTTATTAAGCAATGTACTAGGTACACATTTTAAGTCAGGAGTTCCTAATTGAAGTTGAAAGAAAATACTTGTTTTGTGTAAGGAAATATATGAATTACACCTTTCTGCACTTAAAAAATTAAATTTTGATCGTCCAACAAGTAATCCAATTTCTAGAGTATAGTAAGTTGTAGTCTTAATATAATCCAATTTAGTATATTGATTTTTAATTTTCGGCTTAAATCCTAATATTTATATAAAAAGTAAAAGTTTGTAATTTTTATGCGTTATTGAGTCATTTGCCCTAAAGTTGAATATTATATAAAAACACTAGTGGTGCCCGAGGCCACGCTTTAGGCTCTTGATGAACATGTCGATTTTACACATAAGAATCTATATATTAGAATCAGCTGTAACAGATTGAAACAGAAGCCATTTGTCGAACAAACATATAAATCTTTAAAGGAACACTTCTCACGATCGCTGAAACATATATTTGAAATTTGAGAACATTTATTCTAAAGTTGAATATTATATAAAAATATATATCTTTTTATGATCTCTGCCGCATTGGATCCACGAAGTCTATTCAAAACATAAACTCGACAATGTTTTGTTATAAAATTACTTAATTTTTATGCCCGGCATTGTTCGGGGTATACATACAAATCCAATATCATCCCATACAAGTAAGAAATTATATTTCGAAGTGGCCGGCCATGATTCTAAAATAATTTTCAAAATAAAGCATTTAAATTAAATTTTACATTGCCTCTTATATATTTAAGAGACTTTTTATGAAAACTTATTCTCTGAAAGAAAGAGGCTTTATATCGGGGTTGAGGAACCGATGATCATAAAATTTGTTGGATGGATTTATGTTTACATAAAACTAAAATTTTAGCGAATGGTGAAAATTTAAGTTATTTTCAGGACTAGTAAGTCAAGTGGGGCCCGAAACTTACAGCAGGGTCATAAAGGCAAGTATAAAACTTAATATGCCTGCAAGGAATAATTCCATAGGCAAATAAATATATAAAAATAAAAGATTTGTCGAGATACGAGTATGTGTATAAAATTTCATTGAGTTATCATTAAAATTGCGACCACTTTAGTGGGGAGGGTATATTGGGTTTGTGCTGATGTTTGCAACATACAAAAATATTCGTTCTACCCACCTTTATCTATACCAATCGGCTTAGAATCGTTTTCTGTGTCGATTAAGCTAACAAGGCACAGGTCACAATTTTCAATATAATTGGATGAAATTCGCACAAACGCTTTTTTAGCCCAAGGACGAAGCCTATTGAAAATAGTTTAAATCGGTCCATTATTTCACCTAGCCACCATATAACAGAACCCCCCGAAAAGGGCTTCTGAGCTGTATATTGATAAAAAGCGGCGTAACTTAGTTTTATACAAGCCCTGATGAAATTGCCAAATTTCATAGAGATCGGAACTCATTGGACCCTAGCCCCCTATATATATCGTAATGAAATTCAGCACAAATAAATATATATTTCAGAAAATTAGTTTTTCAACCATAAATTGCTTAAATGTATCCGAACAAGGTAATAGAACTATAATTTCTTACATCTCTTTTAATTGTACTTTTTATGTTTCTAAATTTTCTAAGATTTGAAACTTAAGTATAAAATTATACATACCCTATCCTGATTGAATGAGAACATATATGGAGAATATTTTTGATAATTTTAGTATATATAGTATATTCTAAGTACATATTGTATCATTAACCTAACCTATGATAATTTTTATAATATTATACCAAATGATATATGTTAGTAATAAAACCCAGAGCTTCTCCAACTGTTATATTTATCAAAATGAGTCAGAGAAATGACTCACAATCTATTTTAAGCTGCTCAAACCAAGAATTCTATTCAAAAACTACCCTTTTTCAATGTTCAACTCAAAATGTAATTTCGTAATAATAAAAACAATAATTTCTCTCTTTTAAGAGTATTTAATAGAAAATGCTCATATATACCCATAAAAAGCGATTTAACTACAAGGATGACTTTATCCATGTACTCTCATATACATACATGTGAAGTTTTTACAGACAGCATCTATAAAATTGTAAAGTAAAAATAAAACAACAACCACAGACATACACATACATACGTGCTTACACAAAGTAACAGGAAGTAAATTATAAAAGAAAAATAAAATCAACAACCATGACATTTGATTGTTTTGTTGTACTTACTTTCCATATGATGTGAAGATGACGCTGATGCTGAATGCTGTAATGTGTTTGAGTACATACAACATCATCCATGCATTATATAAACTCCCTCAATAAAAGAAAAATCTTTTTCTTTTTTGTTCTTAGGTCTTTCTGAAATGTGCGAGATGTTTTTGACTGTGATGAATTTGACAATTAAGAAAATCCCTTTTAAATGTTTGAAATACAATAACAAAAAATCACACTCTTTTTCCTGCTATTTCCCTTCTCTTTCTCTCTATCATGTTAAATACCAACGTGTAACATTTTAAAACGTGTGTTTATTTTGTAAAATGGATTTTTTATAAATAGAAGTAAATGAATGCATTTTCTTGTTGCAGTTGAAATATATTCCCTAGAAGTAATAAAAACTCATTAGTTTAGGGAAAATCTGAGAAAGAGGATGTATGTATGTGTTGTTTTATAATGCATTCTATTAAAATGTTTAATATTTACTTTTTCAAAAATTTTTCTTTACTTCAATGGAAAAATAATACTAAACGTAAAGGAAAAATAAGAAAATGGTTGCATAGATGCTTTACATTTGTTTTGAAAAATTTTAGCTATTGGTTGGGTGAAACAGTAATTTCTAGGATATACAATGTAAAATGCTTTATTAATATGTACACGGGGAGATAAATAACTACAAAAACAATAAATTTAATACGATTGAACATTTACTCGAATTCTGTGATTTTTTGTAATTACTCCTAGGACTAGCCTAGTCTAGTATATAGTCTTGTGTGTAGTCTAGTCTATATTCAAGTCTTGTCTAGTCTATAGTTTAGTCAAGTCTAGTCTTTAGTCTATTCCAGTTTAGACTTGTCTAATTTTTAGTCTTGTCAAGTCTATAGTCTAGTCCATAGTCTAGTTTATAGTCTAGTCCATAGTCTAGTCTATAGTCTAGTCTATAGTCTAGTCTATAGTCTAGTTTGTAATCTAGCCTATAGTAAAGCCTATAGTCTAGTCCATAGTCTAGTCTATAGTCCAGACTGTAATATAGCCTATAGTCTAGTCTATAGTCTAGTCTATAGTCTAGTCTATAGTCTAGTCTATAGTCTAGTCTATAGTCTAGTCTATAGTCTAGTCTATAGTCTAGTCTATAGTCTAGTCTATAGTCTAGTCTATAGTCTAGTTTATAGTCTAGTCTATAGTCTAGCCTATAGTCTAGTCTATAGTCTAGTCTATAGTCTAGTCTATAGTCTAGTCTATAGTCTAGTATAGTCTATTCTATAGTATAGTCTATAGTCTTATGGATTCGACAAGACTAGTTTAAAGACGAATTCATGGAAGAATATTATAGCCAAATCTATGGACTAGCCTGTTGTCAACTCCAGAGTCTTAATCTTGTAATAACAATTTACTTTTTTCCCTATTCAACAGCACTTTTCCGCGCGTTTTTTATCGTGTTTTCAGTTTTATTACTTGTACACAAATCGTGAGTGCGTTCGTTCGTGATGGCAGACGGATTTTGAAAATTCAAAACAGAGACTAATGGTAAACTAAAGCAGGGTAAATACAAATAAACATTAACATGCAGAATGTCTGCATTCGAAAAAATGGGGTTTTCACTCATGCAATTTTCTTCACTTTAGTTTTATATGTAGTAGAACTGCTAGACAGGCGAGTGTGTTGTTGATGTGGTAATGACCTTGAACGTGTGTTCTTGTTTTTGAAATTTTTTTTATTTACAACTGCTAAGAGTTGAAATAAAACATTTGCATTTTCCACTTTTTTCATATTGCATTTTACACGGTGTAAATTTATTACTAAATACATGTTGTATACGTAATGTAATTTATTTTTTATTTCATGTTTTCGGTCAATTCAACTTACAACTTAACTTATTTCGATAAATAACATTCTTGACCTCTTATGTCATGTTTTTTGTCTGTGTTGCAATTGGATGTTGGCGTTATGTTGCAACTAGTTGTTGTGCTGTTTACATTTTCTTACATACTCAAAATGTGTAGTATTAGTTAAATTGAAAAATCAAAAATCTTGTAGTTTTCACTATCTTATTATTACTATTTATGTATGTAGGTACATAATTCGTACATTCATATAACATATTACTTGTCATAAATTTATGTATAAACGTGTACAAATTATTTAATTAAATAAACATTATATTGCTTTTACCAGTCAGTCCATCAACTAAACAACATTTATACAGAATACAGAATATTTACAAGATCATACCCGCTCCTCAGAGGTGTTGATGTATGGTTGTACATAAGGGGATTTATCTAAAGTTTATGGTCTTTATTTTCTGAAATCTGACCACTGATCTTCGTCCTCGATCACAATATTTGTAATATGAAATAGTGAACAAAATTCCTTTTTTAACACAACAATATCTGCCCCTGTTTTACTAACGACCCTGCCCGATATATGTTTATTTTACTTGCCCAAAAACCTCATTTATCATTTTACTCATTGTGGAACAACTGCCTCTAATATTCATGAATTGTATTACTTAAATTGTCAATTGAAACTGATTATCTTAAAACTCAAGTAGAAAAAACATTGTATGTGTTTTTTTTTACCTTAAAATTGTCGTAGAATTTTTTATTCAAATTTCATGTATATTTGTATCTCCGTGATCTTATAATCTTAACAAGTGATCTTTACTTGTTTTTTCAGTCAGTCTTCAATTACGCGTGTATTGTATTATGATTTTTATAGTCTACAGCACTATAATAAGGAAAGTATTATGGGTTTGTGCTGATATTTGTAACACCCAAAAATATTGGTCCAACATCCAGTATACCAATCGGTTCAGAATCACTTTATGGGTTGTTTCATCTATGTCCGTCCGTCAGTGTGTAATAATCGGACCTCATTTGACCCTAGCCCCCTACATACTCCTCTTCAGAAAATGACTTAAAGATCAAAATTCACTTATAAACACTAATTACGTAATAACGTAGATGTAAATTTTTCTACAAAATGCATAAGTATAGCACCACATTTACCCCTACCCCACATGAGCCCTCGTTTAATCGACATTGTTAACAAACTGGCCGGTGTAGGGTATCATATGGTCGGCCATGCCCGACTATATACTCATATTTGTTTTTTCGTTGGATTTGGTAGTTTTTTGTATAGTTCAAAGCGTTTTCTTCAATTGACTTAGAAAAGAATAAATAATGACAAATAAATTTAGTTAAAAACTGCACGCATTTGCTAAATTGTTTGTTATTCAAAGTCAATTGAAAGTTATAGTTATTTTTCTAATAAAAAAAGTTGACAGTAATAGAGTTGTAGAGGCGTAGGTGTAATTTATAACGAAATTTTAACTCAATTAAATTGTTGCTATTATAACAACATTTTTACGTTGAAACCAATAAAAAAAATAATAGCTAAATGTTTTTAAATATTGCTCTAGATTAACGAATTTTGTGCAAATATAGTCTAGTTCAGTTTATAGTTTAGTCTAGTCTATAGACGAGTTTATACTCTAGTTTATAGTTCAGTTTATAGTTTAGTATATAGTTTAGTCTATAGTCTAGTCCAGTCTATAGTCTAGTATTTAGACTATGTTATAGCCTAGTCTATAGTCTAGTCTATAGCTTAGTCTAGTCTATAGTATAGTCCAGAGTCTAGTCAATAGTTCAGTATATAATCTAGTTTATCTATAGTCTAGTTCATAGTCTATAGTCTATACTTTATATTATATAATCTAGTCTAGTCTATACTCTATAGTATATTATCTAGTCTATGGTCTAGTCTAACATGTAGTGTATAGTCTGGCCTTTAGTCAAATCTATAGTCTAGTATATATTCTAGTCTATAATCATTATACCAGACTATTCAGATATAGAAATCAAAACAGGTTCAGAAATTGTATATATCATTAGGAAATATATCCCTTTTGTTTGTATTTAAAGTTGACAGAATATTATATAAAATACATTCTTTATTTTTAAATTTTCTTCCCTTTTTGCT
Source organism: Lucilia cuprina (assembly GCF_022045245.1). Lineage (NCBI taxonomy): Eukaryota > Metazoa > Arthropoda > Insecta > Diptera > Calliphoridae > Lucilia > Lucilia cuprina. Next base: position 48,185,913 of record NC_060951.1, on the reverse strand, counting down.
TAAAAGGTTTTTACACGTTTTGGTAGGTAAAGCATTCATATACTTTTAGCTTTTTTTATTTTACAAAAATAACAACAAATCTATTGTAATATTTCAATTAATTTAATTTTCAATGAAAATACTACACACATATATTTGCAATAATTAGTTGATTGTAATTTTTCTATAAATGTTCAATTGTTTCTTGTTTTTTGAAGTTTTTGTATAAAAGTAGAGTAAAACATACAACTATTGTATCAGTTTTTCTAAAGCTTCCCACAATTCAACGTTAACTTGTCTATCATATTCGAAAAAAAATTTAATGTATGTCAATCTAAATTCGATCATGTAAAACGATCTCTTTTTATTGACATCTCTTACTACTACAAACTGTCATTAGCAACTACATAGAAATAAATACATGATGTGACATTCGTTGAAAAAATTTTATTGCCGTAATAATTGAACTAGTCATCGTACTAAAAATTTATTTCCACTCGTACTCCAATTCCCATTTGGGGCTATAATATGAGCCTATATATTAGGTTCAGTTTTTGTTTCATTATTTTCTCTAAATTTATTTAAGCTTCTTCTTTAATTTATGTTTTCTGTAGATATTTATTGTTATTATAGATCGTTGTAAAATGTATTTGTAATAATGGAGATATAAATTGAACTCGAATGTTTTGCTTCATTAGAATGTGACATACATATTTAGATTTTTTAGCTCATGATCTTTTTATTTCAATTTTATATTTTTTGAAAGTTGTTTTTCAATTTGTCTAGGTTTTTGATCGCTATTATTATGTTTGTTGGCGGTTTTAATTGACATGTAAATGTACTTTGTGTAAAGATAATAGACTAATGAAATAAGCAGACATGATTGAAATTTATGTCAATTTCTATTAGGGTTGAATTAAAAAAAAACTAGTGCAAAATCTCTAAATGTGCAATTATGAAATTTTAATTGTGAAAATATCGTACCACTATAAGTCTAATTCCTTAATCATGTTTAAAACCTTCTCTATTGTTATTTTCTTATAAAGGTTTATTAAACAATCGCAAGAAATCACAAAAGATTCTCAGTAGATCAACCAAAAATTTAGAAAAAAGTCAAACCTGCGAAGTTCAATTTGATGAATACGATCAACATCAATATTCGAAGATATTAATCGCTACCGCTGTTACACTAGATCGAATATTATATCGCTAGTAGATAGACCATTAAAATTTGATGACATAGTTGTAGTTTAACATGTTTTCTATCTAGAACCTGTAATTACTTCCACACATTCCTCAGAAATATAAAACAAAAGATCCACAATAAGACAATCGAAGTCATTACGATCAACATCAAAAGCCGAAGTACTTATATGTACCTTGTTCTTCTTCTTGTATTTTATCACTATAGTCGCTATTAAATATCGGACATAGAATCCCTAGTAGATCGATCATCTCTAGTAGGAATCCCGTAGGATAGTGTTCTAGTCTAGTAGACCGAAGGTGGCGTGTTCGATTTCCACTTGAGTCACTAGTAAGGAGCGCTCAACTGGCCCAATAGAGGCCTAGGAGTATTTCTTCTTCCCTTTCAAACTAACTAACTAGATCGATCACTGCAATTAGTTCACCAAAGTTTTGAAATTCTTTTAAACTCATGAAACTCTTTCGGATCCGGGAATGAACTTAACTGTATTTATATAAGAATTAGAGTATCCCGGGACGGATCACACATTCCCTGAGTGACTGTTTATGAAATGCTCTTTCTACATATTTGCTGTTTTAAACCAAAAATTAATTATTTTTATTTTCGGATTATCACTATCCATATAAATAGCTTTATATGCCAGTAATTTACACACAGTATTTTCCTAGGAGAAAGTCAAACAGTCAATTGTCTGCTTGATTATCCTTCAGTGACAGATTAGATAAATACTTTATGTAGTACCATACAAATAGCAGGATTTCAAATATTTCCTTTCTAGATTATCTGGCGAATGTAATGTGAAGATTGTCATATCTCTACATTACCTGTAAACACTAAAGGGACAAATAACGTCGCATAGCATTACGAATAGTACATTCGTTAGATCGAATCATTTACCATTTTAATTAATCGGGGTTTAATTTTTCTATTTTTTACAAAAAAATATTTTTTATAAAAAAATATTTACAAAAAAATATTTTTTAAAACAAAATATCTTAATAAAAATAGAAAGAACCTTTATTTGTTTGTTCAATGTAATAGTAAACAAATTAAAAATTTTCAAAACTCTGCCATATCAGCATTATCTCCACAGGTCTTTAACCTTTTAAATTACACAAAGACAATAACCTTCTTCAAAGAGAAATTTTCCGAAAACAAATACAAATAAATTCTAAACTCTGTTTAAATTTTTAAGATTACACATACCAAATAATACATGATTTAAAAAATAATAATAATTTCAAAATGTTGCACAATTAAAGAATAAACAAAAATGTGTAAGAAAAAAAAAATAATCTGTAAACGAAAAGGTCATAAATCAATGAAAAATATTAAAGATTAAAACGTTTTTTTTTCTAGCTCTTAAACAAGCAATTTAAGTGGGGTTTAAAAAAATAATTTAAAATCTAGAAGTAAAAGAGATTTAATTTACTCTCGCCGATAGAGTTGCCATGTTAGTTTAATACTGACTTTCTCTTTCTCTATATCTCTCTCTTTTTAAATTAAACAATAAACTGACAACACCTTGAAAGAAGCTTAAGTAAACAAAGAAATCATTGATAAGTTGAAACGAGATTGGAAAATACTAGAAAATATAATTGAAAATAAAAACAATTGTAAGTTTTTTTAAGTAAAATTTATTTAACAAAAAAATATACTAAAATATTTGTGTATACATAGTTATTATTTACTAGTTTGATATATTAATGTTAAAGGCACTTATTAACTAATTAAGTAAAGCTATTTTTGTAGAAAAAAAACAGTACTATTCGTATCATTATTACTGTGTGTTACTATTCGTGTCTCAATTCAAAACAAAGTTTTAGTTAAAGAAATATTATTGTGTGATGTAATGCTAAGTTAATTTTTAAAGAATGTATTCATTATTGCAACTGAAATAAAATCAAAATCTCATTTTTGTAGATTTTTTATAAAACTTTGTATATTAAAATTTCCTTAAATGTAGACAATTTTCCCAAAAATTTTGTTTAGTTGCAATGTTCGATAATTTTTTTATTATTCAATATTTTCGAAAAACTATCTCAATTTGCGAAAAAATCAAATAATTTTCTATTTGTAAAATATTTTTAAAAATTCATCTATTGAAACTGGATTTTATAATTTTATAGGAAATTTTTTAAAAATTGACAGCTTTATTCTTTAAATTCTCAATAAATAGAAAATTTTTGATAAATTCTCTATATTTAAAACTTTTTCGATAAATGTTCTATTTATAGAAATCTTTTGTTAAATTATTGATAAATTCCAGATTTGTAGGTTAATTTCAATAAATTCTCGATTTAAAAGAAATTTTGAAGAAAATATCTATTAATTTTCGATTTATAAAACAAATTTTGAAAAATTGTCGATTAAAAGAAAATTTATGAAGAAAGCTTTATTTTACTTTAAAAAAAATCTAACATTTCAACGAATACACTCTTTAACAACACTGCTTCTATCTCACCACAAAATTTTCAACCTCATTACGGCTAAGACCGCAACCACACCTACTACTGATGGCAGAAGTAGTTGTGTAAGATGTAAACTAGATGCACCATTACAACCATCCGTGTTGCAAGTATAAATACAAGATCTATAATCCATACGATCACCTTTATTACGCACATAATCACAATAGTTGCCTAAATCTTTGGATGAACAGAATCTCTTCGCTCCAATGCCACCTTCAAAACGTCCCACATGTTTAATACAGAACTTGGCATCGTGAACATTCGAACAGTTCTGTGGCTGTAAGTCGGGGTCATCGAAACGTTCAAACCATTCGCCACACTGAAATGGATTATTGGTATCAGAGGCATCGCATACGTAACAATTGATGGCCATGACAGAGCTTAAGGCAGCACTTAGCAGCAAACTTTGTAAGAACAGTTTCTGCCACATATTTTTTTGTAATTTGAACTTTTTTTGTTAAAATTTGACAGGTTTTTTTTAACCAAAACACCACACAACTTTTACAAACTTTTTACCGATTTTGTTTTTAATTTATTTTTCTTACTTGTGTTTTGCTTATCTTTCTTAACACAAACCAAAGCAAAACACTCAAATGTCAAGCCTGTACTGACGTTTCAGAGTTGTTGTGGTATTTTAATGGCGTCAGTTATGGCCGGTTTTGCAAAACTCACTCTCTTTTTTTGCTGCTATAGCTAGCAAGCAAGCAACTCTTGGTCTGTCTTCTGGAATTGAGTGTTTTTCTCTTTATTGCCCTTGTCTAAACCTCTCCTAGGTCTCTCTCCACTTTGCCTTTGTTGGTGGTGCTTTATTTTATATCATACGGTCGTTTGGGACTACTAGCTCTGTTAGGTCTAATCGGGGTAGGTAGTGGTGCAAGTATCAGCATGTTTAACATTATTTTTGTTGGCTATACAAGTACAATATGGTATTGTTGTTTGAACCTTACCTTTTTGGTGGAATTCTAGCTTCCTTAACAACGCAACGTCATCAATTTTTATTTTTTCTTGGTTTTTCTACTTACCATTTCGTTGCGTAGTTACCACTTATTATAACATTGGTATTAGCTGTTTATTTTTGTGGAAGGTTTCAAATATGGTGGTTAATTCTAGTCTATGTTTCATTCCGCTGTTTTTTTTTCATGTGAAGGTGTTTAAAAATGTTTGATGTTAATACAGATATACATACATAACTAAGACGCATTTTGAAAAGGATGCTGGTGTTTTGAATTTTGTGGCGTCATACATATTTTTGTGTATGAATCATATCAGTCACGTTTTTTATTTATTTAAGTATTTAGATATGTTTTCGTGGAAAAAAGTACAGACATTTATTTAGATTATTCTGACAAGTCACCAATACAACTGTCTCACTTAAGGTATTTCCTATGACTAAAAATAAATACAATTTTTAGTTGGATTCCATTTCTAACAAAATTTTTAAATAATATTAATAGCATTCTTTACAAATCCTTTTTAATATCTCAGAAATTGTTAATAAATTTTTGATTTATGATACATTTATTTATTTAAAAAAATATTAATTTATACAAATATTTTAATAAAATATTTGTTTAAAATTTTTCGAAAAATTTAAATTTTTAGCTGGTTTTTTGATTTATCGTAAACTATTGATAAATTATACATTCTCAATTCTCTGTTTTCAGAAAGTTTTTGATTTATAGAAAATTTTGAATTTTTAAAAAATTCTGGATTTATAAGATTTTTCAAAAATTCTCGTTTTATTCAAAATTCCAAATTTTCTATAAAAACAAAATCTTGAAAGAAAATTTTGAAAAAAGTATAAATTTATACCAAATTTGTTATAGAAACATTTTTTAAAAAACTTTTATATAACTCATTAGTTCACTCGCCCTGTGTTTGGAAATATAGATTGCGGATCTTTAAATGATAATGTCTAACCATAAAAAAATTATGTTTTAAATGGTCTCATTTTTATTAGGCCGTTAAATTTGAACATAATTTCTTTATTTATTTATTTCTTCTACAAAGTACGAGTGTTTTTTGAACTCTTCTTAATGAGTACGTTCACCACATACTTTTCAATTAAAATTAGAATCACGTTTTGTATATTTTTAACTTTATATGGGCCTGATTATATTGTCGTACACAAGATATATGGGTGCGTCCGTCTCATCGTCTATACTTTTTTTTTTAACAAAAATATTTTATTCAAACATTTGTTTTTGTTTTGGTTTAGTTCTATGTTGTATGTTGTTTTTTTTTCGATTATTTGTAGTTATTTCGTTATGTAGTTTAACAATGTAAATAACTTGTTGCTTTCTTGAACTGAATACAAAACATTCCTTTTAATTTTACATCACTATACACGATTACCAGCCGACTGGCCTTACTTGGATATTAGATGTGTTGTTGGATAAACAAAAAAATACTCGTAATACATGCCACAAACTATCGATACATAAAATAATTTTCTCTGTATATATTCACGTTTTTCTTTTGGTATCTCTTTTTAAAAAAAATGAAGAACAAAAAATAAAAACTTCGTGATTACATACTGGTTTTACATGAGCAAACATAAGAGTCCACCAAAATGTATAGAAATTGAATAAATCCAACAACAACAATAACTTACGTGACTATAATGACATTTTACCACAAACATGGAAGATACAACAAACAGTACCGTGGGCAACATGCGAATTATAATTTGGATAAAAAATATACGATAATTTTTTTCTTTATAGGTAATTTTCAATAAATTTTGTCTTTATAGGAAATCTTTGATAAATGTTTGTTTTCTCGATATATTTTTTTTAGAAAATTGTCAATAAATTTTTGTTTAATAGAAAACTTTTGATAAATTTCTCATTATAAAAAAAATTCGATAAATGTTCACTGTAGAAAATTTTGGACATATGTATTTACAAAAATTTTTTTGGTGAATTTTCAATTTGTATATAAAATGTTCGGCAATTTTTTATTTTATAAAAATTTGTCGACGTATTTTTTTTTGCACGTCCTCAATTTTTTTTATAGAAAATTTTTGACGAATTTTGATTTAATGAAACTTTTTGGCGAATTTTTTTTTTATAGAAAATTTTGGTGAATTTTTAGTTCATATAAAATATTTGTCAAATTTTTATTTTATAGAAATTTGTCGACGAATTTTTTTCGCTAAGGAAAATTTTAGATTTTTTTTTATAGGAAATTTTTGACGAATTTTGATTTATTAAAATTTGTTTTATAGAAAATTTTGATTAATGTTCGTTAAATAGACTCTCAATAAATATTGGTTTTATATAAAATTTTCGATAAATTTAAATTTTTATAGATAAATTTAAATTTGTATATATAATTTTTGATAAATTTTAATTTTATACAAAATTTTTGATAAATGTTTATTTATAGATAACACCGTCCGACAAGAAGAATAAATTTAAGGGAAAAAGGACTTCAATGTTTCAAAAATTAAATTTTTCAAAAAATATTTTAAAATACTTTAAGTAATCAAACAATGTCAAATTTTACGTCAAGCCAACAAGAAAAGTTGGGAAATATTTTGTATGATTTATAAAAATCTGTCAAAAATGTCTTTTAAAATTCTTATACTTAAAAATCTATTAAAATTTTCAATTTTACTTTTTCAAAAAAATTTTGAAAGATTATTTTATACATTTTTGTGATCCTGACGGAATAAACTAAAAATAACACAAAATATTTTACAACTATGTTTGTTAGCTTGACATTAAATTTGGCATTGTTTGATCAGTAGAAGTATTTTAAAATATTTTTTTAAAAATGTACTTTTTTAAACTTTGAAGTCCTTTTGAAAGGACACTGGATCACGAATTGAAAAACTAAAAACGCATATTTGTTTCCTTAAATTTATAGTTTCAGACGTATATCATACGGCTCTTGTCAAATTTTCAGTGTAGGACGGTGTAATTATCGACACAAAAAATGTTATAGAAAATTTTCGTTGATAAATTTTCTCTCTAAAAAAAATTTAAGATCAATTTTTCCTCTAAAAAATTAAGGATAAATTTTCTCTCTAAAAAATTTAAGATATATTTTTTTCGAAATTTTCTTTTATTTATAGGAAATTCTCTTTTAATTAACTATTTATAGGTCATATTCCATAAATTTTTAGAATTTTTTTTACAAAAATTTTCAATAAATTTTGCATTTCTATATTTATGAAAAATGTTTGATAAATTGTTTGTAAAAAATTTTCGATAAATTTAATATTTTTAAGTTTTTTATGTAGAAAATGTTTTGTATAGAAAAAGCATTTAGAGAAAATTTTTAAAATATATTTTCGATAAGTTTTTAGCAAACTTAAAATTTTTCATTCCACTGTACTTCACTTTAAGGCTGTGAGCCCATGTTGAGAAAACAAAACATGCAAGTATTTTCTTCTTCAATTTTTATTGAACAAAATGCCAACTGTTGAACACGCTTTTTTTGAAAAGTTCGTTTAAGAAAAACAAAGAATATAAAAATTAAAAAAAAAAATAATAAAAATATTAAAACATGTTTGTGTTTTTGTTATTCTTTATTTTTGTTGAAGTCAAGAAAAGCAGACATATTTAATTTCTAACTAGAAAGCAATTTTAAATAGTTGAAAAAATAACAAGATCTAACTTTACCAACGATCGATCTAACGTTCGAACCAATTGACAGCCAAGTCAAAAAAAAAGAAAAGAAACACATGAACAGCAAGGAAAACAACAAATTTGAAACCATATTGAATCATTAATTTTTATTGGAATTTTATTAAAAATACTTTTGCGTTATTATAGTGTGTGTTTATAGAGTTTTTGTTTATTTCTTTTTTTCCTTATACACACAACTAGACCGTTGACAATTAACAACATCATCTTGTGGATCGCTTTTATATAGAAAATATCTTCTTTTTTCACTTTGCAGGGCCAGTAACACTAAAACTAAGAAACAGGCCAGACAACAAAACAGAATCATGGACTCATGGAGAGTATGTTGTTTTTTTTATTATTGTTAGATAGATTCTATAGACTGGTATAGCTTTTTTACGAGCAGCTCATTGAAAGTTCTATTCTGTTTGGAGTTTTGAGGGCATTAAACTATACAAATAAATATTTGTAAGTTGTTCGTGTGTCGTTGATCGCAAAGTAGATATTTTTTTCTTGAATGTTTTTGACATTATGGGCCAAATATTTATTGAAATGGGGGCCGTTGGTTTATTTATAAATAGATAATACTTATTTTCATTGTACAAATCGATTTCGCATAGTAACCATTCAAATGCTCCTATTATAAGTAATTATAAGGAATTTTTAATATGTTATCTAAAACCTGGCTTTGGTTTTATAATAAAAGGTCAACCGCCTTAGGAAATTACTTTAATCATATACATATATCCATTCCAAAACTTTAGTTTATCCGTTCTGGTATTTTAATAAACCGTTAAAGTTCTCATGCTTAACGGGAATCAACGGACCTACTGAACCATGGTTCAATGGAAATGTCTCCTAATACTTTCTCTATACAGAGGTGATGTCATGGGAGGCAAGTTTTTAACACAATTGCTTACAAGAAATAAAAAAAACCTAAACAGCTTTTATATCTTCACGCAGAAGCTAACTAATGTATAAAGTATTTTAGTTATCCGAACGATATATAGTATGGAAACTGAATGCAGCCAAAAATTATGCTGTTATATAAGATTTAAAAACTAAATTTTGGAATTCAGACCTCAAGTTTGGAATTCAGGCCTAGTTCTGTGGAAGCGATATTGTGATTTTTGTTCTAACTTGTCGCTCTTGTAAATAATTCTACGAAAACTTTACAGATCAGCTACTAGAACTAGTTCCTTTTTTCAGTGATTTTGATTCGAAGTTGTTAAGACTGAGTTGTTGATAAATCGTTCATACATTTTTTTAAATCATTCATTCGGATGTTTAATTCTTCAGAGATCTAGGACCATATACCGCATATGTTGTCGAATAATTGTCATTTCGATATTGAAATTATGTTTATAAAGTGACTAGTGATTACCTTAATATACACAATTGTTGAAACCCTGAAATTAAGTTACACTTATCTGAAGGATTGATCCGCGCTGAATTCGAATCTGACTGATATCTCGATCAACAAGGAAAGTATTTCTCATGTTTATTTTATAGCTTAGAGAATGTATACAAAGTTGTTTTAGTGCTGTTATAAAATCTTAAAAAGGACCAAAAATTTTGGTTTTTTTTCAAATTTTAGGACACAAATCTCTAATCCCATATGTGATAGAAAAATTCTGTGATCTGGATTTATCGAAGCTCAATTCTTTAGAAAAGCATTTTTTTCTTTGACCAGCTTTCAAGGAATGACCCATACTTATGCAATGCATTGTGTTGGAACTAGGAAAATAGGTTGTGGGAGTAGGGATAGAGGGAGCAGTTTTTGTGGACTATTGATTAAAAAATTTTTACATCGTAGTTTGCTGGGAATACTTCTCCCGGAAGTTTGTTCCATTTGCGAACGGTGCGGCTGAAGAATGAATTTTCTCTGCAATGCGTTGTACGGTCTACTGGCCAATCGACCACAAATATGCGGATTTTCAGAGGAACAAACTCCATTGTAATATCGATAGAATAGTGAAATACACCCCACGTTGCGTCGGTGCCCCAGTGAATCAATAGAATTGGATACCCTAGTGTTACCGATAAGAACTTTCGCCCTCTCCTATACTCGCTCTAGTAGTTCCAAAATACATAGTATAATTTCAGAGAGGAAATTAGGAATAATCATCTCTTATATCCGACTATTTTCGGTCGGATATAAGTGATGTAAACAGTAGAGAGATCAGATGGAGTTACACCGTTTTAAAAATCCAAGACTCTTGAATGCTTATTTCGACACTTGAAAAATGTGTTTAGTCCATCTAACATCGCACTGTATTTTCATGCCTAGAACATCAAGAGTTTCTGATTCCTTAATAATTACACCACGCATAAATATTGATGAACCAACATTATCTGTTAAAAAAACTACATTGTGTCTTGTGTGGGTTAAAATTTACTCTATTAATACGACCCCACTGAGAGATCGCGATTTCTGCATATTTTGCCTTATTGCCCTGATTTTTGAAGGGCTTGGTCTATAATTGAATGAATATGAATGGCAGATATTGCTGTCATCGGCAAAAGTGTAGATAGAGTTGAAAGTTGGACATAGAAGGTCGTTAATGAAAATATGCAATAGAGTAGGAGAAAGAACCAAGCCTTGCGGTGCTCCTGAATTAATTTTGAACACGTTTGATAAGATCCCGTATAGAGCGATTGCTAAGAAAGCTCGAAATAATTGAGAGAAATTATTACCTGCGACAAATTTGAAAATTGCGAATATCGGTCTACAATTGTTACAAAGACTTTATAATTTTTTGATCAATCATACCATGGACGTATCACAGTTTGTTCTACCCATAGTCATAAACTACCATATAACCATTACTGTTCGGTCACCGATGTTGACGATGGTTATTTGCTTCAGCGGTTAGTTGAGCAGAGGGTTCAACTGCAATTGTGCCAGACACGAATTAAGCACAAAAAAACATAAACAAACTAAATAAAACCTTGTTTAACCAGTTCTTTCAATTTTGGCAAAAAAACTTAATTTACGATTCATTTTAACAAATTCTTTGTAAAAAAAACAACAACAGTCTATGTATTATTCGTCAAAACAAGGTTTCTCAAACAATTTGAAATATGAGTACAACATACATACAGTATGTTCCTCCCTACTTGAAATACATACATACATATGTGCAAAAAATGAAATACAGAAAACAAATCTAAACATTGAAACATTCCACCATCATGTGTTTGCTGTATGTTTTATGTTTTTTGTGAATTGTTTCGCCAAGTGAGAAAGCACCCCTTAGAAGGGTTTTTAGCATAGAAGAATTCAAATATACGAGAACTTACTACGTACCATCAATGTTAGCGATAACATATGCCGCATGCAACATTCACTAACACTTTTGCATATGTGTTGTTTTTGTATAGGTATGTAACCCAACAGTTTTGAAAGGAATCAATAATTCTCTTCTTCTCAAAGTAATTCCTAAATTCCTAACTACTTAGTTGACTCCATTTTGAATACTTTCTCGTCTTTTAAAATTTATTGTAGTTTTTACTTTAGTGTTCTTGTGTAATGCAGGGAGTAAATTATCATCACTTAAGGACACTAAAGAGAAGCCTCTTTCTCCAGAGTGTCTTAGAAAGTAGTTATATATTTAACCCAGCTGAGGTAATTTGTCTGAAAGAAAATGTCTTTATAATCTTTCAAGGATTAATAATTTTGCTCCTTCTGACAACAACCTGAAACTGCAGGGTTTGTATAAATTTTTGTATGTTTTAATGTACTTACTAGACGCGTACTTGTACACAAAACCTAAATCCATTCATCTTTAACCATTTGTTTTATTTAAAAGCGTCTGCAACTCGCACACACCGATATAGATTCTGATGTTTTTTGTTGTTTTTTATTTCATTAAAATTATGATTATTCTTGTTGTTGTAATTATTTCCTGTATTTCATTTCAAAATACTAGCAGGGTCGTCCGTCATACTACATAAATACACTGTCATTTTATTTTGAATGTCTGCATACTCCCCAAAACAAAACAAACTAAACTAAACCAAAACAGACTTTATGTTTAAGTATTCGAGAGGACCAGGGGTAATAAAGTCTGAAAACAAATTATATGTTTTAATATTTATTTATGTCGCATGAATGTTTCGATGTAATTCTCTTTGTAAAGACGCAATTATGATGACGTTATTGTTGCTGTTTCAACTCATGACGATGATGATGAAATTCTACGCATCGTTTACATTTAATTTAAATTTTGAGTGAAACTTTTATTATTTTTTTACATACATATTTCTCTTACATTGAGCTAAAAAATGTAAATTTATTATTGTTTAAGTTTTAGATGGGGTTTTAGGTCAATTATTTACAAGAGACATAAAGAGAGTATTTAAAGTTTTGAAATAAGTATGTACATGAATTACATTGGAAGTTTGACCCTTGGTCAATGTTTTAATTGAGATTTTTTTATTTAATTATGTGAATGATTGTAGTGGTGATGAGTATTATCAGCTCCAGAACAATTTTATATACAGGAAGTTGTTATAATTCTTAAATTTATTTTGACTAATAATAATTTCGATATTTCGAAATTAACTCATCATATTTGGCTTGATTTTGAAAGGTAGTTTTATTTGAATTATTAAATATGCTAGCATGATTTAAAAACGTCCTGTTCTTAACCTAAAAAGTGGGGTAACATCAGCTGTGTCAGAATTTAATTTCTACGATGTGTATAGACAACGGGAACCAGCATTAACACCATCTTGTGCAATTATTAGATTGATGTTACACTTTTTGTCTGAATAAATTGGCCCAATCACATTTTTATAATTTTAACGTGTCATAGTAGGGCTAAGACTCCAATTCGTTCCTATGTTTATTTCATGTCCAAGAGACAGGTATTAATATTTAGGCTTCTCAGTTGGTCCCAGCTTAAGGCCTTTTCAGCCCTTTTACACGAGTAATTTGAATCATTTTTCCTTGAAAGGGCACTGCGGACCATTTTTGTAACGGCTGTAAAAAAAATGTTTTATAGTCACCGATTTCAACTTTGATAAGCATCGTATAAACATTTTGAGGAAATATATGCCAACTAGCATTAGTAGGCGTAGCATTTCCCATAGTATTCAAATAGTAAAATTCGTATATCAGGGAAACTTTAAAAGCTAGAGCGTCCTGTACTGTACTAGTAATATGTTAATAATATAATATAATTTTTTTAGGGGAAAATGGGCGGTGAAAAATCAGTGGGTGTGGGTTCGTATTGAAGGGGCATAATGTGTAGATCTGCGACCAATGCGAAATATGTCTTTTATCCATACAAGTTTTAGTTCACGCATTAAGGTAACTAGTTTAGTAGGCGAGAGGTTGATGATGTATTTCTCGGTAGTATGTGTTAGTATGTGTGTCAGATAATCTGCAAAGATTCGTTAAAGAGTTCAGTAAGTAATCACGTTAGTACTCTGAGATCGTTTTTATTCAGCGCTAGTAGCTTTTTGTATTTTCGCTTTGATATTGTAATGAAGCGTTTTGTCTGTCTGAGCCCTGGTATTGCTTCCCAATGGCGAGTAAATTCAGATTTTACCTAAGAGTCACATTTAGTACTGGCGTATACTTGGGGAATTCCAAAGTAGGGCTTAGGGCCGATTATTTGGCGTCGAACGCCCCTGTTTGCTAGGCAGTCTGCCCTTACATTGCCAGAGTGACCCTCATGGCCAAGTACCCAACAAAAATAAGTTTGTTATGTTTGCCTAGTTCATTGAGTGAAGTCAATCTATTACAACACCTGACTTATCTTCGTATGATAATAAGGCCTTGAGCAATGCTTGACTATCCGACATTATAAAAATTCTTAATCCCTTTGTTCTTCTCATAACGCACTCCCTAGCACAAATAATTATGGCATATATTTCAGCTTTAAGATTTAAGGATAGTGTTCAAGTGGGATGACCTTTGCAAGTTTGCAAGTTTGGGCCACAAATGCTTGCTTTCTTGTCGCCGCTTATTTGTTTGGACCTATCTGTGAAACGAACTTGATCTGCAGATTTATATGATTTTATGCAGAAACCTTTTTATTACCTAAATTCATTTATCTGGGATTTGCGTGAATATATACACAAAGTGGGCTTGGTTACTAATCTTACCTATGGGTAATGTCGGGGGACAGGGCGAAAAATATGGGTGACGAAAACAGATACTCCCTCGTGCGAGACTATGTATCAGTGTAGAAAACTTGAAAATCGCATAAATGATTTAATTCAGAAACCTTGTTTTGAATAGTCCAAGGTTCCTGCCGTTTCCCTCTGATGAAGGTTTATCGTGATCATCAATTAAATTGTTCTCTATATTTGATTTGACTAATACTAATGCAAAAATTTGATGAAAAGTAGTTTTGATTAAAACAATTAAAGTAATGATTTTGATATTATAAACCCACAATTACAATATCTTATTATTAAGCATTTATCAAATCATAAATCTCGTCCTAAGTATTGATTACATAAATCATACACCAAGAATTGTATGATTGATTTTTCATGGAGATTTTGTTTTGTTTTTATTAAAATAATATTGTTTAAATAACGGAGTGACGTTAAAATAACAAATACAAATGAAATGTATTTCATAACTTAAAACAAAATTTACTAATGAACAAAAGATCATTGATCAGCAAAAAAAAAAAACGAAAAAACAGACTTAATACTTTAATGACTAAAAAAAGGTTATAATAAATTTGAGTTAAAAAACGACAATTAACCCATTTTTAGTAGATTCTTAATATATATTTAAATTTTTTTCTTTTCAGGGTTTTGGAATGTTGAAGCTGTTGTTAATATTGAATATTTACAGTAGATAGTGTACGAATATATTGGATAGAATCATTGATCACACATCCATTAACATTTTAAAATTAAGGTACGTTAAAGTTTTTCTTTCAAAATATTACAAATTTTTTATTATATTATAAGATCTTTTAAAAACTATTATATATACATTTTAAATTATTGTAATATTATAAAAAAAATTAAGTATTATTCACATTTAAAAAATTTTATAGTTTGTTTTAACTTTTCTAAAGTAGAGACCATAGAGAAAAATTTGTTATCTTGATGTGCAATTAGGTTAATATGTTACAGGGTTAGTTACTTTTTTTGTACTTGTTTTATAGAAATAAATGATAGGTTTTCCGATAATGATTCTTTGAAATAAGTTCATTGTGGATTTACAAAAAATACCGGTGGCCAGTTTTAAACTTAAGTTCTTAAATCTTTGAAGTGTACGGATTCTGTTTGCAGATCAGACCTTAACTTACAATATAACAGAAAATAAGTTAATTATTAATAAACAATTGTTTACTTTATCAAATTTTGTAGAATTTGGTACATAGCCCGCTTTCAATTCAGCAAAAATTTAATAATTGAATTCTTTCGTGGGTTATCTTGGTAGGTTAGTTCGAGCAAACAATCAAGTAAAGTCAAAAAGACTCCACCTTGATAACAGTACCAGGATAACTACCCAAGGTTGAATATATCGAAGTTTCCAATTAATAATAATTTTTCCTGTTGGATACAACGGGACATTCACAGAGAAGGTGTAACCCATTCTCTTTCCTTGTCGTTGCTGCAGCGACAATATTCATTGCCTTTCGTGCTGAAGTCGACTTGCATAGCAAAATAACATTCAATTATTACTGCATCAAACATCGTCAGTTAGGGATTATATCGTAGATGGGCCACATCCTGGTCATTATGCTTAAATCAATGTTTTTCCTCCTATGTTCAGCCTTTCGAAGAAAAAATCTAAAGATACTACTTTAAAAAGACCCAATCGCTATTGCAGCATCACTTGAGCCATTTCCAGGCTTGTCTTGTTTTGTTAGCGGGCAAAGCAACTAATGTTCGATTACCATACATAATCGACACTGTTAATGTCAGACATTCGACCGATCATTCTTAAGTACATAGGTATATGATATGGTATTTCCATTATTTCCTTGAATTTTGAGGTCACATCGTATTTTTAGTAGACGATGAAATATTCGTATCCCAAATTCGCTGCAGAAAATACCAGAACTATCTTTTCAGATTTCGGTTTTAAATTATTTCACCATGTTTCATCTGCACCACAAACTTCTAGAAGGATTATGACTTTGACTCTAATAAATGTTTAAATCGCATTGATGAATTCTGAAAAGATCGATCCATAATGACTTGCGGCTAGGGCCACAGTATTCATTGAAAGAGAATTTAAGTCGCATGCTTGTCACTGTAGCACTCAATGTCAAGTTGTCTCTACAAGATAGCTCGACCTTTCCCATACGTTACTGTTACCTCGACCTTTCCTATATGTTACTGTTTTTAGCTATAAATCCTGACTCCTCAGAATCTTAGTCCCTTTTGTGGTCTTTGGAGACTGAGATCAGTTTCAGATATTTATTTGACATATAGTGGTGTAGATGGTGTTCTTCTGGTCTGTCTGTCCGGAGTTCGTGGGTTTGATCCCACTAGAGACTCTAGTATAGGGTCACATATCTGAGCCGATGTTGACCTATGTATATTTCTGGGAATCTAATTTAACAAATTTAATTTTTAATTTAATTTAACAAATTTTATGCTTTAATACTTACTAATTGAAAACGTCAACATATGTCTTCAGTTTAACACATGGGTTAATGTCTTTCTTTAAAAAAATATACATCAGGAAAAACACTGAAATCGAATGGTACCAAAAAAAAATAAACAATAAACTCCATAAAACTGACAGGGCAGCAGGCTGCATTAAAAGAGAGTACGTGCGTCCCAGCACGCGTGTGTACAATTTTTAAACCCGGTTTTTTATGTGTTGCACATATACAATAATAAACGAGTACAAATTCAAGTACTTACAACATTCACGTATACTATATACGTGGCACCTACACAAAGTGAAAGGTACAGAAAGGTAAAACATTAGTTTAAGTTCAAAAAAAGTCTCTATACAAAATTTAATTGAAGTGAATGTAAAGCTAACAAATTTTTTTTCGGTAATTTAAAACTTTGGCTATGTAAATATGTTCACCTTAAGGGCATTATATATATGTGTACATGAGTAGATTTGAAGTGACATGTATATTTTATTGTTGTCTAGTATTTCTTTTCAAAATTTTGAGGTTTTTGCGGTATTTGAAAAATAAGTTTATTATCTTTATAATATCAAATGAAAGTTTTGTTTTTTTATTACAACCGGCTTTTTATATAAAGTTTTTTAACAAACTAGGGTTTTGAATTTGATGGTTTTAAATTTAAAAAGAGAGTAATTGCAAGAGAGTATTACATAGCTAAGGGAGTATAGGATTAGTTTGGTTTCGGAATTTTATTTTATTAAAAGCCATGTGTTCAATGATTAAGATTTGCAACACCATTTCAATTTTGCAGCTGCTAGATAATTGAGAGTTTACTGTTTAATATTTAAACTCTTGTTTATAAAATTCACTATATTCTATTTAAGTTGTTCGTATAAACACACGTAATTGTATCTGTATGTGTTTAGTATCTGTGTGCCTGAATTTGAATTTTGAGTATTTATTTAAATATTATTAACTTTATATTGAAAACAAACTTCAGGCTTGAGATCCCATTCTCTCTCTCTAACTTGATTTTCATAGCTCTCAGTTTTGTTTATGTCTCTTTTTGATTTATAATTCTCCCTTTTGCATTTACATTATTGAGGAAAGAGTCCATAGAATTTTTCGTATATTTTCGTACGTATTCGTGTGTTGTATTTTCAAAACCATATTTTGTTTATTTCTCGATTCGAATACTTCGAGTACCCTCATCATCGTCATCTATTTTATTCCATACATGTGTGGTGTTGTTGTTTTTGTTGGTGGTGTATCTGTAAGTACGTTTTATACACGAGTTTCAGTTACTTTGTGTATTTACTGTTTAACATTTATTGTTGCTGCTGCCGATGTTGTCGTTGTTGTTGTGTTGCCTGTTGTATGTGCTGTAGTTGTTGTATTTATTCGTTTGTATGTTTTTGTGTTCGAAATGTTTTTTTCGAGCTTCTTGAACATCAGCCACTGTACGAGCATATTAGTGTAGTATTTGTGTGTTCACAGTACTCAGCTTAAAATATCTGACGACGCGCGTAGATTTTGTTTTCTTACAAATAAAAATTATTTTCATTCAAAATTTGTTTAGTTTTTCGTCAAATTTTCACTAGAAATCTTAGAGAAATTACAATAAAATCGTATAACGAACAAATTTAAATCACAATTGGAATTAGAAACTCGTTTTTGTAACAATTAAACATAGAAAAAAATTCAATTCAATAGAAGAAAATAATAATCAAACAAAATATTACAATACGAAAAGAAATTTACATCTTTATAGCCTAGAAAAAAATAACACCCACGTTGCAATAATAAAGTGTTTGGATTAAAAGAAATAAAAAACAAAAACAAATCATAATAATCATCATAAATTTTTGTATGCATTATCCAACGTGTTGTATTTTCGAAATCTTTTTATCTTGACAAATACAATATTTTGTTTTGAATGCTGCTGTGTTGTCTTTGAACATAAACAAAACTTCATAACAAATGATTTTGTAAGTATTTTTATTAAATATTTTATTAAAGCAATTTAAACACAATTAAATTTAGTTAAGCGTTTTTGTTGTTGTTTTAGCAATATTAAATAATTAATATTAATTATTATTATACAGATCACATTGAAAATTCTTTGATATTACTCACTAATTTCATTTAGATTTAAATGTTGTTTTTTTACATTTTATTCAATACAATTACCGGAAAGTATTCATTACAATTCAACATAGTTTTCATCAATGATTGTATTTCAAATTTCATTCACACACAGTAGTTTTAAAATAATAAGTAACTATTCACAAATAAATAACAATTATTTGCGAATTTTAAAATTTTTTAAGTTCTTATCTCAAATCTGTACAACAATATATACAATATATACAATGCTTAAACAACGTTTTTTTATTACTAACTTTTGATTGTTTGTTTTATTTCCTTTTCCAACATAAAATAATTTAAATTAATTTAAAAAATTTAACCAGAAGTTCAGACACAATTCCATAACAAACCCACCCGATATAATCTAAAATTGCACAATTAAGAGTTCCAATTTATTTCTATAGAAAATATCTTTAAGTTATTCTTAGAAAATATAACCGACTATAATCAAAATTTAACTCATACATAAGTAGAATATAAAGATACTGATTTTTAGTTATTTAGAAAGTTGCTAACAGCATACGATATCGATCAAAATATATATCTAAATATAATATCCAATATTACCAACATTTTATATACAAATGTATATAAAGTTTTATTTCATTATCGCAATTCTGAACCAATATTGGCTTCAAAATAACTTACCTTTATTGCATATGACTGGAACGTTTGTTTGTGTATAGATAAATAAAAATAAATTTTAAATAAGGTTTATCTGCTTTTCTCTTATACGATTTAAAGCTTCAACCTAAAACCACGTTTCATTTAGAGACAACAATTGCTTCATCATTCCTTTTTTATTCCAGTAAAATATTATCAAATTTGTAGGTAATGTAGTTATTTCATACATTACTTGGTAATGTCGGAGTTGTCGTTATCAATATAATAGATTATTATTTTTTGAATAGAATTAGTTAGTGTTTCTAACCGTAGTCGAATTTGGAAGTTTTTTTCAAGAAATGTTAATATTTAACCAGTTAAAACTTTGATTAAAATGTAAGAAGTTAAATGCTAAAATTTATTTTACACAATACAATTTAAATCATAATTTTAACACGTTGATGTCATTAGGGGCAAGTACTTACCACAAACGATTACAAGTAATTAGAAAAAGTAGTCAGTACATGAATAAACGTATACTTCTTTGTAATCTAGATCATATGTAGTAGTCGTCGAAACGTATATTCTTAGGTAAGGAATTACGATAGAAAGCCATTACCCAGTTTTTGCTGGGTACATTTGTGTGGAAACCATTCCAGATAGAATGATAAAATTACTTTTTATTTTTTACTTTTTATATTGAGTAAGAGAATAGATACTAGCAAACATAAAAAAACCAGTTTTAAATCTGGAAACGTCGGTTAAGCAGATTTGTTACCAGTAATTTTTTTATCATCGTCGAACACAAATTAGTAGTTATTCACCCAAAAAGTAACTACCTACACTTTTCTCCAATATTACTTGGGTACTTAAGTAAGTAGGGTAAGTAAAGATGTTGCTGGGATGGTTCAAGAAAGATGCAAGATCAAAATCTTTTGCGAAAGTTAAATTTTCATTATCACATATTTTTTCCTAAACTGCAAATATTATCGCGAGTTAAAAGCAAGCGATCTATCAATCTTTTCCTCTGTTTGTTATTTAGAAGCATCATGAATTTTACGTAAATTATATATTCAAGTAGTTGATTTTTTACTTAGTATAGTCCAAGAATGTCCACATTAGAAACTGTTGAGAATGTATTCTTACAATCACATGAGTTCACTCACATGAGTTTTTTCTAACCTACAAATGAGAGCGATCTATCAATCTTTCCCTTTGTTTTTTTTTTTTTACTCGGACTACCGTGAATTGTATATTCACAATAGTTGATTCTTTACTTAGTATAGTCCAAGAATATCCACATCATAATCTGTCGAATGTTCATTTCAATAATCACTTGTGTTTTCCCTAAACTACAAATGTTTCGGACATCAAGGTGATAATGCCATATTGACCTTTAGCGCGAAAAAATGGCGTTCATCTTTCTCTCTCTTTGTTTCACACGTATTATACTGAATGCTACTCACAATAGTAAATTTTGTTCGTCAATTGTTTGTAAGAATTGGAGAATTTATCATTAATATTCATATTGATAGCAAAGTTGATCATACGTTATATTAAAACCGATCGAAGTCTCTGGAGATAGCGAGACATTCTCTAAGAATCAATCTAACATTCATAAATCTCGCAATAATATTGCTATTGTTTTGAAATTTGTAAATAAGTTTGAAAATAACATTATATTAACAATTCTTTGAAAATAGATCAATAAATAGAATCTATGTCTCACATTGGACCCTAATAGCACTGGGCCCTATAGTTTGATAGAGGAACATTATTTCATTTTATTTTTGAAATTAAAAAAATATTATATATTCCATTTTTTAGTTTAAATGGAACTATAAACTATTTTTGAAAGTCCTTTAATTGTTATTAGTTTGGTGAATTTAAATAAAATTGCGATATGAACTTCAGTTACATTTTAAATTTTCTGCATATAATTAAATAAATTAATTTAAAATAGATTGTGAATCATTTGTGAAAAACTCATACTATAATGATTCATTTAAGCAAGAAAATGATATTGTATTGTAAAATGTTCATAGTTAGAAAATAAATCAAATAAATATTAATTGATTTTAAAAGAATGGGAAATTACTAACAATATTATTCGATAAATTGATCAATTTATTTATTCTCATAACAATTACAATTCTTGAAAATGTAGTAAAATTACCAAAAATTTATTGAGATTAATTAGAATTTCACTTAAAATAAAAAATAGTTTTGTTAGTGAAATCAATTTGTTGTTAAGCAGACTTAGGCGATATCGCTTGTCAGCGATAAAAAAGAATTCTAAAACTAATGTTGTTGACATTTGACTTAATTGGTCTAAGTACCGGTTTTTTGTAAAAATAACTCTATAATAACCTTACCGATTTATTTTTAAACCAGTTCCCCTTAATTAAACAATTAAATTATTAACTATATTCATTAAATGTACTTTAGTTAGAATAACTTCCTAACTACTTTGTTATTATTTGTAACAATTTTTTTGTACTTTGTTAGCATAATTACTATTTCATTTTGTTCATTCTTTTGTATTTTAACCAACAATAATTTTCGTGATAAAATTACCTTATTGTCTACCTCATTGTTTTTTTTTTCAAAACAATTATTTCCTTTCTATAGTTAAGGTTTGAAATTTTAAAATTACCGCTTTTCTCTGTTACCACAAACCATCTGTTTTCGAATGTTGAATTATTGTAGTCTTTTGTTTTTTTTTTTAATAAAATAACCTTTATAAAGAGTGTATGTGCCAAACGTTTCTGAGTGCGTGACGTTGTTTTGAAAACGCCCAATCTCAAAATTCTACAATATGTTGGTCAAACAGCCAGGTGGTTGGTAAATTTAATCTAAATAAATTAACAACTGCAGTAAATATAAACAAATTTATTTACCTACATATTTGAAATATTCTCAGATATTTTGAAATTTTTAAGAAAGTTGTATGAATAACATTTCTCTAAATAAGGTAATTTGAGCAAGTATTTGTTTTTAATCTTTTTGTTATTCAGCAAATAATGATTTTATTTGTTGTATATAGTCAAAAGAAAACATTAAAACAAACTCTGTTTAGTCTTAAAACCAAGCTCAGAAACAATTATAAGTTGTTATTTTCTTAAAGAGAGCTTTATTTGTTAACAATAATTTTCAAATAATGGCAAAATATATTTTTTGCCAACATAATTACAATAATAGTTTTCAATGTCAAAATGTCATTTCGTTTTCAATACTTGACACAATTTTGTTTTAAATCAATAATTTTTATTGTTACAAAACATAAAAAATTGATTTAAAAAATAATTTTTTAAGTCATTAACCGGTTTTAAATTTGTTGTATTCTTAAAAATAAAAAAAAATATTATATACAAGTGTTTTTAAGTGTTTAATGCTTAAAAAGCAAACACTTAAGCCATGAATAAGCAAAATAAATATGTTTGACATATGTGCAAATATTTATTTAGATATTATCAGCAATATCCAACTAAATATTTAATGAAAAACTCGACAATCTTTAGTTATTTTATTTAAGTTATTCAAATTTAAAATGTATTAAATAAGTGTTAAATAATGTTATATATTATCATGGGAAATGATATGTTGACATATATGAAATAATCTAAAAAATAAATATAGCAAAATTTTCCCAAATTTACTATTAAGAACAATATAAATTATTAATTTCTATAAATTGTTTTTATCTTGCAACTATTTCATTAATGAATAGTTAAAGAAAAATTGTATTTAAACTATTTTCTTGGGAGATATGTAATTTTTAAGGAGTTACAAGTTCCCTGTTCTTTACGCTCAAAACTTTTAGCTTGGAAAGCTTTATTTATTCCCAAAACTTTTTTCTAATCCTTAACAAATTGGTTCGAGTATGATTTTAGTATGATCCATAGTTCTCGACATATAACAAGGTAAAGAAATGACAAGTTCCCCGCTCTATTTCGCAAAATTACAACCTGGCAACCTTTAAAGAATAATTGTGTTAGATTTCGAAATTAATATTAATTTTTTACAAAGAATGATTTCAATATAACCCACAGTTCTCGAGATAAAACAAGGTAAAGAAATGACAAGTTCACCGTTCTTAATTCCGAACATAACATGTTGGAAACCCTGATGGTATAATTTTTCTTATTTTACAACTTTTTCTAAACGAACTGACAAAAAAATTAATCATATAGGTCCGGTTGTTCCCAAGATATAGCGTGGTAAACGAAGTGTAAAGTTCACTGCTCTATATCACGAAATAACAACCTGGCAACCCTTAAAGAATAATTATTTTAGATTCCGAAAATAATATTTTAAGTATTGACTCAAGAATGATTTCAATATGACTTGTAGTTTTTAAGATATAACAAAGTGAAGAAATGATAAGTTCCCCGCTCTTAATTCCAAAAATTATATGTTGGCAACCCTGGAGGAATATTTTTTTTAATTTAACACTTTTACTAAATAAACTAGAAAAGGAATGACTTCTACATATCCAGTGGTATCCTAGATATAGCGTTTTAAAATGAGTTCAAAGTTCCCCCCATTCTTTTTCGTGAAAATTGCAACCTGGTAACCCTGGCGGAATAAATTTGATAATTTTAGATTCTATCGTTATTCCTTAACACATTGGCTTAATAACAATTTCAATCGATCTATTAGTTAGCGAGATATAACAGGGTAAAGATATAAAAAGTTCCCCGCTCTATAACCCAAACATGAAAAGTTGGCAACCCTGGTTGGATAATTTTTTCAATTCTACCACACTTCCTTAGCAAACTGGCAAAGGAATTATTTATATTGGCTCTGTGGTTCCAAAGATATAGCGTGGTAAAGGGAGTGCAAAGTTCCCCGCTCATTTTCTCAAAAGTGGTTGTCTGGCAACCCTGGTGGAATAAGTTTTTCGATTCTAAATAAATTCCTTAACACATTGCCTAAACAATTATTTCAATCGGTCCAGTAGTTTTTGAGATATAACGGTTTAAAACAATCCCGCATTTTCCTCGTTTTCTGAGAGATGGCAACCCTGGATAGGGCAATGGTCAGCGCCATCTATTGGGCGACATATTTTTCTATGTGCAGAACAAATTTGGGCCGCCCAATAGATGGCGCTATTTTTAGCCCTAAAGCCAGCATTGCCAACATTAAAAAATACCCATATCTTTATGCGGCATTGCCAGATGTAATTTTGAAAATATCCGTTAAATTTAAATGTTTAGAAAGTAAAAACAAAGGAATTTTATGAGATTTTTATGCAAATTTATGTTTATTATGTTAAAATTTTCTAATAAAATTATAAATAATATAATTTAACAATAAATTAATATCAATTTTACATATTTATATGTTTTTTAAAGGTTTTATATACATTTGAATATTGATTGATCCACTTCTCTTTAGGTGTTTGTACATCATTCTGGAAGCAATTATTGAAGAATTTTGTGGTTATTTCCTCCGATCATCTTTTAAGGCATTTTTTGCAGTACATGGAGCTGAAATAGAAAAGAAGTTCAATTAATTTAAGAATTTATGTATCAAATGGAAGGAGAAAATAATTCTGAGTGATATATCCATATGTTTCTAAACCATATGGATATATCACTCAAGTCCATGGTGTTCTTAAATAGACACTGTACTAGAAAACCTGTTCAGTTTGAAATTTGATTTATAAAATAAAGATTTCATTAAATATAAAAGTTTAATCGTAAACAATTTCTTTATATGAAACTAATTTAAATATTTATCTTCGTTACAAAACTAACTTGTTAATGCGTTAATTTAACCACTAATTTGAATTAAGAATCACAGCAGCCTCAAACATTAAAAACAACTTATTTGTAATGACATTTGTTTTTTTTTTTTTTTGTTTGAATTTTTCTATCTCTAAATAAAAACAACGTGATGAAAAACCTTGTGCAGATTAATGTCAGTCATTCTGTATGAAAAATAAATCTATAAAAACGAGTGTGAGGCAAAGGTGTGGGGTTTTAATATGATAATAACATATATGTACATAGTATAAAGTGATGGTGTTGCATGATTTGAATCAAACAGGCAGCTCAAAAACACTATAATATTTCTATTAGATTCAATATATTTACACTACTAAAATTATGCAATTTTTCAAATTATTATTTATAATCTCTGGGTAAATCTATCTTGATATAACACTCTATTAAGGGAAGCTTGTTTGTGTTCTAATAATAATTGCATTTTTTGAGGGGTTTAAAAAAATGTTTTCGGTTCATTTTAAAGCAACAGGTATGAATGAATGGCAGCGTGTTTTTGCTTACGTCGTTATGCAAATTAAATTGCAAAATTTATTTCAAAAAGTAAAAAAAAACAAGCAATAAACAAAAAATACTTGTCTTTTAAAATAAATACAAAAATTTACTACGTTTACGGAAACTAAACTTAAACAATAGAAACAAAAAAAGTGTGAAAATAACATAAAGTCAAGGTAATATAAAAAAGATTTTTTACATTGTATATTTACAAAATATCAAAAATAGCTTTCTTTAAGTTTTTTTTATTAGAATTTATTTTTTTTAATAATTTAAATAATGCTCCACTTTGCTTTTAATCTTCTCTTAACATTTATCAACCAAATCTGTTTTTAATTAAACAATTGTTTTTCAATTTATTTTCATTATGTATTTTTTCTGTTTGATTGTTTATTAAAAAAACTTTTGATTTCATTTTAGTGTTTTTTTTTTCTCTTATAAATAACAGCCGCCTATGAAAAAATCTATAAATTATTTCGTAAATTTAAAGAAACAGTTCAATAGATCAATTGTTATAACAATTACAAATTGACAATTATTTTTATGCATTTTTCATATTTTAGATTTGTGACAATTATTTGTGACAACTATAAAGTATTCGAATGTGAAGTAAAACTATGAAATGAATTGTTGGCAACAAATTTAGATGGGGTTTGTTATAATATATCGTTTGTGAAAACTTTTTTAATAGGTTTTACATTCCAAAATATTTGGAAGAGATTTTGGTTCTAAAAATAATTTTTAAGTGAAATTTTATAACTCCGACTTGTATTAAAAAATTAAAAATTTTGAGGGGGAACGATATGACGGCTATTAATCAATAGTGGACAGATTATGTTTATTGTTACTACCATCCCGTTTAGGTGCCCAGACAGGCTGACGAATGTAAAGAAAGACTATAAAATGAATTGTTGGCGACAAATTTGGTGGGGTTTGTTATAATATATCGTTTGTAAAAACTTTTTTATCGTGTTTTACATTCCTAGATATTTGAAGAGAGATTTTGATTCTGAAAAAAATTTAAGTGAATTTTCATTAGTCCGACTTGTACTTTTAAGAAACATAAAAAGTTTGAAGTCATTTTCTAAAGTAGATATATATGGGGGACTATGGTCAATAGTGGACAGATTATGTTCATTGTCAAATCAACCCATTTAGGGGCCCAGACAGACAGGCGGACGAATGTTAAGTAAGACTATTAAAATTAATTGTATCGTTTAATACAGTTTACATACAAAGTTATTTTTCGCAGTCTATTGAAAGAACCCTTTTATATTTTTAATATACAGAATGACATGATTCGGAACGTCTTAGAATCTAAAAAGAACTTAAATTAATATTTCTATGGATGTTTCAAACGGGTGTTGCTGTAAACAGTTTTAGAATTTCGCAAAACAGACCAAATATAAATATCTTTCTGGATCTATATTACGGTTATAAAAATATGTATTATTTCATTCACTTTGTAATAAATTTACATATAGAGATTTCGCGTCAAGTGACTTTTAAAATTTTAAAGTCTTCTAATTTGAATGAAAAAAAACTGTCTAAACTCCTTTGGACAATTTGTAATAGGACCAATAGGTGAAAAGTCACACACATTTGAAATAAAACCCTGTATGATTAAAATGTCCAACTTTGACCATCTTTAAGTTCGACAGTTTTAGACCTACAGAGCAGAAAATTTCTGTCTGTCCTACTATCCAATAGTACTAACCTTGGTTCAAATCCTTTTTTTTTTTTCTTTGACTTGGTTCACTCGATACGAAATTGCTCATATTCTACCTTTTTCATTGTAACTTAAATGAATATTGTAAAAACGACAATAGTTATTCAGTGTAAATGAATGGAATGTCTAGCAGTAACAACAAATCAAACTTGTACAACTTGTTTTAACTCAATTACATGTTACTAAATCAATTCATTCATTAAAATATATTATAGTGACTTTGTTAGTTTTTTAAATTTTGATTTAAGACATTTAAATAAATTACTCAATTAATAATTCAAATTAAATTAAGTTTAAAAAATAAATAAAAATATAAAGATTCTCTAGAAATGTTAGAACAAAAGAACTTTAGAAAATTTGACTCGTAAACCAAACTAGATTTTTAGGTCAGATTTAGTCTTGAAGTTTTTAACTGTTTCAGAATAATAATTAAGATAAAAGTTTTTATAAATTGATTAAAATCAAAATAAATCTTTAATTTAGTTTATTCAAAACATTTTGTCAAATATGTGTTAGCTGAGAACGTAGAAGTGTAAAAATATTTGCTGTCAAAAGTATTTAAATAAAAATCAGTAGAAAGAACTGCATTCTTAAATGAATAATAATCAGATCTAGAGCTATAAATAAAACGTAAATTAACCCAAATGATCTTAACAGTCATATAAAAAAAAATCCTGTCGAAATTTCAATAAGAATAACATAAATAAAATAAATAATGAAAAATATTTAAATAATTCCAATGAAAGAAATAGATGTACATCTAACCAACACATGATATGAATGAACTCAATTAATGCCAATAAAGATGAATTTGTTTTTTTATTCTTTCTGCTTATGAGAAAGTGAAAAAAATAAAATCTGAGAAATTTTTGATTCAATTAAAATACATGCATAATAAATAAATGCATTTGTAGCCATATAGAGAATTGTATATAATTCTGTAAAGAAATTATAAATTGATACAAAACTGATAAAAAAAAAGAAAAATTTTAAAACAAAATAGAATTGAGAATGCAGGGCAATAAACTTGAAACGGCATACTGAACCTTAAATGAAATAGTTTCTAAAAATTTTTATATTTTCTGAGAAGTACAGAAGAGAGAAACAAATTTATTTCTAGGAATATTATAGACACACAATTTTAAATTATATTAAATAGGGAGACATAGAGTTGTGTAGAAATATAAGAGGAGTTTTTTCTATTCGCTGTTGAAAAGTTAAAAATAAACTTTTACTGATGTGAACTTGAAATTAATAGTCTGGATATTTTTGTAAGTTTTTTTTTTGTGGTGGTGCAATTTGGAACTAAACAAATTTGTCACAATTTATTTTTAGTTTAAAGAAAATAAATAATTTAATTTTTCCACCATATGGTTTTGAATAAAACCGAAGTGTCATTATAAAGTAAATAATTTGAATATTTCCACAAAAATAATAAATTAAAATATCAAATTGACTTTAAAAATAAATAAATAAAACTTAAAAATTTACTCATTAATTAGCAGTTATTAAAGAAAAATAACTTAAAAAATGACATAAAATTATTATTAGTTCCACTTCATAAAAAACAAACATTTTTTATTATTTAGCTACACATGCAAATTCTAAAACTTGTTAATATTTTATTTAAATACAAAAAAATACTATTTTCAAACTTAACACGTGTTAGATTTTATAAAAAAGACATTCATTATTTATTGTTTTTATTTTTCTCTTTACAGCTGATATGAATCTTCTAGCATTAACAACATTCTTAGTTATTTTACAAAACTACAAGTGATTTCTTTTATAACTATTTGTTTTATCATCTACCAACACTCTTGAGTCTGGAATTATTTCCCCCAAAATCTTTCACGCTGCCTCCTGCGCTAATATACTCACACGATGTATAAGTTACTGGTCGGCTTAAAGAGCTATTTAAAATGGCAGGATATACAAACGGATAATACAATATTTCGTTTGCACAATTCATTTACCACAGTCCTGCTGTTGACGTGCAGTTTAATTATAACGGCCACACAATATGTTGGCCAACCGATTAGTTGTATAGTTAGTGGTATACCAACACATGTAGTGAATACATTCTGTTGGATTCATAGTACATTTACAATGCCGGATGCGTTTCGAAGACAGGTAAGTTTTTTTTTAATATAAAGCTAACATTTTTACTTTAAATATCCTTCTATTTCAAGTTGTTTATTCTTTTCTTTCTATTAAATGTTAGGTCTGCTTTTTGTATTGAACATATCGAGTGGTTTCTAAAATAGTAAAAACAAGCAGACCTATAATGTTAAAAGTTATCTATGAAAAAAACTAGACTTCAGATAAAGATACAAATCGAACAGGCATAAAAGTAGACATTCAGAGAAGCTTTATATTATGAAAGCAACAAGAATTTTATATTGAACTATATGAACGATTGTGTTGGAACTGAAATAGGTTAAAATGTACAGGCAGAACTTACAAACTTAAAAAGTTAAACTATTTGAATAGAAATAGTTTATAAATTTGCTGTCGGGAGTGAAGTAAGAACAACTGTACAATTGGAATCTTCATGAGAACCTGATGAACACAATTTTAGATAGCAACGCCGATACAACACTATATTGCAATAAAAATGTAATTTTTCTTAAGATTTTTATATATGCGGCAGAATTTTTACTATATCTTCTTGACTCGAGTTCAGATTTCCAAACATTAGATATATAATTCATGAATTACTGATTGCATAACGGACCCTCCTGAAATAACATTAACACTAAGTTTTACTATTTTTTTTTTAATTTCAATTAAAACAGAACAACTTTTGATTCCGTGGCTTTTCATTCGACATCTGCCAATTACGGTCTGTAACAAATAATAACACAGAATTAACCCATTTAACTGCTCAATCGTATGTTGTGAACTAACTAGATTTCGTTATCCTGCCAATGATTAAGAGATAAAAATCCAAGCGTGGTGCGTTTCAAGCTGCTTGTCGAAAGAATGAAATTAAAGAAAGCATCATATCTATCAAACATAAGTTTTTCATTCAATAGATACGACAATTGTATAATCGCTTTAAAAAGCGAATATAAGAGACATTATTAAGACTTTTAACCTCAAAAGATAGATCTACGCTACGGAAACACCGAGTCATACACGGTCAACAATTGTCAATTTAGTAATAGCTCAGTACTAACCGAAAGTTATGAAGTATTGGACACAGTCGAACTTTTATAACAACAAATACTTATATAGTATTAGTCTAATCAAATAGATATTAATATCAGATCATCGATATTCTCAAGCTGTTAAAGCTGCATGTCGTGTATTTAAACGCCATAGAAATTTTAAAGGCTCTTTTCGGAAGCATATTTTCCATCATGTTTGACAGAAATAAGCCGTTTTTCAATACATGAAATTTCAAGTAAAATGTTTTACAAATCCTTAAGTATTACATTAGCAAAAATATTTAATTTAAAAGCAAATCGTCTTTGCCAGACGTCTAGAAGTTTTTAGAAAATCAGACCACTTTTCATCACTTCAACATAAGCCTTTTTTTAACTTCATAACAAATTTATTGGACATTCAAAACCACAAAAGAAGTAACCCATGATTTAACGTGCAGGAATTGACACAGACATTAAACGACTTATTTTACGAAAATGGCAAGTATTAAAAATTAATAAATTGTTTCTAAACAATTTGGCGAAATATTAGAAGTTACATTAAATGTATATCAAAAAAATTATTAACATATTTTAGCTCTTATAAAAATAAATTTTTAAACCCTATCCTCTTACATATTCTCAATTGTTTGCTTCCTTTTTAGAAGACAAGAAAAAAAAAAACAAATTTCTTTTAAATAAATGTCAATTAAAGGAACTAACTGATGCCAAGAGCAATAAATAAAACAAAATCATACTGTAGAATCATATCCAATTACCGATTCTTTGAAAGGTTGTCTTAATTTCATGTCGTACGTTTTTTCATATTCCTAAATTGTTTTGCAAACGAAACGGTTCTTAAAACTAAACATATTATTTTAAAACAAATAAAACTATAAAAACAATCTTAAAGGAAGAAATTAAAAAAATATGTATGTTGAAAACCATATTGAAAATGAAAAGAGTTTCCCAATCTTTAGTCTTATTTTTTGTACCCCATAACAT
This sequence comes from Lucilia cuprina, assembly GCF_022045245.1. Lineage (NCBI taxonomy): Eukaryota > Metazoa > Arthropoda > Insecta > Diptera > Calliphoridae > Lucilia > Lucilia cuprina. The sequence goes on along the minus strand of NC_060951.1, from coordinate 48,154,131 downwards.
ATCATTTAAAGTATAATTAAAACCAGATAACGCCTCCATTTAAAAAATATATATAAAAATCTCAAGAGAAAACTTTGGGGGGCGTCATAAAGTTGTCTGCGCATAAATTAAAGTATTTTTTTTAAAGTTTATATACCAGTGAATTTGTATTCATTCCTGGCTGTCTTCAGTTTATAAGTCTTTTATATTTTTTCTGCTTTATAGTTTTTAATAATTCATAAAATGTACATCTGATGGAGTATTTACACGCTATTTTGCAAACGTCCAGTACTCATGTCAATGTGTGTGCCATTGCATCAAAATTCTTTAAAAGTTTTTTATTGCATTGATCATGCGGGTTTTATTTTATACATAGAATTTTTTGTATGATAAAAGGATTCAATTCATTAATATTTTATATGTATAAGAAAACGTTGCACAAAGCTTTGACATGTGGTATTATTGCATATTTTTGTTGAAAAGAAATAGTTTTATTAAAAATCTTTTTTTTTTGTGAACTTGAAATACATATTTATGTATTTGAAAAAATTTTTACAATTTGAAATCTCATATTTTTCTTTATAATTTTTTTAGGTTGGTCGCGAAGTGGCACATCCTGGTATTGCAAATGATTTTGATGATGAAGATGCTAAAAAATACTATACCTACTATCAGTGGGTTTGTTTTGTGCTCTTCTTTCAGGTGAGTTTTAATACTTTGTTTTTAAAATACAAAACATTAATTAAATTCGTATATAAGAATAGCCACATGAAAACTTTAATTATTTGGTGGCGTATAGGCTAACAAACTACAATTGTGGTCAAAACAAATTTGAAAAAAAAAACTACACACCAACATAAATTTCAAAACAATGCTTACTATACTTAAAACGCGATTTATATATGTGATGCAATATTTTGTTTTTTTATGCGTGATTACTTTTAAAGACAATTTAAAATAAAAAAAGTTTTTTTTTCACACGTTTTATACTATAAATATAAACATTTCAGTTACATAGTTTTAAATTTCAATTGTTTAAACATTAATTGAATTAAATTTTTTTATTAAAACAAAATCGCATAAAATAATTGAATCAATTAATGTGAAAATAAAGAAATAACATACGTGTGTTACAGTTATTTTAATGCTTCAATTTTTGTCAAAAAAAAACAAAATATTGATATTTGTTTATTTTTATACACGATTGATCACGTTTTCTTGTAATGATCATTTTTGGGAGAGATCTAATTTCGTTGTTTATATTTCTTTATTCTTGCTATTTTTTCGAATTTCTTCTTTTTTCTTATTCTCTTATTTCCAGCTAAATATGGTTAGTTCTTTAATTTTTTCTTTTCTTCTTAGTTGTTGTTTTTTTTCTATAGACAATTTAAAAACCATTTATTTGTCTACACGAGTTTTTTAGAAGTGATCTTGTTACTCTGTACAAGTACTTAAATTTCGAAAATCATCATCATCATCGTCGTCAACCATTGTGTTTAAATTCAGTCTTTTATTACTATGTTTTTCAAGTACTTTATGTTGTTAAGTTTGGGATGAGTTTAAAACTATGTACATATGTATAAAGTTTTTTTATGTATGTTTATACAAATATAGTAGTTTCTCAATTCCACTTCAATTGGCTTTAATTAAGGTTTTAATGTTGTTTTATATACCATACATACTACATATATAGAAATAATTTTTATATAAGTCATGATTACTTATCGTGTAGATTGTATTGTTGAAAAATTTGTTCTATTCAATCTAACAGTGGGCCTATTCGAGTTGATCAAATTTGATCAATATTTTAATAATAGATTTATTAAAAAAATGTTGTCAATTATTATAAAATGAAACTTTGCAAACGATATCTTAAAATTTTAAAGGGATAACTTTATCGTGACAAATCAGTTTTTTTTTCGAATTTTATTCTCATTTAAAGCTGATTTTTTATTGGAGGCATAATAGTTTGGGTATTAGCAGTTATGGTCCGATTATCTTGAAGTTTATTGTGAATTTACTTTTTAAAGCAGTTATGAGTGTTGAAGACAGTTTCTGAAATGGGAGTTATTACGGGTGTTACTGTCAAATATAGACCTATATTTACCATACTTTTTTATCTTCGATTGATATTTTGATGTTTTATAAACTGAATGACAATATAATATAGGTCCTTAAAAATCGATTTACTGATGAAAAAACTATTTCCTAGTGAAAATCAAATACGAAATTAAAATTTCTAACATATGTAAATATATTTTCAGATTTCTCTGAAAATTTATCCTCAACAGTTATTCAATAGATTTTCTAATGAAATTATTTTCAATTCTGTTGAAATTTTAATTTGATAAGTGGAAATTTATAAAATTTCAAAGAAAATTAAATTTTCTTGTTAAAATTAGAAATTTCTAGTAAAAATATGGATTTCTTAGTGTATAGTGAAATTTAAAAATTTCTAGCAGAATTTCGATTATAATGGAATACCGCATTTTTGAATGTGATTTAAAAATTTTAATAAAAATTTAATTCAATTAAAATTTTTTAGTCACAATTATATTTTCGAACAAAAAAAATTAGAAATTTACATTTATTAGTGAAAATTCTTATAGATATAGATATATAATTCATATAGATATTATAACACGGATTTTGGTCAAATGTTCTGTGTTTTAACAACCTATTTATACGTAATTAAAGGAAATTTTTGTCTATATATCGAAAACAAACATACTGCCTGTTCCTCTTAATGCGAACGAACATTTCTTTCTCATTTTTATATTGAAAACAATAACCATTTTTGAATTTATTTGTTGTTTTCAATATAAAACTAGAAAATACTTGTTCGTTCGCGTTTAAAGGAACAGTCCCTTAATAGTCGTAATTATTTACTTTTTAACCATATTGAATATATCTTCACTTTTCATACCTAACACCACTATAGTTTGGAAGGTATTATGCGTTTGTGTTGATGTGTGTAATGTAAACCATGATGATGAAATACTCTTCTTTTGGTCTAGGGACGAACGCTATCGAAAATGAATGAAATCAGTCTTTAAATTCACCTAGCCCCCATACAAACGTATCCCCGAGTAAGGCTTTTAGGTTCATAATTACATTAAATGTTCTATTATGTCAACAAAAATCGCCGATTTTTTGTAATTTTCTGATAAGAAACTGACTTAAAGTCAATGTTTACTTATAAACATTAATAACACGATTAAATTGTCCATAAATAACGTTAAAGTTGACGTAAATTTTTATACCAAAATTTATAAGGATAGGTCCGTATTTACCCCTACTCATCTATGAGCACTCTTGTAAAAAATCTCTTTTTTTTTCAAGAATTATTAAAAATATTTCCGACGATACATTCATACTTGTTTAAATGAAATTAAAAAAAAGAAATGTAATAAAACCATAACTGTTATACTGTTGGTTTTGATTAACTGAGACCGATTGAACTTCCAATTGTTTCTCAAAACAAATGCAGTAACCTATGTATTTAACTCTGTTATTTAATTTTATTGTGTTTTTTGCTTTAAACACCATTCTGTATTTAAAATTTTTTTGTTATTTTATTTTGCTTTATTAACCATTGAAGAAATGCTGACTTTTGGACGTGATTTAAATTAATGATGAATTTGTAGAAAAAAAGTAAAAAAACAAATACAAAATGAAAAACATAGTCAAACTTCCAAAATAAAACTTTATAATTTTTTTTTTTTAAATCACGCACAGCGCCTAACAAATTAAATTTTGCAAACATATACAAATATACATGCATTGATAAAAAAAAAACAAACTAAAAGATCAATGACCAAAGAGTTTGTAAAATTTGGTTGATGTTTTGATTTAAAAACAATTAAAAAGATTTGCATGTTTGAAAAGAAAACAAAATAAAAAGTTAAATAAAAACAAACAATTATAAATTCGTTAATACTTTAATAAAAACACATTTAAAAAATGCTTATTAATAATTTTCTTTTTTTAAGGCCATTGCATGTTATACACCAAAATTTTTATGGGATAAATTTGAAGGCGGTCTTATGCGTATGATTGTTATGGGCCTGAATATCACTATCTGTACGCGACAAGAAAAAGAGGCTAAACGTGATGCTTTACTCGATTATTTGACAAAACATGTCAAACGTCATAAGATGTATGCCATTAGATATTGGCTTTGTGAGGCTTTATGCTTTGTCAATATCATTTTACAAATGTATCTAATGAATCGTTTCTTTGATGGTGAATTTATGTCATATGGTACGAGAATAATGCAATTGTCAGATGTGCCACAGGAACAGAGAGTAGATCCTATGGTTTATATATTTCCCCGTGTAACTAAATGTATATTCCATAAATATGGTGCTTCGGGTTCATTGCAGAAACACGACTCTTTGTGTATTCTACCCTTGAATATAGTGAATGAGAAAACATATGTTTTCATATGGTTTTGGTATATGATTTTGTTGGCTCTCCTTATAGGATTGTTAGTATTCCGGTAAGTTAAAAACTATTTTGTTATTTGAAATCCTCTTTATGTTATTAATTCTATTATGTTTCTTCCCTACAGCGGTCTTATGTTATTTATGCCCAAGTTCCGTCCTCGCCTGTTGCATGCCCGCAATCGTATGATTAGTTTGGAAACTTGCCGTATTTTATCACAAAAATTGGATATTGGTGATTGGTGGCTTATCTATATGTTGGGCCGCAATTTAGATCCAGTCATTTATAAAGAAGTTATGACTGAATTCTCTAAAGAAATTGATCCTTCTAGATATAATCGAGCTAAGTGATTTTATTTTTGTGTTTTTTTTTCTTTCTGAAAATAACATAACAACAACGACGACAGCTGCTAAAGAATTTCTAATACATTTAATTTTTGCATCAATAGTAGTTCTGTGATTAAGTTAATTATCATAAATAAAAACAAAATACAATTTTATAACCAACTTTTTCTCTATTTCTATTTATCAAAAAACTATTCATAATTTGTAATAAGTATGATCACAACTCTAAAATATAATAAAATAGTAGAAGAATAGCAATATTCTTGAAATTTTAGTTTTTAAGTAAAAAAAACTTTTAGTTCGTCTTTTTTTAACTATATTAATTAAAAACATCTATATAGTATGTATAAACAAAAAGAAAAATATTGTTCGTTTTGTTTTTTATTTACAAATACTTTTGTTTCGAATTTAAGAGTCTTATTAAAAAAAGTTTTGTATAATATAAAAGAAAAGTAATAAAAGCATTTATATATTAATATATGAATTATTTTTTAAAAAATGCAAATTTATTGCATCACTTTATAATAACAATAAAGTACAATAAAATAAAAAAGTTGTATTATTTAATTGCAAAAAATTTAATCAAAATAATGAATCTATTACGTTATGGATTGATGAATAAAACTATAATTAACTGCAGATTAAGTACGATATAAGTACAAACGGCGAAAAAAATAGTTGAACTATATTTTCAATATATATTTACTAAAGAATAGTATAATAACAAAAACTATTCTTTAGTAAATGCTTGACATTGAAATCAGTTACAGTTTAATTCTTGTAAAATTCAAGTTCAGTGACAGTTCTTTTAAGTGAGACAGATCCCAGTATAAATTTAGTTTTAGTTTATTTGTAGTTGTATTCTAGTTTCTAGTTCAATTCCAGTTGAAGTTCTTTTTTAATTTTAGTTCAGTGTTAGTTTGTTTCTAGTTCGGTACTAATTCTAGTTTAGTTCTGTTCTATTTCAGTTTTAGTTTAGTTTAAGTTCAGTTCAGTTCTACTTCAGTTTTAATTTACTTCTAGTTCGGTACTAATTCTTCTAGTACAGTTCTGTTCTAGTTTAGTTTTAATATAGATCTAGTTCAGTTCTAGTTTAGTTCTAGTTCAGTTCAAGTTCAGTTCTAGTTCAGTTCTAGTTCAATACTAGTTCAGTTCTAGTTCAGTTCTAGTTCAGTTCAGTTCTAGTTCAGTTTTAGTTCAGTTCTAGTTCAGTTCTAGTTCAGTTCTAGTTTAGTTCTAGTTCAGTTCTTGTTCAGTTCTAGTTCAGTTCTAGTTCAGTTCTAGTTCAGTTCTAGTTCAGTTCTAGTTCAGTTCTAGTTCAGTTCTAGTTCAGTTCTAGTTCAGTTCTAGTTCAGTTCTAGTTCAGTTCTAGTTCAATTCTAGTTCAGTTCTAGATCAGTTCTAGTTCAGTTCTAGTTCAGTTCTAGTTCAGTTCCAGTTCACTTCTACTTCATTTATAGTTCACTTTTAGTTCGATACTAATTATTCTAGTACAGTTCTGTTCTAGTTCAGTTTTAGCTCATTTCTAGTTCAGCAATAGTTCTTCAGTTTATTTTTAGTTCAGTTCTAGGTCTTCTAGTTTAGATTTACTTCAGTTCTAGTTAAGTTTAAGTTCAGTTCTAGTTCAGTTCCATTTCATTTTTTGTTCAGTTCTAGTTTAGTTCTAGCTCAGTTCTAGTTCAGTTATAGTTCACTTCTAGATCAGTTCTAGTTCAGTTCTAGTTCAGATCTAGTTCAGTTCTAGTTCAGTTCTACTTCAATTCTAGTTCAGTTCTACTTCATTTTTTAGTTCACTTTTAGATCGAAACTAATTCTACTAGTACAGTTCTGATCTAGTTCAGTTTTAGCTCATTTCTAGTTCAGCACTAGTTCTTCAGTTTGTTTTAGTTATTTCTAGTTCTTCTAGTTAAGTTTAAGTTCAGTTCCTGTTCAGCTCTAGTTCAGTTCCATTTCATTTTTTGTTCAGTTCTAGTTTAGTTCAAGTCCACTTCCATTTCATTGTTCAGTTCTAGTTCAATTCTACTTTAGTTTTTGTTCACTTCTAGATCGGTACTAATTCTTCTAGTACTGTTCTGTTCTAGTTCAGTTTTAGCTCATTTCTAGTTCAGTACTTTTTCTTCTAGTTTAGTTTTAGTTCAGTTCTAGATCAGTTTTCGTTCAGATCTAGTTCAGTTTTAGTTTAGTTCAGTTCTTGTTCAGTTCTAGTTAAGTTCTAGTTCAGTTCTAGTTCAGTTCTAATTCAGTTCTAGTTCAGTTCTAGTTCATTTCTAGTTCGGTTCTAGATCAGTTCCATTTAATTTTTTGTTCAGTTCTAGTTCATTTTTAGTTTAGTTCTAGTTCACTTCTAGATCAGTTCTTGTTAAGGTCAAGTACAGTTATATTTCAGTTCTATATCAGTTTTAATTGAGTTCTTTCAGTTCTAGTTCGGTTCTAGTTCATTTCTAGTTCAGTTTTGTATATTTCATTTCCATTTTCAGTTCTAATTCATGTTTATATTCTTTCCAGTTCTAGTACAGATATAGGTCTAGTTTAGTTCTAGATCAGATCCTAGTTCAGTTAATTACATACTATGTGTCCCAATTTAAATAAGTTAAATTTTAATTCTATTTAAAATCAACTTTATATCTATTTAAATTTCAATTCGGACGATATTATTTGGGTAAATATAAAATTTAAACCAAAAAAAAAACTCTTTTAGTTTTTTCAGAAATATAAAGATCATGAGGGCTCAACAAAATGATTTTTCAGTTGGTTTTGAAATCTAATCTAAATAAGAAACTTGTAAGATTTGATGACAGAGATATTCTAACAATAATTTTAATATTATGCCGATAATAAATTTAACAAAAAGTAAGTTGCAAAATGTTTATCTTTAAAAGTATTGTAAAGGTTTAAGATAAATAATATAAATGAAATGTAATAAAAATAAACTTACCCGTTTGAAATTTTTATGAAATCAGCTACACCATCAATGTTCTTTGTGTCTTATTTGTTGCTTATTATTTATACAAATCATATCCAGTTGTATCATATCCTGTTGTTTTTAAATACTGATATCTAGCTGCTACTTTATTGTCACCTAAATTTATTTGAAAGTTAATAACGCCAATAACTTAATAATAATTCACCTACCTCTGGTAATTCATAAACATAATGACTAAAGCCAAAAGATTTAAACGTTATCTCCAGAAAGGTTGAGTCATAAGCAGACATGTTTTAATTACTCTTAATACAACGGCGTACAAAATATGTTTTCCTCGGTGTCAGCTACAATTTTTATTTTTCTTTCTTCTTTTTATTTCTTTCTAGGGAATAGATAATTAAAAATTGATTATATGGACAAGCATTTTTTTTTAATTTTTACAGAGACATGATACATTTGATACATAAAAGCTTGAGCTACTTTTTAAAGTAGAAGTAGAGAAAATAATAGAAATGAAAAATTTCTAAGCTATTTTTTTTTAAGAATAAGTAGAAATAAACAAATTATTAACAATATAATATTAACTATATGTACTTTATAAACATACATACGATTTTCTTTATATATTTTTGTTTAATTTAATAATTTTATCACATAAATTTATTTATTTAAATAATTAAACTACTACAGTTACTCGTTCACATATGCAGGGTTGGTATACTTTTATTACTGCTGCACATTTTTATTGTTTAATGTAGAGAAATGTTTTTGGGTGGTTGGGTGAATAAATGTGGTGGGATTATTTATTAACCCTTTATAACAACATTTTAACCACAACAGGAACGAGAACCTTCAGGCACTTGGGTTTGATTACCATCATTGCCTTCTGTGGAATCTTCTACGATTAAACGTCTTTGGCCGAATTGCTGTTGAGTCATTGTTCTTTGTTTTTGATTGTTTTGTTGGGCATGTTGCACCATAAGTCTTGTTAGCTCTACAAATACTTCTTCTACATTGTCATTTGTTTTGGCAGAAGTTTCAAAATAATGAGCACCTACACTTTCAGCATATGACAACGCATCCTCTTCCATTACTGTACGATGCTCTTCCAAGTCTATTTTATTGCCTGCTATGGCTAGGATTATTTCAGAGCCTAGCATACGTTTAAGTTCTTTAACCCAATTTTTTACCTTTTGAAACGAGTCTTGATCGGTGATATCATACACTAGTATGGCACCATGAGAGCCCCGATAGTATATGGGTCCTAGAGCATGAAAACGTTCCTGTCCGGCAGTATCCCAGATATTCAATTGCACCTTGCTGCCATTTTCTAGGGTCACCTTCTTGGTGAGGAATGAAGCCTGTAGTGTACTTATATGCTGAGGATTGAATTTATCCTCGACATATCGCAAAACAATCGATGTTTTTCCCACGCACCCCTCCCCAAGTAGAACAACTTTAAAATTATATTGTGTTGGCTGTTGCGAATTCATTTTGTACACTCATTTATGGCCTTTTATATTTGCTAATAGATTTTGACACTTTTATTTGTGGATAAAGCACTTTTCTGTATTATTTTCTATTATTTTTTTACGTCTTGTGAAAAATCTAATTAAATGCAAGTGAAAATGTCAACAACAAATATTAAATTTGCAAATTTACAAAAACAAATTGACAGATTAACTTGGTATGCACTGCGCCACCTATGTGTCAAATTCGAATAAGAGTTAATATGAAGTTGCCATGTGTAGAGACAACAAATAGTGCCATATGGCTATAAATGTATAAAAATCGTTATTTTTAAAATCTATGATTTCCAAACCAGCATTTAAACGATTATAAACAAATTTAAATATTTCTTAAAAAACTAGAAAATGAAATATGTTCATATCCAATAGTAATCCAATAGTTAAATTGTTCAATTTTCTTTTTTTGTTTAGTTCTAGTTCAGATCTATTTCAGTTCTAGTTCAGTTCTAGTTCAGTTCTAGTTCAGTTCTAGTTCAGTTCTAGTTCAGTTCTAGTTCAGTTCTAGTTCAGTTCTAGTTCAGTTCTAGTTCAGTTCTAGTTCAGTTCTAGTTCAGTTCTAGTTCAGTTCTAGTTCAGTTCTAGTTCAGTTCTAGTTCAGTTCTAGTTCAGTTCTAGTTCAGTTCTAGTTCAGTTCTAGTTCAGTTCTGATTCAGTTCTAGTTCATTCTAGTTAAGTTCTAGTTCATACATACAACTTATAGATGACCTAGATATTTCAATTTTCTAACATTTAACATAATGAATAAAGATATTTTAAATTTCCAATTTATTAGCAAACATTTTGATATTAATTAATTATTTATAAAAAAATTAATAAAATGCTTTCAATAAAATTGTATAGTATAGACTAAGTAATAAATAATGTATTAATTTCTAAAACATGCATACATTTTTATACTTACAGTATATAACAAATTTAATTTGCGTATCCATTTAAAAATAAAAATTTAGTAAAAAAAAAACATTACATTCTGCAATTGATTAAAGACAATCTGGAAAGAGGAGAAAAAAAATATTGAAAAATATTGTAAAAAATAGTTTTATTTATTTTATAAAATTCTTCGTTTAACAACATTGTCTTTACAATTTCTTTACGTGAATAACTTTTTTGACAAACTGTATTATAGTGAACATTTTATTGCATTTAAATTATAAGTTGTTTGCATTTTCATTGTTTGATTTTTATTAATTTTATTACAGAATATTGTAAATATATTTGTAAGTATTGTTTGTATGTTACAGTTTTTCTATTAAAAGTAAAGTAAAATATTAAAACAAATTTCTAGACATTAATGAACAAAGACAATTTAGTCTAGTAAAAAAAAACATTTTTCAGTATTGTGAGGAAATTTCCTACAAACAAGCTAAACAATTGATTGTTCTCTATTCTACTTGGTTATTTCTAAAGTTTAGATAACAGGAGAAATAAGTAAAGCTTTTATTTATTTGGAATAATAAGTTAAATAATATTTAATTCATTCATAAATTTAAATATTAAAAACTGTGTAACACACGTTTGTATTTAAAGTCAATTTAAAAAGTCTATATTAATAATTTAAATAAAAGATAAAACTTAAAAAACAATTCTTAAGATTAACCAAAATTACAAAATAATTAATACAATTAAGGGTTTGCTTTATTTAGCACTATTTTGTACTAACAAATATAAACTGTTTATAGGTAAGTAAAACACAATTGTTAATATTTGGTAATTTGTAAAAGCTAAACTTAAATTGCATTAGATTGTATTTTATAGCTATTAGTATTGAATAAACATCTATTTTAAGTTATTGATGAGTCAACTGAAATAGATGATCACATTAACTTAAAAGTTTACACAATGCTGCATATAAATGTAGTAAGGCAATATAATTATATTTATATAAAGAGGGTTATAATACACTGAAAAAAATCCATACCTAATATATACGAGAAATGTCGTACATTGTACGAATCGTTCGTTGTTTCGCACAACGAAATTCTTTCGTAATATATACGAAATTGTACGAAATATTTTAGTATAATACAAAATATTCTTGAAAAAATTAATTTACATAAATTAAAAAAGTGAATTTTGGATAAATATGGTAAAATTTACGAAATATTAATTTATTCAAACATTTTTGTTCATTTTAAAATAAAATTTCTAATTTTAGTTCCAAATTATTCTCCACACGAATTTTAAATTTTTTTTATGAAAATAATTCGTGAATAATATTATACTTTTTCTAAATTTAATAAAAATGTTGTAGTTTTATTTAATCATAATATAATTATTATCATTATGTTTAATTTCGCTAAAATTTAAGAAAAAAATATTACGAAAGGTTTTCGTACTTTCGTAAAAGAAGAAGAGGGTTTTTTTAAATAATATTTCGTATTATACACGAAATTTTTGTAAATATTACGAAAATAGAAGTTACGAAATTTTTTTTTCGTAAAGTTGAGCATGGATTATTTTCAGTGTATATATATATATATAACCTTTTTTATTGAAATTTAAAGTTTAAATATTTTTTGTACTTCTTTTCAAATTTTACATCGTATATTTTCTAAAAAATATATTTATGATTTTAATCGTTTTAGTCTCTAATTAAAACCTACACTAAAAATAATCCATGCTGAACTTTACGAAAAAAAATGTTTTTCCAAAATTTTAGCGAAATTAAACATAATTTTATTAATCATATTATCATTCAATAAAACTACAACTTTTTTATAAAATTAAAGAAAAAGTATAATATTATTCACGAATTATTTTCATAAAAAATTCAAAATTCGTGTGGAGAATAATTTTGAACTAAAATTATTTTAAAATGAACAAAAATGTTTGCATAAATTAATTTTTGCTTATATTTATATATTTTTCACTTTTTTCAATTTATGTAAATTAATTTTTCCAAGATTATTTTGCATTATATTAAATTATTTCGTACAATTTCGTATATATTATGAAAGAATTTTGTGGTGCGAAACAACGAACGATTCGTACAATGTACGAAATTTTTCGTATATATTAAGCATGGATTTTTTCAGCGTATATCTTGTAGTTTAATACTATTATTGTTAAAAAATTACAGTTTTAATACAAGGATAGTTCCTTGAAAATATCCTTGAGTGAAGGATATCTCAAAAAAAGTAAAATCCATTTATATTTGTTGTATTTGTGTTCCATTACTAAAAATGGGACAATAAGGAAATGTGAAAAAAACAATTTTTTATTAAAATTACTCGCATAATTGAAAAATTGAAAATAATCCATGCTTAACTATACGAAAAAAAATTTCGTAACTTCTATTTTCGTTATATTTGCAAAAATTTCGTGTATACTACGAAATATTTTTTAATAGAACCCTTTTCCATTTTTACGAAAGTAAGAAAACCTTTCGTAATATTTTTTTCTTAAATTTTAGCGAAATTAAACATAATGATATTAATTATAATATGATTAAATAAAACTATAACATTTTTATAAAATTTAAGAAAAAATATAATATTATTCACAAATTATTTTCATAAAAAAATTGAAAATTCGTGTGGAGAATAATTTTGAACTAAAATTAAAAATTTTGATTTTTTTAATTTTTTGAAAAAGTTGACTAAAAGACTTTTTTAATAAAAATATTCTAATGTCAAATTAAAAGACATAGGATTTTATTAAGATCTAAAAGGATTAAATTTAATGCTTGTTAAAAAAATCTTAAAAAATGTAAACTTTGAACCACAAGAAAATTTAAATTCTAATAAATTTAGAAATTTTGAAGAAATTTAAACTACGTATTTATACAAAAAATATGTTTCATCAAAATCGGAAAGGGTAAAGTACAAAACCTGTTCGAAATTTTTTCAAATGCAAAATATTATTGATCATTATTTTAAACAAAATTATTTAAAATTTTCCATCACAAATCAATTTTTGTATGAAAAAATCAAAAACTGTGTGATTGTAAGTTGTTATTGTTTTGTTATTAACAAAGTTAATGGAAATTGTGCAGAGATGGGGGAAAATTAAAAAAATATATATTAAAAAAAATATAAAAAAAGTTAAATTAATTTTATTTTTTATCCTTAACGATTGAAGTGAAAAATAATAATAATTAACTTTCTTTGAATACATATTTCAAAAGTATGAGACAACTGTTTCGTACTTTTCCACAAAGACAGTATTTATTCCACTATTTTATTGTTCTAAGTAATAAAATTTTAACAATATTTATTAAGAAAAAACTTTATTTAATCTGCACAACTCAGTTTGACAAGTTTGGTACTTTTTGCTCATCAAATAGTACGTAGCAACATAATATTTAACATGGCTGGTGAGAATTCATAAGAGGTGACTCTTTGCTACTTCAGTCTTCAAATGGTACTATTTGTATGTTCTATAATATGACGACAAAATACAAAATTGAATCTAGAAATATACATTTTAACATAGGGTAGAAGAGTCATAGCCATAGGGGCACATCTGCCAAGCGAATAAATTGAAAACTGGGTAATCGATTTTATCGCATTATCAAATTTTGTTTTCGTTTATCAAAGGGCTGTGAAAATATTTCACTGTGTGAATTTTTGCGCTAACTTTTTTAGTTTTTGTGATAGAAAAAATATATTGGCCAGTATTAGAACGTCAATAATAGTGAACAATAAGACATAATAATATTTTCGATAATATTATTTAAAGCCCGAAAAAATTGCAACTAAACCCCAGAACTGCCCGTGGGGCACATGCGCCAAATATATCTAATGCTTGTGATGTAGAACAAAATTTGGTTAAAATATAGAAAAAATCTGTAATAATCTGTTTTAATTTTTTTTGTTAAGTTTTGTGACTTAGGAAAGATTGAAGGAATAAAACTAACGCCAACATATCTAAGTATCGGAACCAAGAAAAATATTAAGCATATGTATTGTGGTTTTAATTTGAGGCCGCCTCAAAAAAAAGTGGCTATGGTTCTCCTTCTGAATGAAAGAGAATCTACGAGAAGTAATTTTTTATATTTTTTGTTGTTTAAATGATACTTTTTTAGAATAGAAACTAGAAACTAAACATACATATTGCTAAATGAATAATATTCTATATGGGAGACATTTTGGTATTTTTTATTTGTATTTGGATTGGGTATTGAAGCACCGGAAAACTTTATTATGATATATAATCAAGCTCCTACACGTGCTTTCAACAGTCAAATTTATGGAGATATATCATATAGTCATTTAAGGACCTTAATGTTATGGATATACGATCTATATTTCAATGTTATATAAATGACATAAAATGCATTGAGTAATATAGTGTTCTTATTATACATCCATGATTAAAAATATAAATTCTCCTACATCTTCAAAAACTACAACATATAAAAACTTATTAACAATTTATCGTTATTTTTTACATATTTTTGCCACCTTGATAATAATTCTAACAATGCAATTAGTACACTAGATAATAGATATGTACATAAATAATATGTGATTCGTCATTGACAATGTTTACATTGCTGTAAAACCCTTAACAGACCAATCGATCAGATTTCTTTAGAAAACATAAAGTCATGCAAAGGGGACATCAATATATGTACATACATACATGTACATGTGAGTGTATGAGTGTGTGTTTTTAAATGAATTATTTCAATTAATATCAATTGTTTGCAAACGAGTGCGAGTATGTGCCACAACAAAATTAAATACATAATATCAACCATTGTCAAGCATTCAATAATAATTAAATGTAATGACGTGGAGCCATTGAGAATCGGTAAAGTGTAGTGGGGTTAAGATTTTATGTATTAACAACTAAGCAACTAAATAAAAGTAATTTTATATAAAAAATAGTTCATTTACAAAATTCGTTTATTTATGCAGTCGCTTTGAGTCGTTGGAAATAAACGTTGTAAGTTGGCAAGAATTCGAATTTTTCATTTTGACAAAAAGAGAAAAACAAGTGAAAGGAAAAGAAACGTCTTACCAATAGTATAATAATGTTTTTTTTTCTTGGAACGTGACATAAAATTGTTAACAACAAAGTGTATGACCTTCTGGTATTTCGTGTTTTCTAGTATTTTATTTTATTAATTGTTAACCCCTATGTGTAGGAGTAAATTGGGGCCCCACAATTGTCATGGTGGTCAAATGGTTTAATAAATTATTTATTGTGCATTTAAAAAATACGAAATACTATAAAAAAAAGTACTTAAATTTTTAGCTGCCATTGAATTTAAAAATAAGAAATTTTGCAATAATTTGCAGGTGGAACATTTTTGTTTCTCTAAAGTTGTGAAAAATTTTATAAATTCTTAATTTCTAGAAAGTTTTTCCATGATTTACGGATTACGAAAATTGATGTTAAATTTTCTTTTTAAAGATTTTTTTTTGAATTTCCTATTTTATTGCAATTAAAGAAGGAATTAAATCCGATATAAACTCTCAAAGATATGAACATTCAAAGTTTTATTGCTTTTTTATTTATTGTAGTTTTGAATTTATTTTTATAGAATATTTTATATTTATAGAATATTTTTTAGAAATTTCCTTTTTGTGAAACATTATTAGATAAAATTTCTTTTCATACAACATGTTTCAAAATATTTTATATATAAAAATTTTTAAGAAATTTTCTTAATATAGACATTTTTTATTCTATAAAATATTTTTGAGAAATTTCATTTTTAATGGAACATTTTTCGATATTTTTTTTTTATAGATCATTTTTGTAAAATGATTTTTAAAAAATTTATTAAAATTTTTCAAGAAATTTTCTTTTTTCGAAACATTTAGGACATTTTTATAGAACATTTTTCGATAAATTTTAATATTATAGAAAAATTTTGATAAATTTATTTATTAAAGAATAATTTCGATAAATTTAAAATTTTCTTTTTATAGATAGTTCTTCAAAAATGATTTTTAGAAAATTTTTAAAAAAATTTTTCTTTTATGAAACATTTTTCAAGAAATTTTCTTTTTTCGAGACACTTCGGACATTTTTTGATAAGTTTTCTTTTTATAGAATATTTTTCGATAAATTTTCATATTATAGAAAAATATTGTTAATTTCGATAAATGTACTTATTATAGAAAATTTTGAAAAATTAACTTATATATATAAAAAAAAAATAAAATAAATTTCATTTTAACAGAAAACTCATAAATTTAATAAATTTTAACAGAAAATTTATAAATTTCTTTTCATAGATAATTTTGCATATATTTCTTTTTAAAGAAACTTTTGGATATATTTCTTTTTATAAAATTTTTTTGGGTAACTTTTATACAGAAATTTTTAATCGCAAATTTTATATAAACTATCTATATAAAAAGGCCTTTTATTTTTACTTTCCTTTAGCCTTTGATACCTTTGATACAATATGAAAAACCTTAATAATTCTTTTTATTCTTGCCTCAAATAAACTAAGAACAATGTTAAAACCTTTTGAAATCTACTTTTGTTTGTAATATTTTCATTAACACTTTTTTCATTCTTCGATTTTTTTCCACCTTGCTGCATGTTTGCAGTATACCGGTATACAAGTGACCATGTAAATATTTTATGAATCTTACTCTTGTATGTAAAATAAAACTCCTATACGTTGTTAGTAAAAGTCAGTTAAATCGTATTTATGAATGTTTATTTGGTTTGTAGAACCAACCTTGCGTCCACATGTTCTTTAGAAAATTTTATAATTTTTAAACAAAAAGTAGGATGAAATTGGATATATTTTGATGTTTGTAAAAACTGAAGTTGTGACGTATACTTTATATTATTGGTTTTATTAAATATTACGTATTCGATCAAGTGATCAACTAATAATCATCATACAAGATAAATTTTCATTAGTAATACGTGTAAATTATAAAAACCGCCCATGCGTATTCTTGTAAGAAATATTCTTTGATAGCACTTAACAATATTTTTATATTTATTCTTCACAAGATGTTGCCAACAATGTGACACACCTCTGTTGTTTAAATATTTGATTTCATATGATAAAAAAATACAAAACTGATAATTATATTACACTTTTGTATATTTTGTACTTTTTGTTCAAAAAGAAAAAAAAATGTATGGGAAACTACAATTCCAAGTAGTCTGTATGGATGTAGTACGTACGTACTTTGGATGACTCTAGTCGAGAGTACACTTGCTATAAGTACGTGTACAATGTTATTCTTATTTTACTTTTTGTTGTTGGTATTTTTTTTATTTAGTGTACAAACAAACATATATTGTTGTTGTTTTCGAATTTTTTGTTTTAAATTTGTTTGGTGTTGTTGTTTTTTGTTCTAATAGAATTTGTAGTTCTTATAATATATAACCACGTCGTTGTTATTGTTTGACACACATTTATTCATTCATTCCATTCAATTCAAAAAATCCAAACGTATTACAGTGGGTTGAGATTAAAAATAAGAATTTATTCTTAAATACTTTTTTCACATAAAAATTAAATATTTTTTAATTGTTTATAAAAAGGAAAATTAATCAAAAAAATTCTATAAAAATTGACTTTCTAGAAAATTATCTATAAAAAGAGAATTTTTTGAAAATTACCTATTAAAAGAGAATTTTTAGAAAATTATCTATAAAAAGGGAATTTTTAGAAAATTATCTTAAAAGAGAATTTATTTAAAATTATTTATAAAAAGAGAATTTATTGAAAAAATTAACAAAATAGAATTTTTCGATAATAATAATTAAAAAAACATAATTTAGCAAATATTTTCTATAAAAAAGAATTTAAAAAAATCTATAAAAAATTATCGAGCTTTTTCTATAAAAAACAGAATTTATCGATCATTTTCTATAAAAAGAAGAAAATTAATTTTTTTTATAAAATGTTTATAATAAAAAGAAATAAAATTTATAAAAAATACAATTGACTTTTCAAAATAATGGTTAAGTACTACCGATTGCCTGGTACAGAAGGCCAGCTGAAATTTTAAATTATATTCTGTTTTTGAATGCTAATATTTACGAATATGACGTCGGAACCAGAACCTTTATATACATATGTATGTATATAAAATCTTATCTGCAAAAGTTGTCATCAATTATTCACTTCCTCTGCAACTGTCTAGATGTAAAGATTCTGAAAGCACAGTGTCCCACTGTGCGTACTTGTATTCGTACACCACATTCATTTACTCATTCACTTTCTTTTAGATGTTTTGCGTGCATTTTTTCTACATGTAGGTGTGTGTATGTGTGTCTGTATGTTCTAGTATATTTATGTGTCTATGTGAATGTGTTTGTTTTGTTTTTGGACCTCATAAGTAGAGTAGTGGCAAACGATTAGTAGACATTTTAACGTTGACGAGTTAACGGGGCACAATTAAAGTGTTTTTTAGATTGTTTATTATTATTTTTCTTTTTATAAGTTTCGTATTGTTGTTGTTATAGTTGTATTTACTTTTCACACAACTTTAGTAGATTTATTTCCGATTTGATTTAATGTGATTTTTTTTGTTATTTACTCTGAGAATAAGCGCATATACAAACGTAAAACCAACGTGGTTTTTCAATATCTTCAGACAAACATAGAAACTTAAAATTTTAAACTGAAAACCCGTTAACTATAAAACTTTGTTTAATTGCTGCAAAGGCAATAGTGATTTATTATTACATAGAAAATTTCGTCATCTAGCAAATAAATACATAATAAAAAAATAATTTATAATTACAGAAAATAAAAAATACAAAAAACAAACAAATAATAGAATCAACGGCAAATGATTCACTGTTAAATACATGACTTCATTTGTAGGAAAATTTAAGTGCAATTTTTGTTTTTGCTGCTGCAGTTGCTGTTTGAAATCTTAGTCAATTCATTCGGTTTTTTTATACATTCCAAAACAACTTGAATATTTATTTATTTATAATAGAAATATAATAAAAAAAAACACTCAACATGATGTTTGTTTTCGAATTGCTGAAACCATTGCTGGTCTATGGTTTTGTTATAATTTTCACAATATTGACTAAAATATTTAAAACAATTGTTTATCAAGTGCATTCTATAGATATTTAAAAAAAGTTTTGTAGAATGAAGAAATAAAAAAAGTAAATAACCAACATGTTTTCGAAAAGTATTAAGAGGATGAAACGGCAGGTAAATATTTAAATTTCAAAATAAAACGAAATATTTGCAAATTCTATTTTAAACTGCGTATTTGAAAATTAAATTTTTGTTTATTTAATTGGACATTAATTAAAGAATTATTGGTTGTCATTGTGTTTCACAAGCAAAGGGGTGAAATCAATCCATTTAAGAACAGGCAGGGGAATCACATCATACGATTGATAGTTTATGAAATGTAAACCACTTGTGGTAAATGTCATAAATATGCAATATATGCAATATATATATAATTTAAAACTTTCAAAATATAAGAAATCTGTGATTTAGCGTGAAAACCCTTATATTTCCACTTATACTGCCTACCTACTATAAACAAAATAACGCATATTTACATACATAATAGTTTAAGTAATAGAGATAAAACAATATATTTTTTAATAGATAATTTTGTTGCTCTTACAAGAGGAAATTCATTAGTGTCTTACTTTGCCAGCTACATAATACATATTTACATATTAAATTATCGCTCGCTCTCAATTTGCATTACACTCAACTTTCAATAACACTACCCGATCGCATAGTTTGTTGATACAAATTTATGCTTATGTGTGGGATACTGTGAAGATCCCTACATATTTTGGCAATTAACGAAATGAATGGAAATATGTGATACTTATGTTATAAACGAGAGTTAAACTGATACTTCCATATCATACTATGATGACCAAATGGATGCGACAGTTTCTGTTTTTAATAGAACTAAGAGAATTTTAATTTATTTTAATGAACTTAAATTTAAAAAAGAAATAAAAACAAAAACACAAGCACAAGCACACCATATATATTTGGCAACTATTACAGTGGGTAGAAATGTTAAAAATAATTTTAAAAAATTAAAGAACTGATTATTAATTTACTGGCAGAACTCTAAATGTTTAACATAATTATAAAGTACAGCAATTTAGTTGCGAGGGTATGATGAGTTTGTGTTGATTGTGTTTGTAACATCCAAAAATTTTGGTACTACACCCAAAAACACTTTCTGAGTCGGTTTAGCTATGTCCGTCTGTGTGTCCATGCAAACCTTGAGCGTACACTACAAGTCGTAATTTTGTCGAAATTTGGGACATACAAGAATGAACACTATGGAAAATGGTTATTGTCTTACCTAGCCCCCATAGAACTGTACCCCTAAATAGGACTTTTAAGCTCATAATTACCCAGCAAAAACTTTCATTACCTAGTAAGCTAGAAAGTAATAATGTAATCGCGTAGAAACTAATAATTATAAACACTATTAACACCATGAAATTCTACATAAAAACTCTTTTTTGTGAACAAAACATGAAAATATTCCGGAATTAATGTAAAAGTCAAATTAAATGCTTTATTATTTAAATAATAATCAAAGTTTTTATCATATTCACTGGTGTAGGGAATCAAATGGTCGGCCTACCCCGACTATATATTCATAATGGTTTTATTATTTTAATATTTTCATTTAGAGCAAAACAGTCTCGACTGCAGACTTCCAAAGGAATAACATTTATCATCACTTCAAAAATAGCAATAAATGATTTTTTTTAAATTCTGTGGAAGCGAAAATAATTTTGTTTTCAATTTAAGTTTTTTTTTTTTTTTTTGACTGAAATCTTCTGAAATAAACCAATCTTATTTTGAAGTTAATTGTTAAATGCGATTAATTTATTTATTTCTGTATATATTATTTGAGTCAAATTAGTTGTTTCACTTTCAAATAACTTCCACAAAAAATAACATAAAAATAACTTCCTGAGAAAGACTTCAGATGTAGTGAATTTGAAATCGAATAAAAAGAATATCCCTGCTATGACAAGCCTGTGTTAAAATCATAACTTTCTTAGGTCTTTTTCAGTACTTTCATGGAGTAAATTCTACTTCATTTTCGATTCTTTGGAAGTTCTTTTTTGCTGGTTATATCTCAATACAGTCAGAATTTCATAGCGGACTATAGTCTAGTTTGAAGACCAGACTTTTGCCTCGACTACTAAACTATAGTCCAAACTATGTACCAAAGTGTAGTCTCAACTGAGACCTTTCTATAAATAGACTATAGACTAGACTATAGTCGAGGCACTAGTCCCTTCTATAAATCAGAACACAGTTCCGTATGAAGATTAAAACATTGCTTCGATTATAGATCACAGTATAGTCTTTAATATGTACCTTTGTTTTAACTTTAGACCAGGCTATACACCTAATTGTAATTTCAAAGAGTGAAAAATATTTTTGTTGTTTTCTTTTGAAAATTTTAAATTCCTCAAGTATTTTAATTCTCCCAGAACTCATCTGTATGCAGGGAGTAAAAATGTTTCTTTGTACTTATATTTCTACATGGTCTCGAATATAAACTATGTTAAAGTATCGTAAATTACTTCAAATAGTTTATGAATACACTTAATTATTTAGACTAACATATCTTGTTTTTGGAAAATGTTGTATAATCAATCTTCATATTACAACAATCAATCGAATATATACAAATTAATTAATAAATATATTTTTATTCCTTTTATTATAATTTAATTATATTCCAATGAAACCTTTTCATTTTATTATCTATACCTTTATTTTGTGTCTCATACGATTTATTACAGAATTAACTTCAACATGTGCACACATGTACTCTTCAACACATTATCAGAAATAATTATTGTATTTATTTACACTTAAGCTAGTAAACATAACTATACATAATAGTAGCCTTATTCCAGAACTGGTTCTTGAGAAAGGGTAAAAAAGAAGTTGCTTACAACTAATAATAAAATATATACATGCATTGGAAAATCAACAACTGATAACTGACAATACACTCCATGAACGCTTTGTCTATTTAATACCTGTTTGCAATCCATTAAGATTTAAACTGATAAAATTTGATATCGAATACAAATACAGACATTAATTTTCGTTATTATTTTGTATATTTATAGTTACGAATATTGGAAAATGCAATACCTCATACACACGCCAGGTACTCACCAACATAGAGCACAACAACTTAAAATAGAAAAGCAATGAAAGAACGGAACTTCAGTAAAGTGACAAAACATGTGAGTTAAAGGAAAAACAATTTCTATTCCACCAACTCATTAACAAAATAAAAACGATAAGAAAATTACCACAACTATCAACTAAACTAAATCTATTGTTGGTCAATTGCTCGAATTACTCGACGCGTCAACAGTTAATGCAATAGCAATCGAATGAGAGACAGAGACAGCAAGATAATAAATGCGATATTGGAAATGTGGTATAGTAAAGTGATTAACTAATGAGCTCTTATAACTAAATAAAACTAACCCAAATACATATGAACATATTTATACTGAGGGTGTCTTTCTAACTAATCAAAGTTCCATAAAAGTGTTGATAGTTGCGATAGCAAATTAACTCAGTATAGCACGATATCAGCGGTGTTGGCTAAGGAATCAACATTTTTGCTGACTAACAACAACTATTCGACTGGAAGTTAGTAAATAATAAATTTTTAATAGAACACTTGAACACACCTCAGTCAGTGTTAATCTTCGGTAATGGTAGGAACGCAACGAGAACCATTAGTACTACCCACTAATAATTTACATGTAGTGCAAACAACTTTACCAATAGAACATCAAATTTATCCAAAAAAGAACTTAATGAATCTAAAACAATGCAAACCCAAAAGAATTTTAATTATACTCAGTATAATCTGTGCCATTAGCATAGTCGCCTGGTTGTATGTCGACCATACGTTACCGGAATTTAATCAATATCGTTTAGTGAAAAGTTATGATGGTTCAACTACGAAAAATGAAACAAATAAATTACGTTTTATATTATTGTGGAATGATTTTTTTGGTGATACGCGCTGGTCTTTACCGGATGACTTAAATGATCCAGCTTTTTTTCGTCAAGGTATGAAATGTCCCATCTCCGATTGTGTACTAACAAATCAAAGGGATATTATGCCTCATATCGATATGTACGATGCCATACTATTTCATACGGCTCAACCATTTCCACTGGTGAATTCCATACCTAAACGTAGATCTGGAAAACAATTGTATGTTTTTGCTCTCATGGAACCACCTGGTGAAACAAAACATATTTTAAGTGATGAAAATAATTTTTACAATTTAACCATGACTTATCGCATGGATTCGGATATATTGTGGACATATAATTTTTTCATCGATAAAGAGACCGGATTACGTATGACACCTTCAGAATATCCACAATGGCGTGCGGTTCCCGATAACTATAATGATACAACTGTATGGGAATTGTGGCCATTAAAGACTAAAATGGCTGCTTGGTTTGTATCACACTGTGAAACATTATCACGAAGAGAAAAACTTACTGAAGCTTTGCAGAAATATATGGAAGTCGATGTGTTTGGAAAATGTGGACCGAAGAGGTGTGTATAAGTTGTGAATAAAAAAAAAACTATTAATGTTATAGGAAAATGTCCAGTATTAATCGGAATAAAATGTTAATGAGAAATAAAGTAAAAAGTTGTTTCGAAAGGGGCACGAGCCAGAATTTTTTCGAATTTCACTTTTTTAAGAAATTTCATTTCATTTAGGGTTTTATATGTATATTTCCTATGAAAGTCAGTTGTTCTGTTTGTAATATATTGAAATATATTTAATGGATTCTTAAGACGATATAATCATGTCTGTCCTTCTGTCTGTTGAAAGCACGATAGAGTCTCGAGAGAGCTAGAAATAAGTTTAATTTTTCAAATTTTATGAGGATCGGTACTCATATAAGAACATTAAAGCCCATTACTGGCTTCAAATTACTAGTCTAGTGTTATGAGTAAAATGTCCCTATCGAATTAGGATCGGTCCATAATTAATCCTACCCCTCATATAAGATCCAGGTTCAAAAAATTACTTTAACTTGTATTACTGGCTTGAAAATACAAGTTTAGCTCTGAAATTCCTTTAACAAATTTTACAATTTCACAATTGACTTCACTCTCCAGATATCAGAATTGTGTATATTAAAAAATGGAAACAATGAAGAAATAGATATTTGAACTCCTTTGGACAATTTTTGCTGAGGCCAATAGGGTAATGGTTTCACTGATTTGAATAAAACCATGTATGACCAGAATATCAACTTTACCCCTCTCTTAGTCCGGCAGTTCTGGACCGATAGCGCTAAAAAGTTGTATGCAAATTTCATCAAAATCGATTGTTATTAATGTTTCAAAACGCTTTCTCATTTCAGTTGTCAAAAAGGCTCAGCCGATTGTGATAAAATGCTAGATGAAAACTATAAATTCTATTTCTCTTTCGAGAACTCTCTCTGCACCGATTATATAACAGAAAAATTATATAATATCCTACGTCGTAATATCATACCAATAGTTTATGGAGGCGCCAACTATGAACGTTTTTTACCACCACATTCCTACATCAATGTCGAGGACTATGAGACTCCACAAGATTTAGTCAATTATCTTATGTACCTGTCGGATAGACCCGAAGAATATATGCGCTATTTTTGGTGGCGTCAATATTACGATTTAAAATTCTATTCTCCCTTCTGTGATTTATGTAAACGGTTGCATCAACCGAATTACTTTCAAAAGATACAAACTTATCAAAATATTGAAAAATGGTGGTTGGATGGAAGTTGTCGTTTTCGTTCACGTATTAAATTTTGAAAATATGTATAATATATAGAAACTGTAATATGTATGTATGATTATAACTGAGAGTTTGTATAGTATTAGTAAAAAAAATAGTATGTATATATTTTGTATGAAAATTTATAAGATTTGTATTGTTCAATTTTCTCATTATGTTAATTTTTAATAAAAATATGAATATTTAATAAAAAAATATTTTTTTTTTTAATTATAAGTCTGAAGTATTGAAAATTTGCTGCCCTATTGTCACTAAAAATGTTCGAAGGTGTATGTTAATTTTGTTAAACTATTTTAGTTCAAAAAGAAAATAATAAACCGATAACAATGAATTTTAAAAACTTTTACATATAATCAAGAAATCATTATATTTTGTTATCTTTTTTTGATATCATATTGAATATAAATAAACATTTAAGGTATTTTTTAAGTATTGAGAGAAATTGATAACAAAACATTGAAATAGAACGTAATCTGTGGTTTTCACTTAGGGAACAACATTAAAATGCCGAGTGAGTAATGCTTCGATTAGAATTTGGTTAAGTAGAGATAAGATAATGAAATAAAAATAATAAAACAACTCAGTCGTCGAACACTTGTGGTAATGTCCAGAACAGAAAGAGCAACATTAGTTTTGCATAAAAATGAATCAAAAGAATATCATCAAAAGAATAGTAGGATAATATTTCGAAAACAATGTAATATGAAAAATATTTTATTAACTATATCTTTAATTGGTATTATAAGTTTTATAATTTGGTCATATATCGAATATGCAGTACCGGAACTTAATCAATATGGTTTAGTGAAATCTTATGATCGATCATTTACGGAAAATGAAACAAATAGAACCCGTTTTATTCTATTGTGGAATGCATTCTTTGAAAATAAACGTTGGTGGTTACCGAATGACTTCAACGATCCCTCATTTTTTCGCAAAAATATCAATTGTCCGGTCTTTAATTGTGTAGTAACCAATCAAAGGGATACTTTAGCTCATATCGACATGTATGACGCCATACTTTTTCATACTGCTCGACCTTTAACGGTTAATGAAACCATACCCAAATACAGATCTTGGAGACAATTATATGTTTTTGCTCTTATGGAATCTCCCTGTGAAACTAAACATAATTTAAATGATGAAAGTAATTTTTACAATTTAACTATGACTTATCGCATGGATTCGGATATATTGTGGCCGTACAATTGGTTTAGCGATAAGGAAACTGGTATGCGTATCATACCAGCTGAATATCCTCGATGGCGTTCGGTTCCTAAGCGGTATAATGATACAACTATATGGAATTTGTGGCCGCACAAGACAAAAATGGCTGCATGGTTTGTGTCGCACTGTGAAACGTTATCGCGAAGAGAGAAACTAACAGAAGTTTTACAGAAATATATGGAAGTTGA
Organism: Lucilia cuprina; assembly: GCF_022045245.1. Lineage (NCBI taxonomy): Eukaryota > Metazoa > Arthropoda > Insecta > Diptera > Calliphoridae > Lucilia > Lucilia cuprina. The sequence goes on along the minus strand of NC_060951.1, from coordinate 48,127,733 downwards.
TGTGTTTGGAAAGTGTGGACCAAAAACGTATGTGTAGAAATATATTTTTTATAAAAATAGTCATAAGTTCTATAATCAATTTTTTTTATTTAAATCCCATTTCTTCAACTTTTATTTCAGCTGTCAAGCAGGCTCTACCGAATGTGATAGAATTTTGGATGAAAATTATAAATTTTATTTTTCTTTTGAAAATTCACTCTGCACGGATTATATAACAGAAAAAGTTTATAATATAATGCGACGAAATATTATACCAATAGTCTACGGAGGAGCCAATTATGAACGTTTTCTTCCGCCACATTCCTACATCAATGTCGAGGACTACGAAACTCCAGAAGATTTAGTCAATTATCTTAAGTACCTAGCGAAGAGTCCCGAAGATTATATGCGCTATTTTTGGTGGCGTCAATATTATGAATTAAAATCTCATTCACCTTTTTGCGATTTATGTAAACGTTTGCATCAACCGAATTATTTTGTTAAGACACAAACTTATCAAAATATTAAAAAATGGTGGATGGATGGAAGTTGTCGTTCTAGGACACGTTTAAAATTTTAAATAAGTTATTTTTTTTTTGTTTTGTTAATATTTGATATAAAACTTTATAATGTTTATAAGGTTATTGATTTTAAAATAATATTTGTAATGAAATAATAATTATTTATAAATATTTATGTATAATTCATACACTTAAAGTTGTGGTAAAGTATTCTCCCTAACCTTACCCTATAGGATTTTATTATAAGATTCTTTGTAATCACCAGGGCAAGGATTTTCATGCGGTAAAAAAATTAAAAATATGCGCTATAATATGCATATAAAATGAGAAAATATACACTAACAATATAAAAAATGTGCACCAAAAATATTTCTTTGTAATGGTACATATTATTAGATATTCATATCTTAGGTTTTTGACACATTAAATGAACCACGATCTCGAGAATGAGAAATATAAAGACTAAGAAACAACTTTATATAATATATATTTAATTTCTAAAAGTGGAGAGCTTGATAGCAATTCTAATATAATTTAGTTAATTAATGTATTTTTGTATTAACTATATTTCTTCCGAATTTTATAGTTTGATAATGTTTTTAAGTGAATTATGGACGTGAGAGAGATGTAAGAACAAAAATTTCATCAAGTTATCTTCTTATATGGACAGACTTTAAGGACCAATATTTTGGACGTTACAATTAGCTGCACAAAATATTTTGGTTTGAAAAATTAAATAAAACTATATAAAATTGTATTTGTTGTAAAAATATGAAATACGCAAAAACAAAACATTTTTTTTAGAAAAATTAAAAAATATGCAAAATATGCTATAAAAATGTTGGAAATATGCAAAATATATGCAATTTAAAGCGAAATATGCAATTTGTGCATTTATAAGAAAATATGCAAAAATATGCTACAACAAATCGATGCCATTTTGTAATAAATTCTTTGATTCGATAAGAAAACTGGTTAAAACTTATTTTGTGTTACTGACTACAAATATGCATTTTCACTGAATCACAAAGCTTTTAAAGAGAATAGCCTAAGCTTTCAATTGAGTAAAAAAAAAAATATTTTTTTGATAGATATCTCACTTACATGCCATTATGGATTAAGAAAGAAACACTGAAGGAATAGCTATCTGTACTCCTTTGTACAAGTTTTGCAAGTACAAATAGGTGAAAAGTTATACATGTTTTTACAAAACATGTTTCATATTTATCATATTGATTTATCAAAATTCAAATATACTTTTATTTCGGTGTAAAATATTTATTATTTATTTTTTTTGTAAACACAGATAAAAATTTGAGCACAAATACTGCTTTCATTGACTAAAGTTATTAATATTTAAGAATATGTTCCTAAATTGTATGAATTTTTTTCAATTTTATATTTTTAAACATAATCCTTTACTTAAAATATTAAAAATGTTCTTTTACCCAAATTCAGAAAGAAGAAAAGAAAACACTTTTTAAAATTTTGTATGAAAACTACTCAGTTTTTGTTAGTATTTTTCATATTTTGTTTTACATTCTATTTGTTAAAAAATTTTTGAAATTTTCATTGGAATTTTTTTTTCTTTATGATTTTTAGAAAGAAAACAATAAAAAATATGCGCACTACTTGCAAAATTTTGTTTTCGTTTATATGTGATATTCTTAAAAAATAGAAGGAAGATATTAATAGGTAGCGAATCTTAATTGCAATTTTTCTATGAAAATCAAAAAAAATGAGTAAAAAAAAAACAGAAAAAAAAATTCATATACAAGTTCATATATTTTTTGATCTTTTTATATTTTTAAAGAAAATGGCTTAGAAAAAAACATGTTCGATTTATACAATTTATTACAAAATTCATTCCAGATAAAATTTTTTTTGTGAACCCAAAGAGTAAATCTCATGTTTTTACCATCATTTGATAAACTACAATTAAATAAAAATTTAGATGCATAAATTTTAGTCTATTTATATAAACGACTATAGTCCATCTTTTTTACTATAATTTAGTTTATATTCTGGACTTCTACTCTATACGCTTGAATTTAGTCTTAATTATAGTCTGGACAACAGTCTAAACTATAGGCTATGGATAAAACTCAATAATAAATACTAACTATACAGTATTTATTATTGACCACCGGTAAATTTGGGAAAAGGAAAAGGATATATTTTTAAATAACAGTTAGTTTTGTTGTGTTTCATTGCGATACAAATGGTTAAAAGTCAATTTTACACGTTTAAGACATTTTTTAAGGGGGTTTGTATGGGGGCTAGGGTCAAATAAGGGAAGATGCTTACGAAAATCTGCAGTGTCATTTATACTTACATAAAACTTATTTGTGATAATTTTTAGAGAGATAGTAGAATATTTGACGTAATTAAACATGCATTTGCATAGAAATCCTTGCCCTACACACTACGGTAATTGTTATTGACCATGTAATAAATTACATTGTGTAATCATTATCTCGCAATCCTGGTTTATGATCTACATAGTAGTCTTAACTGTAAACTATGTAGTCATTAGTCTTAACTATTATCAAGTTAAAAAATTATAAATGTTCGGAATGGTGAAAAATTATTTTGTTAAAATACATGTTTCAATTCAGTATGAAAGAAGTTGTTTATTGTTAAAAGCTTTTTAAGGTAGTAGTTTTTATGAGGGTTTCTGTAAACGAAAGAATCGATAATTTTTTGTAATAATTACTTACACACAATGTGTAAAATTTTATGATATTCTTTTTATTATTGTTATCAGTATTTCGATTTCAAATTTTTATCTGAGAAACGAATGGAATGAGTATTATTGTACATAGATAGTATGTATTTCAGATGGACGTACATATATAATTTTATTTCATTATGGTATATATGTATGAACATTTAAGATAACTTTGATTGATTATATTGAGCCAGGTCAATTATAGGATAGGGGATGCCAATCGGGTTTGATTATTTTAAAGTATTGAATTACATACTAATTAATATATAACAAACTTATATTAAAATATATTATAAAAAGATTTCTTTTGATATTTTTTTATTCGTTTTAACATTTATTTATTTTTTTGGAAACGCATAAATCGGTGGAGGTGATTCCTACAATTATTATAAAAATTAATTTATGATATAGAAATATAAACTAACCTTTTATAAAAGAAGTAATATTTCTATATTCGGCTGTGCCGAATCTTATATACCCTTCACCAAGTATGTTTTAAAAAACAGTTCTTATTTATTTTGTATCTCTGCACACATGTTACATATAACATACACACAAACAAATATAAACTGTAGCAGAAAGAAATATTAACCGTTGTACTGTAATACCACCGTAAAACTGTATTACCACCCTCAAACAAATATGAGATGTATTACTAACATATTACTGCTTTATCTCCTTGTTCTTGTTATACCCATCACCTTCGTGAGAACAAAACAGCATCCAAACATACAGAAAAAGAAAAAAATACACAGCTGAATAAAACTAAATACATCTCTACACGCACATGTACATCTTTATCCAAATCACAGAGTTGTTGTTGCTTTTTTAACAAAGCATGAAAAAAAATGAAGCTTTTTTGATGAAATTTTCAGAGGTTGTCTCGGATTTTTGCTCATATAGACCGATTTTGCTGATTTTAAATAACGATCTTCTAGAAAGCATGTCTAACTGAATTATTGAAGATTCGGATCTCGCCGATATCTGGGGACCTCTAAAAACTGATTTCAACAGACAGACAAACGGACAGACAGACGAACATGGCTTAATCGACTCCGCTATCTATAAGGATTCAGAATATATATGTACTTTATGAGGTCGGAAATTATATTATAGAAATTACAAACGGAATGACTTATATATATCCTTCTTACGTAGGTGAAGGGTATAAAAAAAAAAAAAAATATATATTATATCATATATATATATATTATATATATATATATATCTATATATATATAAAATATTATATATATATATATATATATATATATATATATATATATATATATAATTATATATATATATATATATATATATTTATATATATATAATATATATATATATATATATATATATTTATATATATATATATTTATATATATATATATATATTTATTATATATATATTTTATATATATTTTTTTTTTTTATACCCTTCTCCTACGTAAGAAGGATATTATATATATACTATTTATATATATTATATATATATTTATATATATATATATATATATATTTATATATATAATATATATATATATATATATATATATATTTTTATATATACATACTCCAAAAATCATACCTTATGATTTTAAAATCCTGAGATTTTACTAAAAAAAATCGGAATTTCACGTTTGGAATCCCTAATCACTTAACAATGCTTTAATTAAATACAAGTTAGGAAATGTAAACAGAAATATATAAGAGAATATTATAACTCAGTTGGTAAAAATCTGCACTGATGTCAAGAACGGGAACAGAACACATTGTGGTGGATAAAAATTTAACAGAAAAATATAAAATGTTTTTAAACATATTTTTAAAAAATCGAAAACAATGTAAAGTAAGACGAATTATATTTACTATTAGTACGATATGTATAATTTGTTTAATAATCTGGCTGTATATTAAACATACGGCACCGAAATTTAATCAATATAGTTTAGTTAAAAGTTATGATCGATCATCTATGGAAACTGACACAAATAGAACACGTTTTATTCTGTTGTGGAATGCATTCTTTGGAAATAATCGCTGGTGGCTACCGAATGACTTTAACGATCCTTCTTTTTTGCGGGAAAATTTGAAATGTCCAGTATACAATTGTATAGTGACTAATCAGAGGGATGCCTTGGCTCATGTAGAAATGTATGATGCCATTGTTTTTCATACAGCTCGACAATTTCCGGTTAACAATTTTATACCTAAATACAGATCCTGGCAACAATTATATGTTTTCGCTCTTATGGAATCGCCTTGTGCAACTGAACATAGTTTAAGTAATGAAAGAAATTTTTATAATTTAACCATGACCTATCGCATGGATTCGGATATATTGTGGCCATACAATTGGTTTGCCGATAAAGAGACTGGCATGCGTATAATACCAGCTGAATATCCTCAATGGCGTTCGGTTCCCGATAGTTATAATGATACAACTATATGGCAGCTTTGGCCGCATAAGACAGAAATGGCTGCCTGGTTTGTATCGCACTGTAAAACACAATCGCGAAGAGAAAAACTTGCTAAAATTTTGCGAAAATATATAGAAGTTGATGTATTTGGAAAGTGTGGATCTAAGAGGTGTGTATAATGATATATTTAAATTGATTTTTGTAAATAAAATTGTTTTTTTTTATAAAATGTAAAAATACATTAAATTTCAGATGTCATATAAGCTCGATCGAATGTGACAAACTTTTAGATGAAAACTATAAATTTTATTTTTCATTTGAAAACTCCCTCTGCACTGATTATATAACAGAAAAAGTGTATAATATCATGCGACGTAATATCATACCAGTGGTATATGGTGGAGTCAACTATGAACGCTTTCTACCGCCACATTCCTACATCAATGTCGATGATTATGATACTCCACAAGATTTAGCAAATTATCTTCAGTACCTTTCGGATAGACCCGAAGAATATATGCGTTATTTTTGGTGGCGTCAGTATTATGAATTGAAGTCTCATTCACCTTTTTGTGATTTATGTAAACGATTGCATGAACCCAATTTTTATGTGAAGACACAAAGTTATGAAAATATTGAGAAATGGTGGATGGAGGATAGTTGTCGCTATAGGTCGCGTATAAAATTTTGAGTGTTTTATATGCATATCGAGTAGTTTTATGTTATACTATTTAATGTTCTCATTATCATAGTTATCATAGTTGAATATTTTAGTTTTATAATAAAGGTATTAAAAATCGATTATTACTATTTTTATTTTTCAATTTTGCGGATTTGTGTTCAGTATGTCCAAATTAGTAAAAACACTTATTTTGCAACAGAAAATTATACAAAATAATAGAGTTTGAAGCAATTTTTGTATAAGATAGAGAATTTTGCATTCAGAATTTTTTTTTGTTAAGATACAGAAATTTAAAAATTTCTATAAAATTACCAAAAAAATATTTTTTTCTTTTGAAATTTATGTCACTGGTGCAGGAAAGTTTTTTGGATATTTTGCCATCAAAATCTTATTTTCATGAAAATTACAGATAAAAAGTATTGAATATAGTCCCTCGATATATAAGGTATTCTTATAAATGTAAAAATTAATTACGCATAATTTAATCCTAATTAGTGAATTATTGAAATTCAAGTAATTTTTTGAAATAAATTTAGTTTGAGTGCAATTATCAAATGAGAACTGATAACTGATTCTTATTTGTTTTGAGTGCACCACATGATAAAGTGGTGATTTTTGTAATCTCCTTAAATTAAATTTATAACTGCTTTCGGTCTATTGGTTAGGTTAACTATTAAAATGAAATAAATACAAATAAATGTTTATTGCTTTAGTGGTACACTTAAAGAAATTTGTTTTAAAATAAACTTCCTCAATCCTCAAATTATATGTAAAAATAATAACTTATAACGATATCAATCGACTATCTTGTTTTGAAAAAGTGAAACAATCGAATTTGTAAATAAATGTTGAACATAGTTAAAAATATTGAAATGCCGAAAAAGCAGTAAGTTGGGAATTTGAAATAATATATCCCGTTTCAAGAGTTCAGTTCGTGGGTTGGCTTATTAACCCTTTGCTACATTACTACACGACCACCACGTATAATTTTATTTTAATTTTATTGTAAATTTAATAAACACAAGAAAAAAATCTAAATTTTGTTACAAAATTTTTAGGAAGTTAACGGTACGTCCCTGGAAGAGGATACATTTTTTGAAAATAGCTATTAATATGAAATTAATATCAAAATAACTGAATTTCTCAAAATCATAGAAAAACAATAAGCCGGTCTTAAAGGGTTAATGAATATTGTTCATAAGTCTACATTGTAGATCAGCGTATAGAGAGGCAGATGAAAAAGACACACACACTATTGACATTTTTTCAATGAAATTGTCGAAATTTTTGGCTTTTTTCAATTTTGAACAGAATATCCTAGATCATAGTCCCCCAGAAAGAGAGGCACATAAAAAAGCAATGAGATTGCACTGAAAAAAAAAAGTTTTGGCTATTTCCAATTTCAGAGATTACAGTAAAATGTAAACTTTTATAAATAAAATGCAATCAATGAACATAAAAATGATAATTTCTTTACATGGTATAACATTTTGATTGAAAATGTACAAAAAAAAAAGTAATCAAGAAGTACGATCTTATTTATTTTTATTATTATGCTTTATTATAGAGTATTTGAATTCTCTTAAATTTTATTTATTGTTATGCATTATTATAGAGTATTTGAATTCTCTTAAATATTATCAGACATAATGTTAAATAAGTCGAAACCCTGAGACCAAGATTAGCGCTGAATTCGAATCTGACCTAATCGAATTTGACCATCACATTTGAGATTTGAGATATTAAGTAATGAGTTTTGAGAAACGCCGTTTTTGTACCTTTTCGAGAAGTTATAACAGCGTCTAGACAACTTTATTTGTAAAATATTGTATGAGATCTGAATGTATATTCTTTTAGCTTTACAAAATTAAGGCTTTAGAAAAATATACTTCCACCTCTGGGTTAAAAATTTCGGCCTGTGTTATTAGCGTTAAGTTGAATTTCTAAATTACTTAAATTACAATTTCGCGCGCCCATTTCCTATGCAAGAAATTCTGCAGCAAATTTCATCAAATTACTACGAGATCTAAAAAAGTAACCTCTAAAATATTTTTTGGTACTGAAACAAAATCTATTTTTCCATCCCTGGCTGGCAGGCAACTAAATGAAATGCTTTCATTATTTACACTCTTGTTGACAAGTTCGTCTACGATCGTGTGTAATAGCAGATAATCTGAACAATACAAGAAAGGAACTCTGTCCTAGATAGTATTTCGTTCCATTGAACTAGTATAGGCACTAATGAATAAGTAGTGCAAAATACTGGTTCCTTAAAAATTCTTTAGAAATAGTACATCATATCAATGATCAACGGAAATCACTAGGTCCAAAATGGCCAAAAATCCTTAAATTGATATTAACTCAAGTGACAATTTGACTTGTTACAAAAAACTTGATATTACATATTATGTTTAAAGTGCTGCTTAAGAGCAACTAACTTTTCACTTATTTTTCAATGACTACTACTTACTGTAAGCATTACTTTTAAGAACTCTTTTAATGACTTACATATAACCAGATCGAGCGTTACCATTTGATTTTTAGAAACACAGCAAATAATGGTGTCAAAACCATTATTTGATAAAATAAGTAGTGTGTTGTCAATGGAAAGATTTTTTAAATCAAAACAACTTTTTTAACACCTTATTTGTTCTTATTGAAGTAGTTATTTGTAAGGAGCTTGGTAGGTACATGCTTCCAATGTCATAACCGTGATTAACTAAGTAGTGAAAACAACTTTTTAAGTTATTTAACTCCCCTGCAATAGTAATTACTTACCTAACAACATACATTTCAATGACTACTAGATATTTCCTGTATTACATAGAAGTAGTCTAATAAGGTCTTACTAATAATGTATTATATAAATACTTTCTAATTCATAAGTCATCATACCAGTAATGATATAGAAGATTTATACGTTTTTTCATTGGATTTACAATGACAACTTTTTCTTATTACTTGTAATCTTTCGTGGTAAGTATTTTAACCCCTTACATGGCAATTAAAGTTTTTACTGGGTCATTAAAATATTTAAGTAAGATATTTAAGTTTTTAAGTGAATTGAAATTGCTATCCTATTAAAATTTTCAGGAATATTGTAACAACATTCCAAGTACAAAATAATATGATATTTGAAACTTTAAAAATTACGTGTTTATACCCAATCACATAATTAATATACATTTAAAAATTTAACCTAAGATTTATTTTTTTAATTTAACGTTTAAAGTTTTTATTATAACAATATTAAAAAAGTGTTATAATTTTTAAATATTTGACACATCCCTCAATTTGAAAGTCCACATGCGCACTAAAATATAAAATAACAGCAAAATGTCAAAAGTCACTTCAATATTTTATTACGCTCTTCTTACTTCATTACTACCCTTAGTCGGTAGAAAAATGTCAAATACCCATAACAAACAACAACTTGTAACTGTCATCTGTTTTATACAACACACATACATACGCACGACTCTACCAACTCCTAAGGTCAACCATCCGTCAACTACCCCGAGAAGCTTTTTCGAATATGAACAAAGCTTTTTCTTCCCTTTTTTTGAACGACGAAACTTTTGCAATAAAATTTTCATCATTCAGTTAAGAATTTTCCGATAATTCATACGTGATACGTAATCTAGTTTGTTTAAAAGAAAAAAATATAGAAAAAATTAAATAAAAATTTAAATAAAATATAATTTAACTTAAAATTTAATTACAAAGAGAGACGTAAGTTTAATTCAATAAATTTTATTAAGAAATTGATGTAAAACAAATAAATGTTAGTGTTTTTATAAGAGAAAAAGAAAATTAGAAAAATTTTCTTGTATGAAAAAAATAAAATAAAATTTTTTAAGTCTTTAATTTTCAATATAAAGAAAAGTGTTGAACTTTAGAATATTATTGATAATTTTAATTAATTGTTTATGTATTTAAAATTGTTAGTAATAAATGTTTAGTTTTCATTTAAAATAAAGTAATTTTGATAAAATTCGTTTTTATAATTTTGTGAAAGCTAAAAGTGAAAAAATCGATTTTTCCCATTGATGTGAAAGAATATAGATTTTCCTGTATCTGCTTTCTTCAACGAAAAAAGTGTGTGTGAGAGTGTGTGTATTTTTTCTTCCTCTTTTTTTCGGTGTGTGAGTGACAACTTCTACGTATTTTTCGAACATACAATATCTCTCTTCCTTTTTGTAACTATTTATACTACTAATATCTGCTAAATAGCGGTATTTGAGCAGTTAGTAAGTAGTATGTATATTGTTGTAAGTAACGGTGGTGGTGGTTATTAAAGTGATAACATTTTTTCTTTTATTTTTGTTGTAAACGAAACACATGTTTTCTCTTTAGAAGATGTATGTATGTATACACCACAAGGTGAATTTCCTGAAGAGATGAACCAATGAAGAGTTTTTGTTTTTGATTTTTCGAACAACCATAAATTGTTACACACATCGATAATAATTGGCTGTTTTGCAAATAATGAAAGACAAATTGTAAGTTATGATTTTGTGTTTTTGAAGGGTAATCAAGTGCTTTGGTGAGTTGGCTAAAAATAAAAACCCATTTAAATATCCTTTGTTCTGTTGTTACTGACATCCTTTAGCTTTTTGTTAAAATCGTCATTGTTAGCTTCACTCTTGTAAGTCGATTGTGACATGCTTTCAGTATGCGTCATTATAAGTTTCAAGGCTTTTCAGTTCTCTGTACTACACATTATTATCTTCATTATCCTACATCAATCCTGTGTTGTTCCTTTTACATAACTAGGAAGTATAATTATTTGTAAGTCTAATTGTTTGTCTTTTTGTGTTGCTATTTTTAGACCGTTTTTCGATGTCTCCTCTATTAGAGAATGCTTAAGTTACCAAAAGGTTTAAAAAAGAAAAAGAAGAAGTCAAAAAAAGATCAAGAACTTTTTACCGAAGAAGAACTTGAAGAGTACAAACGCCAACTAAAGGCCAAGCAGGAGGCTGCTGCTGCTAAATCAGATGCTGGTGAATCCGATGCAGCATCAGATGTTGAAGGTTTAGCACCAACAGCGACAACATCAAATACTGCTTCGACCTCTGAGTTAGCGTCTGCGAATACAACATCGTCTGCGGCCGCAGTTAACGAATCAGCCGCCGCTAACGGCAACGGCTCTCAGAAAGCCAACGAAGACGACGAGTGGGCAAAATTTAAAGCATTAACTTCTGGCGTCGATACTATCCTTCATAAAACCCAAGACGAATTAGATCGCATTAAAAAGGAATCCTTCTATCAGCGACTACCATCCGCAGCTGAAAAGAAAAAACAGGAAGAAGAGGAAGCAGCCAAACGTGAAGCAGAACGTTTAGAGGAAGAGAAACGTAAGGCCGCGGAACTTGAGGCTCAGCGAGACAAACTTGCCGAGGCGGTAGTCGAACTTTCGGAATCGGAAGGTGAAGACGAAGCTGAGGTTGATGATATTTTTGTAACCGAGTATGTTGATGCAATTACCAGCGGTGAATTACAATTAGTTGTTCCAGACTCACCCGTTCTTGACTTTGACGACGGTCCAGATCCTTTTGATACTGCTTACGCTGAAAAAGTTATTGTTGGAGCAGATAAGGCCAAGGGAAATAAAAAACTTGTCAGTTTAGGTGCAGCAGTAGAAGTTCTTTCAGGGCGTGTAGAGCGCGAAAAAGCGCTAGAACTTGCCAAACCTAAGCGCAAACTTCGTAAGGGCATTAAGAATCTCTTGCTGAGTGAAAGTATTGATCAGGGTGATCTTGATGAAGAAGATCTACTAGCACCAGAGCCTCAAAGAAATCTTTTGGATGAACTGGTCGATGATGTACCAATATCTGATGCGCCAATAGATTTAAGTGTGTCATTACATTTGAGTTTTATACAACCTAAGAAACCAGTCTCAGACGAGGAAGACGAAAACGAAAACCAAGAAAATTCAGGTGTTCCTGATCTTTCTGAATTTGATACTCTAAAAAGTCCAGAGGACGACGAATTTGCTGAACTAGCTGCTGAATCATTAAACAAAAAAGAAGAAGTTAAAGTTATAACAGAAATCCCTCTTCCCAAAGCGGAAGTCTTAACAGACTTCAGTGAAGCTGACTGGGCAGAATTTGAACAATTACCAGAAGAACAACAGGGTTTGTATAAACTTTTGATGTGTACGAAATATTCAAATTTTAAATATGTTAATTTTCAGATAATTCGAAGAAACCACCACCAAGGCCAACTAGTGGCCCCCATTTGGTGGAGGGTGCAATTTACATAAGCGACGACGAAGAGGAACAAGACGACGATCCTTTTAACACTTCATACGCCGAACAAGTTATTAAGAAAACCACTGTGCTCGAAGAAGACGACGATTTTGATCCCAGAGCAGAAGAAAAATCAGCTCCACCAGCAAGACCACCACCACCAACGGCTGTAAAAATAATTGCTAAACATTTGAACGTTGACATAGATTCTGAAGATTTTGATCCATTCGATACTACAGTAGCTGGAGCGGTAATAGTGCTATCTAAAACCACACTTAAGCAGTCTTTAAGCGATCCAGACTTTGATCCAAGAGCTGAAGAGTCAAGTACTGAACCGGAACCTCAAGTGCAAATACAGCCAACGGAACAATCAGCTTCAACTCCAAAAATCGAAGAAGATTTTGACGCAGCTAGACGTAAGTCTTCTCTAAGTCTTAGTTTACAAAACAATAAATCAGTTGGATTTTTAGTTCCCAACCAAGATTTGTTGGGAGCATCTGAGGGAGGAAGTAATAAGAAACCTTTGACTCCCTATTACGCTCCCTCAGGTTCATCAATTGCCGAAAAAGAAGCAGAAGATCCTTTTGATACATCTTACGTTCCGGAAAATAAACCAACAGACGTTGAACTTAAACATCTAGAAAGCGATCTTTTATCAAAACCCACATTAAAACATAGCTTATCGGATCCAGATTTTGATCCCAGAGCTCCTCCAACACCAGTACCTGCAGAGGATTTGTTGGCGGTAAAAGAAAACATCAATACGAAAGTTTTGACACCAGCACAAGAAAGTAAAGATTTGCCAGATTACTCTGCCGAACAGGAAGTAGATCCTTTTGATACTTCAATAGCTGCTAATTTACAACCAGGTCAAGCAGAACTAAAACTTTTAGAAAGCGAGTTATTACCCGAAAGAAAATCAGATATTCCCACAGGAGTTTTAGATACTCAAAGCGACGCTCAAGAATTAGGTTTAGGTGATAAGGTCTTAACACCTCAATTACCCCATAAACAAATTGTTGTGCCCGTCGAAGTAGATCCGTTTGATACATCGATTGCAGAAAATCTACAACCAGGAGAAACGGAAATAAAATTATTAGAAAGCGAACTTATCGAACATTAATTTTAGACAGAAAATCTAATACAAATAAAACAAAATGGCGAATCCCTTCTTAATGGATGATGAAATGGATGGAGTGGATGATCCTACAGTTAATCCATTCCTAATTCAGGCTGATGCATCTGAAGCCAATGAAGATAATCCTTTTGGAGCTTCAGATTCAGCAGTTAATCCCTTTGTATTTGGAGATGATGCTGAGGATGAAGCAGAACATCAAGAACATGACATCGATCCAGCTATGAGTTTCTTTGGTACAACTATAGAAGCTGAAGATGATGCTCTAAGCATTAAGTCAACACAAGATGAGGAAGAAGATAATAAAACAAAGGCTCCTCCACCTAGACCATTGCCTCCAAAGACGCAAGAACTTATTAATTCTGTTTCTAACCAAATGGATGAAACAAGCTCTGAGTTATTAGGACGCATACCGGCAACGCGTTCTCCTAGTCCTGTATCTATGAGAGACTTACACTCGCCAAGTCCAACTCCGGACAGTGGTTTAGCCGATTTGTTAGATGTGTCTGACAGTGGTTCCTCTGGTAACACACAAGGTTTTGATATTGACTTAATTGGAAGTGGTTCTAATACTATGGTTGCAAATGATAATCCATTTGGCGTACCCACAGGTATTCCTCCAATTCAAGGAGCAACACCCATGCCATCACCAGCCAAACAACAACCACCTCGACCTCCGCCACCAAGACCTGCTCCTCCAAGACCAGTGCCACCAAGTATTCATGGCCAACAACCACCTCCTAGACCTACTCCGCCTGCTCCACCACCACCAGTTCCACAAAAACAAGAGCAAGATAACCCTGCAGATTCAGAGGATCTCTTTGATATGTTTGGTACTACCAAACCACCAAAACCTCCACCACCTAAGAGTAAAGAGGATATTTTAAGTCTTTTTGATAAACCTGCTCAACCCGTGGCCAAACCCGATTTATTAAGCGATGATCTTGTACTTGATCCTACAGCAGCTGAGCCAGAAGCTGAATCAACTGAATCTAAGACAGATGATACAGTAATATTCAACTCCGTCTTAACTCGACCAGACGAAAGCACTCATAATATCACCTCAGAGCCGCAATCAGCCACATACAATAGTAACAACCAAAATAGAATAGCTGTTCAAGAACCAACCAATAAACAACGAGCTCCAACACCAGACATTGAAATAACAACAGTAGAAGATTTACCACGATCAGACGATGAAGATGAACCAGAACCGCAACCCGAAACAAAGAATGAAGTACCAGCTGTTGTAATAGATACCGAACCTGATCCTCCTGTAGAAGATGATGAGGCAGATATTTCCACAGCTCCACATGCCAGTTCAAATATTGAATCTGATCAAAGTCCTCCGACTGAATCTGCTGCAACAACTCAGGCTTTACCAGACTCTCCGATAGAAGGTATGTCAGATAATGTAACAAGTGATGCAGATATTGAATTGCAGCAGCCTGTCGTAGAAGAAATGGACACTGGTTTAGACTTTGCCCCACCAAGTGGTTCTGGATCTGCTAATCCGTTCGCTAGTCCTGATGAGGAGGAGGAAACATATCCTCCAGCAGAAATAGTAACAAACATTTTCAATGCTGATGATACAGAGCCGGTGGCAGAAAATATTTTTACAAGTACTGCAGACACAGTAACTGAAAATATATTTACATCAACAGCAGATACAGTTGTAGAAAATATTTTTACTAGTACAGCAGATACAATGGTGGAGAATATTTTCACATCAACAGCTGATACAGTGGTAGAAAATATATTTACATCAACGGCCGATACAATGGTAGAAAATATTTTCACATCAACGGCAGATACAGCGGTAGAAAATATATTCTCAAGTAGTTCTGATACGGGGGCTATACCTACTGCTGCAATCAATATATTTGCTGCAGATCCAGATCCCGTTGTTGAGCCACAACAAGCATATGGCACAAACATTTTTGCTGAACCAGATGAATTCGATGCGTTCTCAGCCAAATTTGAATCCGTTAAAAAAGATAACATCAGTATTTTAGATGGATTTGGTGGAGGAGCTGGATCAGGGGCTGTAACTCCCACTACAGGGGATGGTAAGTCTATAAATTAAATTTTTTGTTTATAATTGTGCGTTAATGACGTATTGATTTTCAGCATGGGGAGAGAGTGCTTTTGGTACTCCTAATTCAGCAGCTGATGCCTTTGCTGATCCTAGTGATGGTTTCGGCAATGAAGATGATGATTTTTATAGTATGCAGGCTCCTGTACGATCGGATTCCGTAGAATCAGTCGAAAAAGACTTTAATGTTGTTATACGACCAAAAACAGAGGGGGCAACTGCAATTGCACCACAACTTGCTCCACCACCTCCAACACGTACCGCTCCAACTGGACAGTATTCCGAAGATGTCAGCCCTGCAGTAAATCCATTCGAAGAAACAGGTTTTCCAGCACCAGCTCAACAGGATGATGGTTCTATGAAACGCACAGATTCTCAAGAGACTCCACAAACCCCGCTTTTCGATGAAGATGTTTCACAACCTCTGGAAGAGTTCCCACGTCTTAACTACGTGGGTCCTGGTTGGGAAATGCAATTGAGACAACCGAATAAAAAGAAGATAACCGGTCAGCGTTTCTGGAAAAAGATATTCGTTCGTTTGGTTATGCAAAATGATATACCAGTAGTTCAACTTTTTAATCAAGCTTCCGATAAGCAACCCTTCCAGGAACTTCCCCTACAGCCTTCGTATTCAGTTTCAGAAATTGGTGCTCAACAGTA
The DNA here is from genome assembly GCF_022045245.1 of Lucilia cuprina. Taxonomy (NCBI): domain Eukaryota; kingdom Metazoa; phylum Arthropoda; class Insecta; order Diptera; family Calliphoridae; genus Lucilia; species Lucilia cuprina. The sequence continues at coordinate 48,111,259 of NC_060951.1, read as the reverse complement.
TGATCAATTCGGTAAAATTTTCACTATGAAATTACAGTACATCTTCTACAAAGAACGACCAGGTGTGAGACCTGGCCAAGTGACCAAAGCCGAACGTATTACGAACAAACTCACTAAATTTGCACAATACGCCATAGCCGGAGATTACGAGGGTGTCAAAGAGTTTGGTAGTGATCTTAAGAAATTAGGTCTGCCAGTTGAACATGCACCACAATCATCGCAGCTTTTTAAAATTGGTTCAATGAACTATGAAGATATGAAACAATTTTCGGTGTGTATAGAGGAGGCTCTATTTCATTTGCCCGCCCTACGCGAACGAGCTCTAACCTACAAAATGGAAGAGGTACAAGTGACAGCAGTAGATGAAATCTATGTGGAACAAGATATAGAAGGGAAGATTCTTAAACAGATTGCTAGAGTGAGAGTGTTCTTTTTAGCTTTCCTAACAGGTAAGCGGGTTTGAAGATTCAAATTTCTTTAAGTTATAATTATTTCTTATCAAAATTTAAGGTATGCCTTATATTGAGTTGGGTGTTAATGACATGTGGCGCCAGGGTAAAGAAGTTGTAGGACGTCACGATATTATACCTGTGGCTACTGAAGAGTGGATTCGTTTGGAAGCGGTGGAATTTCATAGTGTCGTGAATCAGGAGGATTATGAAAAAACTAGAATTATTAAGTAAGTTTTAAAGAATTTTGGCATAGACAATTTTGTTACGTTTTTGTGGTATTTTCTATTTCATTTTAGGTTTCAACCGCCTGATGCTAATTATATAGAATTACTGCGCTTCCGTATACGACCGCCTAAAAATCGTGAACTTCCTCTACAACTCAAAGCTCAATGGATAGTAACCGGCAATAAAGTAGAGTTGCGTGCAGATATTTTAGTACCCGGCTTTACCTCACGTAAATTGGGTCAGATACCTTGTGAAGATGTTTCTGTACGTTTCCCCATACCAGAATGTTGGATTTATCTATTCCGCGTCGAAAAACATTTTAGGTGAGTTGTGCTTTTGTAGTGAAAATCAAATAGTCTTATATTTAAATAATATATAAATCCCGTCAATTTACTTATTTCAGTTATGGTTCTGTCAATAAAAAGTAAAATACTTGCTACTAAAATATGCTTATGTATAAACTTTGATGTGTTTACTACAATGGTCTACCTAAATTTTATTACAGATACGGTTCGGTTAAATCAGCCCATAGACGTACTGGTAAAATCAAGGGTATTGAACGCATTTTAGGAGCTGTTGACACTCTTCAAGAATCTCTGATTGAAGTAACATCTGGTCAAGCTAAATATGAACATCATCATCGTGCCATTGTTTGGCGGTGTCCACGTTTGCCAAAAGAAGGCCAAGGTATAGAGTTTGTTAATTATATTTTAAAGTCTTTATTAAATTGTTTTATTAAAAAAAATATATAGGCGCTTATACAACTCATCAGCTGGTTTGTCGTATGGCCTTGACATCATATGACCAAATACCTAGTGAATTAGCACCATATGCTTATGTTGAATTCACCATGCCAGCAACTCAAGTTTCACATACAACAATACGTTCGGTCAGTGTACAAGATTCGGATTCAGATGAACCTCCAGAAAAATATGTTAGATATTTGGCGAGACATGAATATCGGTAAGTTGTTTTTGAAAGTTTGTACAAGGTATCGGTGTTATGTAAAGTATTAAGTCATGAGAAAGAAATTACTTGCCCATGCAAGGATCGGTAATAGTTTTAGATAATAGTTTTCGATAAAGATTGCAAGGATAGATGTTCCCGATAACATCAGTCTTAGACTGTCAATAATATAGCTAAATTGATTCTAGAATTTTGACTATAGACTAGACTAGTCTAGTCTATATATAGACTATACTATAGACTAGACTACATACTAGACTTTAGACTAGACTATAGACAAGACTATAGACTAGACTATAGATTAGACTATAGACTAGAATATAGAACAGACTATAGATTAGACTATAGACTAGAATATAGACTAGACTATAGACTAGACTACAGACTAGACTATAGACTAGACTATAGACTAGACTATAGACTAGACTATAGACTAGACTATAGACTAGACTATAGACTAGACTATAGACTAGACTATAGACTAGACTATAGACTAGACTATAGACTAGACTATAGACTAGACTATAGACTAGACAATAGACTAGACTATAGACTAGACTATAGACTAGACAATAGACTAGACTATAGACTAGACTATAGACTAAAATATATAGACTAGACTATAGACTAGACTATAGACTAGACAATAGACTAGACTATAGACTAGATTATAGACTAGACTATAGACTAGACTATAGACTAGACTATAGACTAGACTATTGTCTAGTCTATAGACTAGATATAGACTAGACTATTATTTCAGTAAATCCATCAAAACAATTAAATCTGACTTTATTTCTTGTTTCATTTTGACAAACATATATAAATTTATGAAAGTTTTACAGACAAATTCTATATGAAATAGGCCTTTTTGTATATAAAACATTAATAACCTTTCATAATAAACACTTTTTAGGGTGGGTATCGAAACCACACATGGAGAATCAACAAATGCTTATTTGGCCGCAACTAGACCTATACGCGAAGAACCTGCTGCAAAACCAGCTGCTTCACCAGTACCGCCACCTAGTGACTCAGATTCAGACTCTAACTAAGTTAATTTAAAATTAAGCAAAACTTAAAAAAAAACAATATAAAAAACTTATACACAAACCAAAAAAAAAATAAGTATATTTATAGAAGAAAAAAAATCATACAGTATTTTGTTGCTTACCAAAATTAAAGAAAAAATAATATATACTAAATAAAAAAATACATATACTCGTTCATTATACCAAAAATTAACAAATAAAAACAAATCTTTAAACCATAAAAGAAAGCTGATAAATAATTTACAATTAAGCTTAAAATGATTAAACTAAAGTTCCAAGAAATTAAAAAAAAAATAAAAAACAAAATGAACAAATTATTATACTAAAGTAATTGTTAAATGTTAAAATATTTTCATTCCTCGTTTTAGCCACCTTCCCCACTTCCTCATAAATATTAACAACATAAGAAAAACATTTTAAATAGAATTCTTAATAAATTATTCAGTTTAAAAAAAATTCTAACCAAATTTTTGGCAAATTATTTACTCCTTTCTAAACTAAACAAATTGTTAAATCTATAAACATATATTAGTTGACAATAACATTATATATTTATGTCGAAATATTTATATACATACATATACCTAAAACATACATATTTACATCAAATACATAACTTCATCCTTTAATATATGGAAAAAAATACATCTTAGTAAAAAAATATACATAAACATAAATAAATTAATAAAGCACATACCAATATACATACATATATCATATATAACTGAAATAAATTATATATTAATTAAATGTATTGAGTTGTAAAATTTTTACAAAAGTAGTTGGTTGTAATTGCCACTACTTTACAAAATGAGTTCAATCTAGTCATGATTTAATATTAATTAACTAAAAACTACTATTGCATTTTTTTATAAATCATACAAAAGTTCAGACATAGATTACATCTAAGTAATTAAATATTTAATCGAAATTAAAAGTTTAAACATAATATATCAAACAAAACACTGCATGTATTACTTTGCTACTTTAAAATATCGAGTAAAGGAAAAAAATTCAAAATCGAAATCGAACAAAATGTCAAAATATTAAACATAAGCAATTGATAAAAAATGCAATATAAAAGTACTAATAAAAATAAATGTTATACTTATTAAAAAAAAGAAAGAAGAAATAAATAAAAATTTAAAAACCCTAAAAAACAATTTTAAAAAATACTGAGAAAATTAAATTACATTTGTTAAATTAAATGAAAATATGTAATTATTTTGAAAGAATTGTATAATTTAAAGTGGTAGGAATGACAATGATTTAAAATAATCCTAATCTAACAACGAATACTTAGTTTAATTGGGTTTAAATGTGTTTATGATTTATTCTTTCTAATCGCCTTTTCAATTTTCACTTTTATTAAACTTTAGATTGGTGGGTGAAAGAAACTCCTGTCTTATTAGTCCATAAAGTCTTATATAGACTCGTTATCCATATTTTCGACTATAAAGTGGTTTATATTCTTGACTATGGACTCGTGTATAGTTTTGTATATGAAATCGTTTATAGTTTCATCTCTATAAAGTATAAAGTTGAATATATCCTTGCCCTTAATAAGAAGGGTTCTATAGTATATTATATATGAAATCGTCTATAGTTTCTTTTCTAGTCTGGGAAAAAACTATTATATTGTCTATAAATTTAAATATAGTCTTATCTAATCAGACTGCGAGGAAAAGTAATTCATTACATAATCAATTATAATTACTAGTAATGTGTAACCGAGAAATAGCCAATTACAAATACTTGTAATTAAAATTGAAGTTTTTCGAATTACAATTACTTGTAATTGATTAATAATCAATTATAATTACCTGTGATTCACCACCAATAACAAATTACAATTACTTGTAATTGATCAATAACCAATTAAAATTACTTGTAATTGACCAATAATCAATTACAATTACTTGTAATTGACCAATAATCAATTACAATTACTTGTAATTGACCAGTATCCAATTACAATTACTTACAATTGTAATTTAGGTAACACTAATTACAAATTACATTTAATTAAAAGTAACAAAATTACAAGTAATGGTAATTGGAAAATTTGCTATTATACAAAAAATTTCAATTTGAAAAGATTCAATTACAATTTCAAATAATTGGAATTGGCAAAACTTTAATAACAATTAAATGCAATTTTAATTGGTAAATCTTCAATTACAATTACTTCAAATATAATTGTAATCGAAAATGCAACCATTACGCCCTCAAGCCTGAATCTAATGATTTGATTATAAACTCTGTCTGGAGTCTCGTCTATAAATTAGTTTATATCCTAGTAACTTGTTAGTAAACTTATCTCTAGCTTTGTCTGTAGTCTTATCTAAATTTTGTCTGGACAAATAATGCTTAAAGCATATTTTGCTGTCTAAAATTTATCTGTAAACTTGTCTATAGTCTTGACATAAACTCGTCTGCACCATCGTGTATAATATCGTCTATAGTTTAATATATAGTCTAAATAATGAACTATTAACTAGTATCAACATAAGTCTCATATAGGTTATTCTATAGACCAGAGTACAAACTCGTCTTTAGTATTTTCTCTAGATTTTATTTATGATCTTATACATATATCGTCTTTAAATTTGTCTATAAACTCCTCTATAATCTATTCCAGTTTATGTGTGTATATGTCATTGTATTTGAAAACTACTTAAAGATTTAATAAATCTATAATACTTTATTTTTTCCCACCACTTTATCTTATATTTTTCCTTCAAAGCCAAATAATAGTAAATATATAACAAAAAATTTTAGTAAAAAAAAATAAAAATTAAACATTATTTAAAAATAAAACAAAATGATATTAACCAAAGAAACCTTAAATCATAACAAACAACCCAATTAGTAAAATCACCCAAACCTTCTCAATGTACGATTACACCTCTTTCATATTTCAGTATTCTTAAAAAAATTCTTGGAAATTTAAATGTGTAATTAATATTGTAAATGTATTGTTTATTAAAATAATTTGTTATAATTTGCAAAGAATTGTTTGAAATTACATAATTAATATAATTTACCTTACATGTTATTAAATGTAAAACGAATTTGAATATATAATGTTAATATTGAAATTTTCTTTTAATTTATAAATTTTTTGTAAAAACATCTTACAAATGTTCTAATTTAAATGCAAACTCATAATACAACTACATAGAAATTCCTTACATTATTAAAAAAAATAATAAAACGTTTTTTGAGAAATTATTGTATAAAAAATATAAAATATAAATATATACTGATTTCAGCATGTGTTAAAATTATTGAAGGTGAAAATAAATAAAATAATATTTAATTACTTAAATAAAGCAAGGCATATGTTATACATAGTATTAAAACTGAAATTAAGTAAAAATCTAAATAAAAAATATATATATTAAATAAAAATAAAAATGATATACATACTATACATATTATATAAAAACATACATTAAATAAATAAAATAATAAATATTATAATTATTATAAACCAAATAAAAATAGTTAATTGATGAAATAAATATTACATGAATAAATATTTTGTTGCATTTAATTGTTTTTCTTTCAATAAGGAAATACAGACAGATTTATGGCATAAAAAATAGTTTCTTGTTAAAAAATTTAAGCTATCGTTCGATTTTCCCCATTTTCTATCAGATGTATTTTGAGTTTTTTTCTAAAAATATATATATTTTTTTTGAGATTTAAATTGTTCACAGATTTTTGCTAATTTCTCAATTTGATGTTTATTTACGAAATTATTGCACACTTCGCATAAAATTCGAAAGTCCTATCCTAAGTTCCAATATACAAAATAGCCTATAGAGTGAATTGTTCATAAATTTTTGAACCAATTTGTAATATTTTTCTCTTCTGAGCAATAAGTTTATGATATCATAAGGATTTCATGGGGAGAATCTCAAAGCAATGATAAATATTTTCAAACTATAAAATATTTTAGAAAAAAAATTAAAATATTAAGATATCTTCTCATAATCTTCATTCTCCTAGGTGAATATCTAGCAATTTCACTTTTTTAACTTCTAGAAGAATTGCTTTCGTATTGCTTAGAAGATGATTGTTGCCGCAACAAATTTTTTCTTCTTTCTTCGTATACGTATCGCCTTGCATGTGGGGATCTAATGTTGATTTTAATAACACGTCTATAAACTCATTGAATATCTACCACCTTATTCATAAACAACATTTTATTTTATAAAGTGTTTATAAAACGAAAATTCTATTCAAAATTTAATCTATAAAACGGTTATAAAATAAAAATTTGTTTACGAATATGGGCACTAGCCTTTAACTTAACCATAATATCGTCCAAAAACTTGTCGAAATTCTCTATATAATCTCTCGTATACTCATTTGCAGTAACGTCTATGAACTCGAATCTATTAATCCATCTAACAATGATCAGTCAATCCAAGGTTGTTTATGATCTATAAACTCGTCTAAAGTCTAACATAACTCATCTATAAACTTGTAAAAAGTTTAAACAATTATCTCGTCTACTTATTTATAGTCGTGTTTATAAGCTCATTTTCAGTCTTCTATATAAGCTTGTCTAACGTTAAGTATACTAACTCGTCTATAAACACGTTTAAAATCTAATATTTAAAATGGTTTTTAATATAGTCTCTATAGTCTTGGCAATTTATTATTGTATCCACTCTTTTGAAGTCTGTTTATAAACTCGTCTAAAATAATATTTATAAACTCGTCTAAAATCTTATAAACACTGTTGTTCACAATTAATTTTGTGCAGAGTTTACAACTTTATCTGTAGTCTCGTCTTAAAACATGTCTTAGTCTCATTCTTAAAAGTCTCGAGTATAAACTAAACATCTTTTAACTCGCCCATAAACATCTTCATTATCTACATTAATGCATAATAATGATCAGTACTAGTTTGACTTGATACATATTTGCAATAGTTATTGACATCGGTTACTCGATTTTGATATCGGTTCCTCTTTATCACAAAAAATTTCTTGGAATATGGTATTAAATATTTACTTCATATGCATAGTTTGTTAAAATTATAAAAATATGTGTACGTTTAAGGTTTAATATCAATTTTTCAATGTCATCTTTATATATTTTTTAAAGATTCATTCAAATCAGCTTAAAACTAGGTTTCAAGATAATTTTCCAATGTAACATAGTTTGACTTTCAACTTGATATTCTCTAATTTCTTACTTCCTAAAAATATGTAGTTCTGAATAAATAAAATATATTTTCATTTTTTCTATTTTTTAAATCCTCTTATTGCTCATTTAAACGTTTTTCATTTCTTATCTTAACATATTATTTTTCATGTCTTTCCTATTTACTTTTTTAATATAAATGTTACCCTTTTTATTTTTGGAAAAACTCATAATCTTAATTATTTTTCTTTCTTCTTGTAAATATTATTATTTTATTAAAATGAAAAAATATGTATGTTTGGCATGACTGATTGTAAGTTGATTGTTTGTGTATTTTGCATAGTTTGTGTTAAACATTTAAAATCCTCTTAAAAGATATGTAATACATGTATGTAAAACAACATATTTTTATATCGTACATAGATTTTATGTACACAAAGATCCAAACATAAATAAAATACAAATTTTACACTATGATCCTTACATATGGTACAATTTGTTTTAATGTTTCTTTATATGGATTTATACATTAAGAAGTCTTCAAGTTAAAAGGCCACAAAAAGAATAATTTTTAAACAAATGTTTTATAAAATTACAGTAGTTATTCACACAGTCTCACGTACACACAGATGCTTAAGTACAAACATTCGTTGAAATCATATTTAAAAACCCAGCAGGACGTAAAACTTGTTACAAAATCATTGTTCACATTTGAACTCAATGCGATACAACAGCGTCTAGCCATAAAATGGACTTTTATGTTTTAACTCAAAAATTTAATTTTTAATGGGAAAAATTTACTTTTTTTGCCTAGCTGCTTTAGTTTAGCCAGAAAATGGACTTTTATGTTTTCACTCAATAATTCGATTTTTAGTGAGAAATTAAAATGATCACAGATTTTCTTTCCTTTTGGCCTAGCGCCTTTAGTTTAGCCAGAAAATGGACTTTTATGTTTTCACTCACAAACTCGATCTTTAGTGGGAAATTAAAGTGATCACAGATTTTCATTGTTTTTTCCCTAGCGCCTTTAGTTTAGCTAGAAAATGGACTTTAATGTTTTCACTCAACAACTCGAAATTAAAGTGATCACAGATTTTCTTTCTTTTTGCACTAGCTGCTTTAGTTTAGCTGGAAAATGGACTTTAATGTTTTCACTCAAAATTCGATTTTTAGCTGGAAATTAAAGTTATCACAGTGATCTTTTTGCAATTGCTGCTTTATGTGCTGTTTCTAGATACCGAGCGAGTAGTTTGAGTACAAATTTTACTTGTATTTTGTTATTGTAACAAAAACAAAATACAAGTAAAATTTTAACTCAAACTACTTACACGTTATCTAGAAACAACATATTAGTTTAGCCAGAAAACGGATTTTTATGTTTTCACTCAAAAAATCGATTTTTAGAGGGAAATTATAGTGATCACAGATTTTCTTTCTGTTTGCTCTAGCGGCTTTAGTTTAGCTAGAAAATGGACTTTTATGTTTTCACTCAAAAAATCGATTTTTAGTGGGATCACAGATTTTCTTTCTTTTTGCTCTAACGGCTTTAGTTTAGCTAGAAAATGGACTTTTATGTCTTCACTGAAAAATTCGATTTTTAGCGGGAAATTAAAGTGATCACAGATTTTCTTTCTTTTTGCTCTAACGGCTTTAGTTTAGCTAGAAAATGGACTTTTCACTAAAAGATTCGATTTTTAGCGGGAAATTAAAGTGATCACAGATTTCCTTTCTTTTTGCTCTAACGGCTTTAGTTTAGCTAGAAAATGGACTTTTATGTTTTCACTCAAAAATTCGATTTTTAGAGGGAAATTGAAGTGATCACAGATTTTCTTTTATTTTGCTCTAACGGCTTTAGTTTAGCTAGAACATGAACTTTTATGTTTTTACTCAAAAATTCGATTTTAGTGGGAAATTAAAGTGATCACAGATTTTCTTTTATTTTGCTCTAACGGCTTTAGTTTAGCTAGAAAATGAACTTTTATGTTTTTACTCAAAAATTCGATTTTAGTGGGAAATTAAAGTGATCACAGATTTTCTTTCTTTTTGCTCTAACGGCTTTAGTTTAGCTAGAAAATGGACTTTTATGTTTTCACTCAAAAATTCGATTTTTAGCGGGAAATTAAAGTGATCACAGATTTTCTTTTATTTTGCTCTAACGGCTTTAGTTTAGCTAGAAAATGGAATTTTATGTTTTCACTCAAAAATTCGATTTTTAGCGGGAAATTAAAGTGATCACATATTATCTTTCTTATTGCTCTAACGGCTTTATATGTTGTTTCTAGATAACGTGTGAGTAGTTTGAGTTAAAATTTTACTTGTATTTTGTTTTTGTTACAATAACAAAATACAAGTAAAATTTGTGCTCAAACTACTCGCTCGGTATCTAGAAACTGCACATTAGTTTAGCTAGAAAATGGACTTTTATGATTTCACTCAAAAATTCGATTTTTAACGGGAAATTAAAGTGATCACAGATTTTCATAGTTTTTGCCCTAGCAAAAACTATGAAAATGAACTTTTAAGTTTTCACTCAAAAATTAAATTTTTAGCGGGAAATTAAAGTGATCACAAATTTTTATTGTTTTTGCCCTAGCGGCTTAAGTTTAGCTAGAAAATGGACTTTTATGTTTTCACTCAAAAAATCGATTTTAAGTGGGAAATCAAAGTGATTACAGATTTTCATTGTTTTTGCCCTAGCTGCTTTAGTTTAGCCAGAAAATGGACTTTTATGTTTTCACTCAAAAAATCGATTTTTAGCGGGAAATTAAAGTGATCACAGATTTTCATTGTTTTTGCCCTAGCTGCTTTAGTTTAGCCAGAAAATGGACTTTTATGTTTTCACTCAAAAAATCGATTTTTAGCGGGAAATTAAAGTGATCACAGATTTTCTTTCTTTTTGCTCTAACTGCTTTAGTTTAGCTAGAAAATGGACTTTTTTGTTTTCACTCAAAAATTCGATTTTTAGCGGGAAATTAAAGTGATCACAGATTATCTTTCTTTTTGCTCTAACGGCTTTAGTTTAGCTAGAAAATGGACTTTTATGTTTTCACTCAAAAATTCGATTTTTAGATTTTTTTTAAAGTGATCACAGGTTTTCTTTCTTTTTGCTCTAACTGCTTTAGTTTAGCTAGAAAATGGACTTTTTTGTTTTCACTCAAAAATTCGATTTTTAGATTTTTTTAAAGTGATCACAGATTTTCTTTCTTTTTGCTCTAACTGCTTTAGTTTAGCTAGAAAATGGACTTTTTTGTTTTCACTCAAAAATTCGATTTTTAGCGGGAAATTAAAGTGATCACAGATTATCTTTCTTTTTGCTCTAACGGCTTTAGTTTAGCTAGAAAATGGACTTTTATGTTTTCACTCAAAAAATCGATTTTTATCGGGAAGTTAAAGTGATCACAGATTTTCTTTCTTTTTGCTCTAACTGCTTAAGTTTAGCCAGAAAACGGACCTTTATATTTTCACTCAAAAATTCGATTTTTAGTGGGAAATTAAAGTGATCACAGATTTTCTTTCTTTTTACTCTAAGGGATTTAGTTTAGCTAGAAAATGGACTTTTATGTTTTCACTCAAAAAATCGATTTTTAGTGGGAAATTAAAGTGATCACAGATTTTCATTGTTTTTGCTCTAACGGCTTTAGTTTAACTATAAAATGGACTTTTATGTTTTCACTCAAAAATTCGATTTTTAGTGGGAAATTAAAGTGATCACAGATTTTCTTTCTTTTTGCTCTAGCGGCTTTAGTTTAGCTAGAAAATGGACTTTTATGTTTTCACTCAAAAAATCGATTTTTAGTGGGAAATTAAAGTGATCACAGATTTTCTTTCTTTTTGCTCTAACGGCTTTAGTTTAGCTAGAAAATGGACTTTTATGTCTTCACTGAAAAATTCGATTTTTAGCGGGAAATTAAAGTGATCACAGATTTTCTTTCTTTTTGCTCTAACGGCTTTAGTTTAGCTAGAAAATGGACTTTTCACTAAAAGATTCGATTTTAAGCGGGAAATTAAAGTGATCACAGATTTCCTTTCTTTTTGCTCTAACGGCTTTAGTTTAGCTAGAAAATGGACTTTTATGTTTTCACTCAAAAATTCGATTTTTAGAGGGAAATTAAAGTGATCACAGATTTTCTTTTATTTTGCTCTAACGGCTTTAGTTTAGCTAGAAAATGAACTTTTATGTTTTTACTCAAAAATTCGATTTTTAGTGGGAAATTAAAGTGATCACAGATTTTCTTTTATTTTGCTCTAACGGCTTTAGTTTAGCTAGAAAATGAACTTTTATGTTTTTACTCAAAAATTCGATTTTAGTGGGAAATTAAAGTGATCACAGATTTTCTTTCTTTTTGCTCTAACGGCTTTAGTTTAGCTAGAAAATGGACTTTTATGTTTTCACTCAAAAATTCGATTTTTAGCGGGAAATTAAAGTGATCACAGATTTTCTTTTATTTTGCTCTAACGGCTTTAGTTTAGCTAGAAAATGGAATTTTATGTTTTCACTCAAAAATTCGATTTTTAGCGGGAAATTAAAGTGATCACATATTATCTTTCTTATTGCTCTAACGGCTTTATATGTTGTTTCTAGATAACGTGTGAGTAGTTTGAGTTAAAATTTTACTTGTATTTTGTTTTTGTTACAATAACAAAATACAAGTAAAATTTGTGCTCAAACTACTCGCTCGGTATCTAGAAACTGCACATTAGTTTAGCTAGAAAATGGACTTTTATGTTTTCACTCAAAAATTCGATTTTTAACGGGAAATTAAAGTGATCACAGATTTTCATAGTTTTTGCCCTAGCTGCTTTAGGTTAGCTAGAAAATGGACTTTTAAGTTTTCACTCAAAAATTAAATTTTTAGCGGGAAATTAAAGTGATCACAAATTTTTATTGTTTTTGCCCTAGCGGCTTAAGTTTAGCTAGAAAATGGACTTTTATGTTTTCACTCAAAAAATCGATTTTAAGTGGGAAATCAAAGTGATTACAGATTTTCATTGTTTTTGCCCTAGCTGCTTTAGTTTAGCCAGAAAATGGACTTTTATGTTTTCACTCAAAAAATCGATTTTTAGCGGGAAATTAAATTGATCACAGATTTTCATTGTTTTTGCCCTAGCTGCTTTAGTTTAGCCAGAAAATGGACTTTTATGTTTTCACTCAAAAAATCGATTTTTAGCGGGAAACTAAAGTGATCACAGATTTTCTTTCTTTTTGCTCTAACTGCTTTAGTTTAGCTAGAAAATGGACTTTTCACTCAAAAATTCGATTTTTAGCGGGAAATTAAAGTGATCACAGATTATCTTTCTTTTTGCTCTAACGGCTTTAGTTTAGCTAGAAAATGGACTTTTATGTTTTCACTCAAAAATTCGATTTTTAGATTTTTTTTAAAGTGATCACAGGTTTTCTTTCTTTTTGCTCTAACTGCTTTAGTTTAGCTAGAAAATGGACTTTTATGTTTTCACTCAAAAAATCGATTTTTATCGGGAAGTTAAAGTGATCACAGATTTTCTTTCTTTTTGCTCTAACGGCTTTAGTTTAACTATAAAATGGACTTTTATGTTTTCACTCAAAAATTCGATTTTTAGTGGGAAATTAAAGTGATCACAGATTTTCTTTCTTTTTGCTCTAACGGCTTTAGTTTAGCTAGAAAATGGACTTTTATGTTTTCACTCAAAAATTAGATTTTTAGTGGGAAATTAAAGTGATCACAGATTTTCATTGTTTTTGTCCTAGCGCCTTTAGTTTAGCTAGAAAATGGACTTTTATGTTTCCACTCAAAAATTCGATTTTTAGTGGGAAATTAAAGTGATCACAGATTGTTTTTGCCCTAGCTGCTTTAGTTTAGGTAGAAAATGGAACTTTATGTTTTCACTCAAAAATTCGATTTTTAGTGGGAAATTAAAGTGATCACAGATTTTCATTGTTTTTGCCCTAGCTGCTTTAGTTTAGCCAGAAAAGGACTTTTAAGTTTTCACTCAAAAATTAGATTTTTAGCGGGAAATTAAAGTGATCACAGATTTTCTTTCTTTTTGCTCAAACGGCTTTAGTTTAGCTAGAAAATGGACTTTTAAGTTTTCACTCAAAAATTCGATTTTTATCGGGAAGTTAAAGTGATCACAGATTTTTATTGTTTTTGCCCTAGTTGCTTAAGTTTTGCCAGAAAACGGACCTTTATATTTTCACTCAAAAATTCGATTTTTAGCGGTAAATTAAAGGGATCACAGATTTTCTTTCTTTTTACTTTAACGGCTTTAGTTTAGCTAGAAAACGGACTTTTATGTTTTCACTCAAAAAATCGATTTTTAGTGGGAAATTAAAGTGATCACAGATTTTCATTGTTTCTGCCCTAGCTGCTTTAGTTTAGCCAGAAAACGGACTTTTATGTTTTCACTCAAAAATTCGATTTTTAGCGGGAAGTTAAAGTGATCACAGATTTTTATTGTTTTTGCCCTAGTTGCTTAAGTTTAGCCAGAAAACGGACCTTTATATTTTCACTCAAAAATTCGATTTTTAGCGGTAAATTAAAGTGATCACAGATTTTCTTTCTTTTTACTTTAACGGCTTTAGTTTAGCTAGAAAATGGACTTTTATGTTTTCACTCAAAAAATCGATTTTTAGTGGGAAGTTAAAGTGATCACAGATTTTCATTGTTTTTGCTCTAACGGCTTTAGTTTAGCTATAAAATGGACTTTTATGTTTTCACTCAAAAATTCGATTTTTAGTGGGAAATTAA